>NC_057714.1:32172834-32204880 GCF_004010195.1 Chiloscyllium plagiosum
GCCCCCACCCCAGTCTGACCTATCACCCTCACCTTGACCTCTTTCCACCTATCACATTTCCGACGCCCCTCCCCCAAGTCCCTCCTCCCTACCTTTTATCTTAGCCTGCTGGACAAACTTTCCTCATTCCTGAAGAAGGGCTTATGCCCGAAACGTCGATTCTCCTGTTCCCTGGATGCTGCCTGACCTGCTGCGCTTCTCCAGCAACACATTTTCAGCTATGAATAGGAAGGGTTTAGATGGATATGGGCCGAGTGCTGGCAGGTGGGACGAGATTGAGTTGGGATATCTGGTCGGCATGGACGGGTTAGAGCGAAGGGTCTGTTTCCATGCTGTACATCTCTATGACTATCTATGACTGTAATATATTTTCAGAAAAATAACACAATACATATGAAGAAATAACAGTAAACTTAGAAAGTAAATCACAACAGAACAGTAATGATCAAATAATTCAGCCTCTTTTTGGAAGTGCCTATCAAAGGATACAGTATATATTACTAAGATGACTGATATCATTTTGAATGTTTTGCAAAAGCCGATAAAGAAACATGGGCAGCACAGTGGCTTAATGGTTAGCACTGCTACCTCACAGTGCCAGGGACCTGGATTTGACTCCTGCCTAGGGTGACCGGCTGTGTCGAGTTTGCACATTCTCCCTGTGTCTGCGTAGGTTTCCTCCCATAATCCAAAAATGTGCACGTCAGATGAATTGGCCATGCTAAACTGCCCATTGCGTTAGGTGCATTAGTCAGAGGTATGTATAGGGTAGGGGAATGGGTCTGAGTGGGTTACTCTTTGGAGGGTCGGTGTGGACTGGTTGGATCGAAGGGCCTGTTTCCATACTGTAGTGGAATCTAATCTCTACTTTTACCTTGCCAACAAACTTAAACCTGTAATTCTATTCACCTAAATATTATCAAAATCCTGAGACCCCTGTGCAAAGCTACAAAGATTCACCAGTTCATGCAGGAAACGGCTTACATCTGCATATGCCTCCTGTCTGCATACCTTACTTGCAAGTGGCATGTTTTTGTCAGTTGTTGGATCAACACATTCCAACTTTAAATGCTCACATCCGAATTGGAAACTAATGTAGATGTGTCACACTGTAACTTCAATCTCCCTCTAGTACTGGTTCTCCAAGACTTTCACTGTTGCTCCGTTGCAAAGATTTTCATTTTAGATTGTACACTCTTGGGTTCAAACCCTGCTCTGCACACTTCATTACAAAACCTGAGTTGACATTCTGTTTTATTCTCTCCTGGGATGTGGGCATCACAAACAAGTATTGAAAGAGGGTTACCTTGTCCAATGTGCCTCACTTGAGGTATGAAACCAAGTTACCATATGACCTCTAACAAGAGCGTACAAGGTCCAATGTCACTGAAAGAGAGCAGTGAAGTTTTCTTTCTGTGTTGGACAATGTTTATCCTCAGTCATCAGATTATCTTTGTTTTGACACTGTCACATATACGAAATTACAGTGAAATATATTGCTTTGCATACTCTACAGGCACATTGTACCATGCAAAGTGCTTCCAATAGCAGTGCAGAATACATGTTATTGCCACGGAGTGACAAAGATCACCATTAACATTTGAGAGGTCCTTTATTGTAGTTTATGGGCTTTGCTGTACACATTGACTACTATGTTTCTTAATTTACAACACTTCAAAACTAACTTATAAAGTGCTTTGTGGCACTAATTGGAAACTGATCTATCGGCTCATTAACTTGATCGTTACTGTGCAGCAAGGTTAGTGCTGCTTCTGTCATTCTGAAAGAAAATTGCACTTCACCCAGAAACTAAACATAGTCATAGAATTTTTATACCACAGAACAGGGTCCTATGGTTCATAATGTCTGTGTCAATCATCAAGCATCTATCTATTCAAATCCCATTTTCAAGCACTTGAATCAATCAGTCTTACGTTATGGCATTTCAAGGAATCAGTCTTACGTTATGGCATTTCAAGGAATTCTTATTTTCCATGACCATTCTCATCTCTACCATTGTTTTAGGTAATGAGTTCCAGGTACCCACAACCCTTTGGGTGAAAAGAAATTTCTTCATATACCTTATACACCACTTAATCCTTACCTTAAAACTGTGCCCCCTAATTATTGACCCCTTTATTAACATGTAACATTTCTCAATATCTACCCTGACTATACCCCTTCGAACATTATACACTTCAAACAGATCTCTCCCCAACCTCACCATCCCTTCAGCCTTCTATGCTTTAAGGGTAGCAACCTTAGCCTATCTTCATAACTGAATCACTCCACATCTGGCAATATCCTGATGAATCTTCTCTGCACCCCTCTCTAATGCAATCACATCTTTCCGCTAGTACGGTGACCGAAATTGCAGTACTCCAGCTGTGGCTCAACTAAGTTATAGACAGCTCCATCATAACCAACTTGCTCTTGCATTCAATGCCTTCCTAATAAAGGAAGTATCCTTCTATGCTTTCTTAATGTTAAACATAGAAAACAGGAGCAGGAAAACTTTCAGTGTTTTGGGCTCAAGTATTTTCTGTGACAGAAAATGTCTTAGGCTCACCTCTCTTTGAGTGAACAAATTTCTCATCACAATCCTAAATGGCCTACTCCATATCCTTAGACTGAACTTCCTGGTCATTTGGAACATCATTTCTGTCCATACCCTGTCTAGTCCTGTTAGAATTTTATAGGTTTCTATGAGATCAAACCCCTTCCCCATCAACCAAATTCTTCTAAACTCCAATGAATATAGTCTTAATTGAATCAGTTTCTCTTCATATATCAGTTCTGCCAGCCCAGGAACCAACCTGTTCATAGATAGAACAGAATCTCTACAGTGTGAAAATAGGCCATTTGGCGCGACAAGTCCACCCCGACCCTCCCAAGAGTATTCCACCCAGACCCATCCCTCTACTCTATCACTTTACATTTCTCCTGACTAATGCACTAACCTACCCATGGCTAATTCACCTAATCTGCACATTTCTGGACTGTGGGAGGAAACCTGAGCACCCGGAGAAAACCCACACAGACATGCGGAGAATGTGCAAACTCCATACAGGCAGT
Source organism: Chiloscyllium plagiosum (assembly GCF_004010195.1). Lineage (NCBI taxonomy): Eukaryota > Metazoa > Chordata > Chondrichthyes > Orectolobiformes > Hemiscylliidae > Chiloscyllium > Chiloscyllium plagiosum. Next base: position 32,175,910 of record NC_057714.1, read on the forward strand.
CGTCTGAGGCTGGAAACAAATCCAGGTCCCTGACACAGTGAGGCAGCAGTGCTAACCACTGAGCCACCACGCCACCCATCTGCTAAACTTTTGTTGCACTCTCTCCAAATCCAAAACATCCTTCCTCAGATAAGGAGACCAAAACCACACACAATACTACAAATGTAGTCTCACCCAGATCCTGCATGTTTGCTGCAAGACATTCCTACTCCTGTACTCTAATCCCACCACCACAGCAGATCAGGAAACGTGAATTCAATGCAAATCTAGAATGAAGATGACCATTGTCTGTTGTTGATTGTCAGAAAATGTCATCTGGTTCCCTGATGCCCTTGAAGGAAGGAAACTGCTATCCTTACCTGGTCTGGCCTACATGCAACTCCAGACCCACAGCAATGTGGATGACTCTTAACTGCCCTCTGAACAATTTTCCTCCTCGTCATTTACCACACCACCAACTTATGTGTCATCTGTAAATTTACTGATCAAACTTCCTACATTCATGTCTGGATCAATAATGTACACGACAAACAGAAAGGGACTCATGCTGAATATTGCGATACCCACTGGACACAGGCTTCCAGTCACAGAAATGCCCTTTGACCATCACCCTCTGTTTCTTTCACTAAGCAAATTTTAAGTCCAGTTTGCCAGGGACCCTCCAGGCTCTTAATTTCTTAACCAGTCTGCCATGCAAACTTTTGTCAAAAGTCTTAAAGAAGTCCATGTCGACTACATCAATTGCACTACCCTCATCTACACACCTAGTTATCTCCTCAAATAATTAAATCTGTTCTATGAAATACCACTTCAGAAGCAAATATCCTAACAACAATCACCTGCTATTTACAAAAGCATAATCTTTAACAATAGCACTACCTCTCACTGAGTCAGGCGCTAGAGTGTCAATATTCTTGACATTTCCTCATTTATGTCAGCCAGGTCTACCTGATTGGAGCAGATTAACAGCCTCAATCAGGGAACTCATATTCTATGATGTCCAGCTGGCTAACTTCTTTATAATCACTCCATTAGACATGATCAAAACCATTCTGATTGTCCTTGCTTAATCTTTTATCTCCAAGTGGAGATTAATTCTGTTCCTCAGATGTTTTTTCCCCAATAGTTCCCCTATGCTAACAATTGTTAACAGGCCTGTTGTTTCCTCACATAGCCCTACTATCGTCTTGAGTCATGGCACCACATTAGCTGTCTTCCAGTCCTATATTACCCCGCATATGGCCAGAAAGGATTTGAAAATTACATCAGAACTCCTGCAATCTCCTCCCTCATATCCCTCGGCAGCCTGGAATCCATCTCATCTGGGCCTGGGAATTTATCCACTTTCAAGTCTATTAAAACTGTGAATACCTCCAACCTCTTGATGTTAATTTGGTCAAATATACCACAGGCCCCTTCCATGACTTCTATACTTGTACTATCCTTTACTATAGTGAATATAGATGCAAAGTATTCATTTAAAAACTCTAACATGCTTTCCGGTTCCAAACACACATTGCTCCTTTGGCCCTGAATTGGTCCTGCCCTACTTCTGGTTATCCCCTTTCTCATAAAATACTTATAAAACACCTTTAGATTTCCCTTCACCAGTGTTTTCTTTTCCATGTCCTCTGATTACTAATTTATTTTTATTAAGTAACCCTTGCACTTTCTGTAGTCACCTCGGGCACCTGCTGTTGCGAACCATGGGTAAGACTTCGCTTTTTCCACCCCCCCTCCTCCCCTTATCCAATCCTTCCACCACAGTCCAACTTCAGAAAATAATAACATGTAGACCCGAAATCTCTGAACAAATGCCCATGCATCGTCCAAGATCTGAGAAGAGCCTACTTCCAAAGGTTTTGAACATCACTCAAACTGAGGGACTTTCCACTGTGCAAACTAAATTCCTGTGCTCCTGTTATCTACTGGGCACATCAGGAACTGCAATGGGTTTCACTACTGAACTATGAGTGGCTGGCGAGATGTGGGGAGGCCAGGGGAAGGAAGCTGGGGGCTGAGGGCGGCCGGGGTTTTGGGGAGCCGGTGGTATTACACAGAGGGAGGGTCTGACTCTGTCCCCGCTCCCGACTCTCTCACCTCCTCCGCCGCCATCTTTCTGTCGAAAGCGGTTGCCTAGCGACGTGACCTCACAAAGAGGCCCCGCGCTCACTCAGCACTGCCCGCTGCGCGCGCGCGGCTCATCGCCGTCACCGCCGTCCGCTGGAATGGCAACGTCCTCGATGATTTTTCACTGCAATGGTCGGCGTCCACTGCAGTGTCCACCACCTGCTGCAATGACCAGCTCCTACTGCAAAACCCACCATCAACTGCGTTATCCGAAAGCTACTGCAATATCCATCATCTATTGCAATGACCATCACCTAATGCAAAATCCACCAGCTGCTGCAATATCCATCGGCTGCTGCAAAATCCACCAGCTACTGCATTATCCATCACCTATTGCAAAATCCACCAGCTACTGCAATATCCACCATCTACTGCAATAACCATCACCTAATGCAAAATTCACCACTTACTGCAATATCCTCCATCGACTGCAATGACCATCAACTACTGCAAAATCCAACAGCCACTGCAACATACATCACCCACTGCAATGTCCACCGCCTACCGCAATGACCATTGCCTAATCCAAAATGCACCACCTACTGCAAAATCCAACCACCACTGCAATTACCATCACCTGCTGCAAAATTCACCATTTACTGCAATGACCATCAAATGCAATGTCCACTGTAATGTCCACTGCAATGTCCACCAGCTACTACAATATTCATCGCCTACTGCAATTACTACCACCACTGTAAAGTCCATCACACACTGCAATGACCTTGATGTACTGCAATGTCCACCATGTATTGCAATGTCAACTGCCTCCTGTAATGACCTCCACGCATTTCAATGAACACCATCCACAGCAGTGACCACTGCCCACTGCGATGACCAATGACCACAGCAATGTCCATCCTCAACTGCAATGTCCATCACCCACTGCATTGTCCACCACAAAAGTCCACCACCCAGCCCAATGTCCACTCTAATGATCACTTCCCACTGCAACAATCAATGTCCACTGCAATGTTTGCTATAATGATAATTGGCCTTTTGCAATGATCATCGCAGTGTCCACTGCATTATCACTGGTGAAGTTTCTGTGCGTCATATATTTAATCTCAAAGTCTGTGTCTCAGCTGCTATTGTAGTGGAGATGGTGAGAAGGTGAGGTTTGAAATCAGTTTGCAGAGAGGGATCTGTAGTCTTGCAGGATGGTACAGTGAAAGGAGAGCTGTCATCTTTCCCCTAGCTTCACGCACGAGGCCATGACAGGAGACGCTGCCGACTGGAGCAAGATACCCATCTGGGGCAGTGCACTGTCCCCAGTGAAAAGAATTGCCATCAAGAAATAAGGAGGGAGAAGATTAAATATGAGGTAGCAGTAATATAACCATTTTTTAAGATATATAAAGGGCAAAAGATAGACAAAAGTGGACTTGGGCAGTTGGAAAATCACGCTGAAGAGATAATAATAGGGAACAAGGAAATGGCTGAGAAACTGAATAATTACTTTCCATCAGTCTTCACTGTAGAAGATACGAGGACTATCCCAAAAATTCAAGAGAGTGAGGGGGCAGAGCTGAGTATGATGGCCATCACCAAGGAGAAGGAGCGAGAAAAATTAATGGCCTGAAGTGGATACATCAACTGAACCAGATGGACTACACCCCAGAGTGCTGTCGGAGATGGTTGAAGATATAGTGGAAGTGTTAGTGGTGATCTTTCAGGAATTGCTACAGTCATGGAGAGTCCAAGAGGACTAGAAAATCATAAACATTACACCCCTGTTTAAAAAGGAAATAAGGCAAAAGATGAAAAATTACAGACCAATTAGCTTAACCTCAGTTGTGGGTAAGATCCTGGAATCCATTGTGAAGGATAAGAATTCTGAATACTTGGAAGTGTACGGTGAAATAGGACAAAGTCACCATGGTTTCTTCAAAGGGAAGATAATGGCTGACAAACCTGATAGAAGTCTTTGAGGAAGTAACAAACAAGTTAGACCAAGGGTAGCCAATGGATGTTATCTACGTGGACTTCAAGAAGGCTTCTGACAAGGTGCCGCACAGGATGCTACTGAGTAAGGTAGGGGCCCATGGTGTCAGAGGCAATGTGCTAGCATGGATAGAAGCTTGGCTGTCTGGCAGAAAGCAGAGAGTTGGGAGAAAAGGATCCTTCTTGGGATGGCAGCTGGTGACAAGTAGTGTTCCGCAAGGCTCAGTGTTGGGACCACAACTTTTCACTTTATACATTAACGATCTAGATCAAGGAATTGAGGGCATTCTGGCTAAGTTTGCAGACATATAAAAATAGGTGAAGGGAAAGGTAGTATTGAGGAGGTGGGGAGACTGCAGAAGGATTTGGACAAGTTAGGAGAGTGGACAAAGGAGTGGCAGATGGAGTACAATGTGAGAAAGTGTGAGGTCATGCACTTTGGTAAGAAGAATAGAGGGATGGACGATTTCTAAATGGGAAGAAAATTTAGAAGTCTGAAATGCAAAGAGACTTGAGAGTTTCAGTTCTAGTCCAGGATTCTCTCAAGATAAACTTGCAGGTTGAGTCAGTCGTTAGAAATGCAATGATGGCATTTATTTTGACAGGACTTGAATATAAAAGCAGGGATGTTCACTGAGGCTCTATAAGGCTCTAGTCAGAGTATTGTGCGCAGGTTTGGGACCCATATCTCAGGAAAGATGTATTGGCTCTGGAGCGTGTTCAGAGGAGGTTCATAAAAATGGTCCCAGGAATGAAAAGCTTAACATGTTTGAGGACTCTGGGTCGATACTCAATGGAGTTTAGAAGGATGAGGGGGGATCCAGGGCAGTACAGAGAGATCTGGATGTTCTTGTACACCAGTCAATGAAGGCAAGCATGCAGGTACAGCAGGTAGTGAAGAAGGCTAATAGCATGCTGGCCTTCATAACAGGAGGAATTGAGTATAGAAGCAAAGAGGTGCTTCTGCAGCTGTACAGGGCCCTGGTGAGACCACACCTGGAGTACTGTGTGCAGTTCTGGTCTCCAAATTTGAGAAAAGACATTCTGGCTATTGAGGGAGTGCAGCGTAGGTTCACGAGATCAATTCCTGGAATGGCAGGATTACCGTACACTGAAAGACTGAAGCGACTGGGCTTGTATACCCTTGAGTTTCGAAGATTGAGAGGGGATCTGATTGAGACGTATAAGATTATGAAAGGATTGGACACTCTGGCAGTAGGAAACATATTTCCACTGATGGGTGAGTGCCGAACCAGAGGACACAGCTTAAAAATACGGGGTAGACCATTTAGGACAGAGCTCAGGAGAAACTTCTTCACCCAGAGAGTGGTGGCTGTGTGGAATGCTCTGCCACAGGGGGCAGTGGAGGCCCACTCTCTGGATTCATTTAAGAAAGAGTTGGATAGAGCTCTCAAAGATAGTGGAATCAAGGGTTATGGAGATAAGGCAGGAACAGGATACTGATTAGGAATGATCAGCCATGATTATATTGAATGGCGGTGCAGGCTCGAAGGGCTGAATGGCCTACTCCTGCACCTATTGTCTATTGTCTATTGTCTAATTGAAACTTACAGAATACTGAATGGCCTGGATAGGGTAGATGTTGGGAAGATATTTTCATTGGTCAGAGGACACAGCCTTAGAATAAAGTGAAGACCTTTTAGAACAGAGATAAAAAGAAACTTCTACAGTCAGAGAATTTTGAGTATAGTTAAGACTGATATAGACAGGTTCTTGAGTATCAAGGGAATCAACGGTTTTGGGGAGAAAGTGGGAGAATGGGTTTGAGAAACTTATCAGCCATGACTGAATGGTGGAGCAGACTCAATGGTCTGAATGGCCTAATTTCTGCTCCTATGTCTTTTGGTCTTAATGTTAATGACATTCTTCACTCTGCAAGGATAAGTGCCACCATCTTCTGTCTGCTAGTTGACACTCACTATAACTCTGCCATTTCAAACCTCCCACCTAGGCGAATTGTCTACCACTGCATGCTGCATGCAATATCTTCACTTATTGGCTCTCACCCACCCACTCTCCCAAATTACTAAGTTTTCCTACACTCTGTACTTTCTACTCACTCAGTTATTCAATTTACCATCTTCCTGGCACCTGCAGTGCCACTAACAGCTCTTCCAGCCACTTTTACCTCACAGTTCCTCCTTTTGCTGGAGTGAGATTGGATGGTGCCCTTGACTGAGTGTAGTAGAATTTCATGACTACCCATAGTCTGTCTTCACTTGACTAAGGACTTACTCCTCTTTGACTTTAAGAAATGCTCTTTTGGTTGAAGCATATGCAGTGTGCTTGCCACATATATGCTGTAACACATTGTAGATGTGACATTGACATACACAGACCCATATGCAGTTCATTTACTGTTCCATGCTTGTAACCACAACAAGTTGCCTGGATTTCTGTATACATAAAGGAGCACTGCAAGCCTGAGATGTGTGGTGTCTGTCGAAATGCTAAGTCAATCTTGTCAGATTGTGAAGAGTTAATAAATGTAAATAAATTAATCATGTTAATATGAATCAATAAAATTTCAGCTTTTCTTTTAGAACAAGTGAATATTTACTCAGTAGCATCCACAATAACTCACTATAACAACTGTTAGCCATGATGGGTTGATGTAAAATTGCTTTTACTTATGCTATGCTTATATCTGTTACTATTGACGATAAGCTAAATTAGAAGGGCACCTAAAATCAGAGCTGATCTTTTCTCTGCACGACTTGAGGGAATAGACATTGTAAGCTTTACATTTCCTTGTAAGTCCTACTGTCCAAACATCAGTACTATTGGCAAAATAAATATTGATAGCCTGATTTTATTGTTGATTCAACACTGAAAAACCCATGGGAGCATTAGAAGCAGATATTGAACATGCAATAAAACAAATAACCACCAGAGGTCAGCAATAAATGCTACTGCTCATCAGAACTGGGTTTTGGGGTGGATCTCAAGAATTTGATACACGCACATACAAGTAATTCTGTAGCCCTTTGTTATGACCAATGGTCAACCCAGCCTTTTTTTTTACATTTATACTAGATTATAACTTTATTTTATTAATATATGCTTGTTCTTAATTTTTATCTGCTTCTGACTGAGTACAAATATGTTTACTGACTATTCAACGTTTCTAATTTTCATGAAATATATTGTGCTGCTTGTAAAATGACATTTAACAAGACATTTTACACCAGATTTCATAATAATATATTTAAACCATTTCACTTATTTTCTCAGTTGTGAGCAGGGGTTCGAAATTGGAGGGGAGGCTATTATTTGAATTGTGATGGGTGGGCTGTGATTAAGTATGTGAATAGATAAATCATAAAATATAATGTAGACAACTGCAAAGTATAGTCAAGTAAGCAGGGCACATTCTACACAAACATCTTAAAATAGATCAGGATGAATTGGAAAGGATCTTGGCAGTGTGGAGGAACAGAGGGATCTTGGCGTTCAAGTGCATAGATCCCTCAAAGTTGTAGCCTAAGTGGATAGGGTTGTTAAGAAAACATTTGACGTTTTGGTTTTCATTACAGGGGGATTGAGTTTAGGAGCCGCGAGGTTTTGCTGCGGCTCTACAAGACCCTGCTGAGACCACACTTGAAATATTGTGACCAGTTCTGGACACCCTGTTATAGGAAAGATACAGAGGCTTTGGAGAGGGTGCAAAGAAAGTTTACCAGGATGCCGTCTGGACTGGAAAGCTTGTCTTATGTCGAGAGGTTGACTAAGCTTGAACTTTTCTCTCTGGAGAGAAGGAGGAAGAGAGGTGACCTGATCAATGTATTCAAGATAATGAGAGGCATGGATAGAGTCAATAGCCAGAGACTTTTCCCCCAGGATTGACTGGCACGAGGGGTCATCGTTTTAAGATATTAGGAGGAAGGTATAAAGGAGCCATCAGAGGTAAGTTCTTTACGCAGAGAGTTGTGAATGCATGGAATGCATTGCCAGCGGTGGTGGTGGAAGCAAAGTCAATAGGAACATTTAAGCGACTGCTGGACATGCACATGGATAGCAGTGAATCGAGAGGTGGATAGGTTAGATTATTTTATTTTAGATTACGAACATTGTGGGCCGAAGGGCTCGTTCTGTGTTGTACTTTTCTATATTCTAATAGCCTTAATAAACTAAATTTGTACATGCAATACAAAGCAGCAATCAACAGAACAACTACAATGTGGAATTGTAGAGCCAAAACAGTTAAAGATTACCAGGTGAAGTTTGATTACACTATATGTTGCTTTGATCAGACAAAGTACTATGTTCTGTTTTGGAAAGGATATCTGGAGAAAGATGCAGTGGTTTTTGTCAAGGTTTGTCCTGAGCAGCTCCATGATACAGGACTCTTTGCTCTATGGTCTGTTCCCCAATGCACACCAGCCCCTGGAGGACCATCACCTCGATGAAAGACACTCCTTGGACTACCTGGAACACATTGGGTTTCCAGAGCAAGGAGTTGACCTTGACCGAGTGTTGCGTAATGGCATTTTCCAAGGTCCAGGGCTGCGTGCTGAGTGACGCACTAAGACTTGGGGCAACTGCCACAAGGCACAGGGGGGAAAGACCACTGTCTATTGTCTTTCTCCTGAAGTTAAATGGCGGTTCATTCAATGTTCAGACCCTCCTTGTACCTCAAATCCATTTAAATATAGTCTGGTTCAAGTAAGAGATCCCTTTGTTTGGTTTGTTTCCTTGATGTCCTACTGTACAGAAATGAAATATGTTGTGATTGTGTATATAGAAAAAGCTATTTTTATGAATAAAGTATATTTTTGAAATAAAAAAATTGTGCTCAGTAATAGTATTCAAAAACTGAGGGAAATATCATTTGCTGAAAGAATCAAGGCTAATCTTAGTGTCTGGCCATAGGATGAGTAAAGCAACATGAGGGGTGGTCTTATGGAGATGAACAAGATGTTCAATAAAAGCTATAATAGAGTATTAGTTAAACTGTGAGACTAGACCAAGGGCACACATGATCAAACTGGTAAATAATAACTTAATGATAAATAATAGCTTCCTTTCACACAAAAAAAATGAACTTCTGGGTAGAATGATGGAGACAAAATACCAGAGTATATGTAGAAAATAACTAGATGTAATAACAAGGGGACTCAATATTGTCTCTTAATGAATGTTATAAGATGGGCTGTGTGTTTGTTCTTCACCTGTAATTAACTTTTGATATTTTATCCTTCTTTTTGAGTTACTACGATTTTTCGTTACAGCCTGCTTTACACTGTTTTGTCTTTGGTTTTTCTGCATTTGCATTTATATTAATTAATGTTATTCATAAGATTGATATTGGTAATAATTGATGTTTATCTGGTCTGTCTGCAAGAAACACCAATACTTTTCTTGCTCATATGTTCAATCTTACCTTTAATGGTTGTACTTTTAGTCCCAGCATATTTGTAAAAAGAAATATAATTCTATTACCCATTATTGGCAATCACTCACTAACAAGAATGATTTTTCACACAGGAAAATCCATGTCACTGGTCATGGGTTTGGTGGATCCTTGTGTGAATGATGAACCTTACATTGACCCAGTCAATTGGGAAGATCTATGGCAGACCCTGTCAAAGGCCGGCTGTGCAGAGAACTCCATCAACATCCTTCATCTCCTCCATGACAAGCTGTCAGTCATGGTCTTCACTGGTGGAAATATGGCAGAATCTTTTGAGGTTAAGACAGGGGTTGAGTATGGATGTGACATTTCCCCTACCATTTTCTCCATCTTTATCACCACCATTCTTCATCTTGTCAAGAACAAGCTTCCCAGTGATGTGGACATTGTCTACAAGATGGATAGAAAATGTTCCAACTTCAAACAATTGAAATCCAAGAAGAAATCTTCCTTACGTATGGAGCTATAGTATTATCATTTGTAACAATGATTAGAATCTTCCCCTCCCTGTTGTGGTGAGACTAAAGGCGAGTATGTTGAGAAAATGGGGATGGATTGAAAAAAATCAGATTTTCACTATCAAGAAAATCTTTTCCAATTTTCCTTCAAATCTTAATGGTGATTGAAAAATCTCAACATCTATCTTACCCTTAACTTTATTTTCTGTTATTTGAATCTTATTACAGCTTCAACTCATGCTACTACATTTCAATTCCAATTCTCCTCCCCTCCATTGAGAAAGTAGAGAGCACAATTTCTCAACATTGAAAACAGAGCGGGTCACCTGCCAGCCTTAGCTTGCAAATGCCTCTCCCAGCCGTCATTCTACTGCTTCTTAGGCACAATGTTCCTGGATTTTCCAGCATCCACCTTGACTCTTCTTCCACACAACTCTGCTTTGACAAACTAACTGCCTTACCGCACCTTCAGCCTGCTCTTGGAGGAGTTTCACATCACTTCAGGCTTTCAACACTTTAGATTAGATTCCCTATGGCACGGAAACAGGCCCTTCAGCTCAACAAGTCCACACCGACCCTCCGAAGAGTAATCCACCCAGACTCATTTCCTGACATTTACCCTGACGAATGCACCTAAATTGGCAGTTTAGCATGGCCAATTCACCTGATTTGCACACGTTTGGAATGTGGGAGGAAACTGGAGCATCTGGAGGAAATCCACACAGACAGGGGAGGATGTGCAAACTCCACACAGACAGTCACCCCAAGCTGGAATCAAACCCAGGTCCCTGTGAAGCAGCAGTGATAACCACTGAGCCACCATGCCACCCCACTCCCAATAAGTTGCATGGTTCTGCCGGGTTGCTTTGTGCATGGGAACAGTCATGTATCTACTCAGGGTACCTTTGTATCTACTCAGGGTACCTTTGTATCTACTCAGGGTACCTTTGTATCTACTCAGGGTATCTACTCAGGGTATGTACTTGAACTATGGACACACATACACAACATGTGGCTGTTAGCTTACTTTCTTAGTGCTCACAAACATCAGCACTGATTACAGCCAGCGTGTATGTGTGTGTGTGTGTGTGAGACATTGTTTTATCAGCGCAGAAGGTTTTAAGTACTCAGTTACAGGTCTGTAGATTAGCCTACTTTTGAATGTTGAGGGAGAGGCAGGTAGTTTGTACCAATGTGGAACAATGAAGAGTAAATGGTTCATCCAGAGAAGAGGGGACAGATTACTGTGTTGCACCAGGCTTTGTCAACATCAAAGTTGCAGCATAGAGAGTCATACAGCATGGAAACAGACCCTTCAGTCCAACCAGTCCATGCCAACCATAATTCCAAAGTAAACCAGTCCCACCTGCTTGCTCTTGGCCCATAACCCTCCAAATATTTCTTATTCATGTACTTACCTAAATGTCTTTTAAAATGTTGTAACTGGACCCGCATTCATCACTTCCTCTGGAAGTTCATTCCACACATGGACCACTCTCTGTTGCCCACCTGGGGAAAAAACACATACCATTCAGCTTATCTATACCCCTTATTATTTTATAAACCTCTACAAGTTCACCTCTCAACACTCAAACTTTAGTGAAAAAATGTTTTTCCAGCCGAACCAGCCTCTTCTTGTAACTCAAACCCTCCCTTTCTGGCAACATCCTGGAAAATCTTTCCTGAACCCTCTGCGGTTTAATAATATCCTTCCTATAACAGGGAGACCAGAACTGGACATGGTACTCCAAAAGAGGAACTTGTGTATGCTTCAAGCAAATGGCAATGTGTGAGAGTCAATTGTGAAGAGTCATTAGTGATGTGATGTGGGTCTACAATCCGTCGGGGAGTAAAACCACAGTCAGCTAAGTGACTCATCAGATTACACCAAAGGGGATTGACCAGAGTCAGTCCTACAGGTCAAGCGCAAACAGTTGAGGATTACAGATTGGTCAGTTGTGATGCTTTTGAGGCATCAGTGAAATTTGGACAGAGGGGACAGTTTGTCTTTCAATAAGACAAAGTAAAGAAATGAGGATGATGGAAGTGGATGCAAGAGCAGTTAGTAATCATACATGAACAGGAGCAGACATGGGGTTTTAGGAGGATGAGAAAGGTGAGAGCTCTTGAGTGGACATGATGTATGCAATACTGAGAATTGTAGTCCACGAGCCTTGTGGTGATATGTGTGCAGTGACAGAATTAGACTGAGAGCTGGTTCTTGAGTATTAAAAAACAGAAAGAAGGTAATGACCACAACCTTGCGGACCATGAAAGATCATTAATCTTCTTGTGGCACTACTGGATATCCCTTTTCCACAAAATATTGAACTGTATTGTAAATTTTATCTACCTGGCTGGGTTTGTTGATATGGTCTCTTTTGGTGGTCAGCTTGGAAAGAAAAATGCACTTCTCTCTTCTACCCTATCCAACAGACCTCCTTCTCTGTGCTAGAAGCGGGAAACTAGCTTGACTTTCCTCTGAGATGTTTTCTGTGTTGGGGACTGCAGTCTGAGAGATTGTTCCTGGCTTATAATGTGTGAAGCAATGTATATCTGGGTTTTCAATATGATGCCAGAGGTCTGGAAGCCAGAATATCTCACCAGGGATGAGCCTATCCACATCATTGCCACACAGTTCGCTGAAAACTGCAGTCTACAGCCCAATAGTATAATTAATTGGGTGAAAAGCAAAAGACTGCATGAAGACATTTGCCCAAATCATGGCAGGTCAAATGCAGTGAAATTCATTTACACCTCACTTTCACGATAAATGGAGTAATTCGGCCCAAGATTTTACAAACTTGCATTGTTTGTCTTCTAAATATCTTGAATTTGCTTTCAAATTGAAATTTATCATTTCATTTCCTGCTGTTGTTGGAAACAAAATTACGTATACACTTATCATCCCCTGGTTTTGTTTTGATGACATTTTTCAACATTCAGCATGGCTTATCCCAGATTTTGATTCATGTGTCTTTCACACAATAATTGTGTTGATGTGTGAAAACATTAAAGTCGACAAATTTGTGAGGACATATGCTGTCTCTATATTTTTAATATATCAAATAAGGCTGCTTACTCCAACATTGTTAGGAAATAATACTGGATAATTGTTTAGAGAGATTCAAAAGATATTTGGCAAAATGCAAAACATTTGGGTGGCTTTTTTTTATCATTCAGTATCTGTCTAATGTTTTACTATATGATGAAAAATCAATATTAATTATGCATTTAAAAAAATATATGATTATTTTGTAGTTATTGAACACAGCCAGAGGACCTGTTTTCCAGATGGAATGCGAAGCTTAAATCCAACTACAGTGTGAATGTAAAAGACACTGTTGTATTATTCAAAGAGCAGCAGGCAATAGTTGTCGCTCAAACAATATCACTAAATTAAAACAGATTATCTGGCCATTTATCAAATTGCTTTTGTGGGAGTTTTTTGTTTCACAGATTTACTGTTGTGTTTCCCTGCATGAAACAAATGCTGTGATTTCAAAATTATTCATCTGGCTATGAAGGGATTTGTAATGTCCTGGGCTAATAAATGGAGCTTTTTAAATGTAAATTCTTGTTTTTCCTCCTTTCACAAGCATCTATGTCCTATTAGTACATGTCTTGAATTTTAAGTAGTAGTATGTTGTGTACCTCTTGATTAAAAATACAATATGGTTTCCACTATTGAATTTGTTTGGACATTGATGAAGAAAATTGATTTGAATGATCACTTAACAGGCTGAGTATCAGCGACTGAGAGATCAACTTATTTTGATGCTCCCTCTATAATCCTCCTACATTTCTATCTGCCTTTTCTGAAGGATATTATTCATGTTACAGTTCCGTAAAAACTGGCATTCTCTAACATTGTTAGTGGCCATTCTTCCTTCATGAATTTGAAAGTTAGTCAGCAAGTTTTTTGATTAACCTTCCTTACAGCAAAATTCACAATTTCCAGTGGGAACAATAACTGACTTTCTCCCTCACTGGTTAGAACATTGAGTGTAATTATATCACATTTACACATCTAATCATTAGGAAGTTGTGCTTGCATTCTTTAAGCATTATAATTGCTGCATTAATATTAATTACATGAAAATTACATTTGAAAGTCAAATGTCTTCAATAGATCTTTATAAAGCTTCATTGATTAATTAATTATAAATGACTATCACTTCAGAGACAATAACTTCTATATTATAAAACGTATTTATTGGAGAAACCTGGAGATCTGTGTTGAATTAGTGTTCAGTACAACTTGCATTATGAAATATTATGAAATATCCCAAGACACTTCACAGGAGTAGTAAAAAACAAAGAATAACATAAGGAGATTTTCTGTGAGAGAGCTCAGTGAGAGAGTTAAGTTTTATGAAGTGTCTGAAAGAAGGAAAATGAGATTGAGTAGTAGAGAGACACATGGAGTGTATTCCAGAGCTTGGGGCTTTGGCAAATAAAGGAATTCAAACGACGGTTAAATATATACAAGTTGTCAGAATTAAAGGAGCTCAGATATGTTGGAGAGCGAAAGTGATGAAAATATTTAAAAACAAGGATTAGAGTTATAAAAGAAGATATTGTTTGCCTAAGAGTTTGCATGGATCAGCTTACATAAGAGTGAAAGGGATCAGTATTTACTGCAAATTAAGATATAGATGGCAGAACTTTGGAAGACAGCAAGTTTACAGAGGTTAAAATATTTCAAGCCAATCATGAATGTATTGGAATTGATGAGTCTAGAGATAATGAAGGCATCAGTCAAGATTTCATTAATAAATGGGCTCAGATGGGAGATGCTATAGATGTGAAAATAGATAGATTTGGTGCTGTGATATATATGAGGTATTGAAATCAAAGTGATACCAAGGTTGCAGACAGACTGGTTTAGTGTCAAACAGTTGTCAGTGGGAGGGATGGCATTCAGGACAACAGAGTTTGGAGAAAGGACTGCAATGGCCCTATGGCCTTCACTGTTTTTAAGAGGAGGAAATTTGTCCATCTGCTACTAAATAATGATAATCAACCTAATAATTGAACAACAATGGAGATGTTGAGAGAGTATAAGTGAGGTAGAGCTTAGTGTTGGCACACATGTGAAAATTATGCAAGAAAAACCTTTGTTATAATTTCAAATGTGTTTTAACTGTTTTCATTGGATTGAGTGAAAAAATACTTGGCAGTATTGTGAAGCTCCTGATACTAGACTATTTAAACATGTGACAGGCTGCTTGTTGTTAAAGTGCAACTTCATTGTGTAAAATTAAAAATGTTCAAAGAGTGTGATGTAAAAATTACTTCAATGACAAATTTAACGTTATTTTGAAGTGGTAGTTATTATCACAGTTGTAATTAAAAATAAGTGGATTATAATCGAAAGAATGATTGCTGATTAAAATAGCAAAGCACAGTAGAGGATGACTTAGAAAACATGTACGTTTAATGCCTTACTTTGGAAATTCACCATATGTCATATGACATAAGGGATTTGTCTCTTTAAGGGGCGTTACAAAGGAAATATTTCACAAAGTGAAACATGAGAAGTGTGAAATTTGAAACTGATACAATTTGCATATACTACACTTCTACGTGTGTGATCTGGTCTGCTATTGGTTAGCAAGATATGTGTGTATGTTTCCATTCTGAAGCTACACTGTTTCCACTTGAATGAATGCCAGGCAGCTTTATAAAAGGGGAAGCACAGAAAATCCTTGTTAAAAGCTGCAGTATTGCAACCTGGTCTTCATCCTGAGAGCTCTGGAGCCATGATCTCACAGTCGTTTGATTGCACATTCTTTGTGATAGCATGCATCTTTTTCAAATGCTGCTTTGCTTTTGACAAGGGTATTGAACAAACTAAAAATGATGCTACAGAAATATTCTACAATCGAAAGGTACTACAACATGATAGTCCAAGCAATTTAACATTAAATCAGGCAAGGAATGGAGGACGACAACCTAACCCATCAGATTTGAGTCGTAATGGTATGTTTTATATGTTTTCAGGAATACTCTATTGGTTTCAAAGGTTTTTTTTCTGTTTTAGCTTTGTCTAAGTAATAGAATGATATTGTTAGATGCATTAAGTTACAGAACTTGATTTTTCCATAAATTAACAGCTTATGTTATCACTTAAAAGTACAAAGTTGAATGCTTATATAATGTAATTTATTGATATAAGGATATAGTATAAGTAAACAACTTCATATGTTCAGGTTATGTAATATAACAAAAGCTCATGATTCAGTAAAGTAAAATTGAAAAGAAAGGATTTTTAAAAATTATTGAATGAGAACTAAGCATAGATGCACCAAGGCAGTGCATGAAAATGTAATCACAGCTATGGTAGTATATAATGTACAGATAATTCCACGAGATAATAATTTCAATTCCTTCTGTGATTCTAAAATTATTAATCACAATAATTATTTTTATCTTGAGTTCAATCAAACTGAACCTGCTTTTGGGCAGGTTTCTGAGAAGTAGACATGCATTCTGATCGATGCAAGACGGTTTCAAGTAGCATTTGAACGTTCAGCTAGTTTTCAGTTACAGTTACTAGGATTACATGTGCTATCATGTCAGCTAAACTTTAAATCAATCTATCTTTGCATTACCTTCAAAGGAACCGACAGCAAATATATGGGATTTCTGACGCAGCAGTCAGCAGAATTTCAGTGAATTCCTTCCAAAGTGAATATTAGGAATTAGCTTTTATTGTCACATGTACTCAAGTATAGGTATTCAGGGGTATAGTGAAAAATGTACAAATTCTTATTAATGTATCAGTATAAACCAAATGTAAAAGATCAATTGCTCAATTTATCAACATAGCCTTCTAAATTTACTTGCTTAATTTTCCAATGATATGTATCTTTATTAAGGCATGCCACATTTTACGTCTGTACTTAAAGACAATTGCCAAGACTCATGCAACACACATTGGATGAATGAAAATCAGAATCAGTAAAATAAATAAAATATACTTATTGTTCAAGTATTTTCTTTTGTATCTTAAGGTTTCAAAGTGAAAAGAGCTCAGAAAATAACAGACAAAATAATTGGCAAGTCCAACCGATCACTGTTCACTCCATATTCTGAAAATCAATTAAAGGTTTCACGGCTATTTGGTTACAAGCCGGTCTAGGATAGTAGAAGCATTTAATGAAAAATATGTCTTTGTACTTTTAAAAGGGCTCCCATTTATAGTAGAACAGATTTTTAAGCACTTTTGCTGTAGCTGTGAGAAAGCTATAAGTTTAGAATAGGTTTGATACTGAGGAAAGATGTCTTGAGTTTTAACGAGCAACATTTGCCAGAAAAAAGTACAGTTCAAGAAAAAATTATGAATATTTGCAAGCAACACTGATTTTTTTGTAGTTAATGTTTATAGAAACTCTTAGAATTGAATTTTGTTTTGAGGTTTATAATAAAAGTGATTTCAATGTAAACTACAATGTGTTCTCTTTGAAACGTAGATCGATCTCAAGTTGGCTGTCGTGAGCTTAGATCAACCAAGTACATTTCTGATGGCTTGTGTACTAGTATTAATCCAGTGAAGGAGTTAGTGTGTGCTGGGGAGTGCTTACCTGTGCCTGTTCTTCCCAACTGGATTGGAGGTTATGGTCGAAAATACTGGAGCAGGAGGAATGCACAAGAGTGGCGCTGTGTGACAGACAAGACTCGTACTGAGAGGATTCAGCTTCAGTGCCAGAATGGTGGGACACGAACCTACAAAATCACAGTAGTTATTTCATGCAAGTGCAAGAGATACACACGACGGCACAATGAATCAAGCAATACCAATATTGAGGAGGCACTGCCCACAAACAAGAGAAGATTCCGAGGCAAAAAAAGATCCCGGAAGATTCAGCAAGAGGAGACCAAGCATAAAGCAAATTGGCATGAAGTGGAAGAGAAACAGTGATTTTCCTTGTTGCCATACGAACTGTACTGCGCAAAAGTGGGCTTCCTTTGTTCGTGTTCTGCATTTATTGAAATAAGCTTACTCCATATGTGTTAGGTATCATTAATTAAAGAAGAAGTAAAATTATGGTCCATCAGATGCGTATAATTGATCAGGACTCCTGGATTAAAACATATATACTCAGGAACCTGGCTACATTAATGTTTTCAATAGCATTCCTTACCGTGCACCTTTTGCTTAAATATAACTTCAAAGAAAAGACATTGACACCACTTTCAAATGCGTAATAGAACAAAAGTACAATAAATGGCTGTAGAACAATTAAGTTATTCAACAATGATTAAAATTATTACAGTTTCCCACTGGTTGAATAAATCAAACTAAGAATTATTTTGTTTCCAATAATTCTGTTGAATTGCATTTTCATCAGATAAATTGGTGACAATTTATGTATATAGATATTTTTGGATAAAGATCTAATCTGCATGGGATACCATATAAGAAATTAAATATGTTGACCTCAAACATTTCTAAATGTACATTTATCTTTAATGCAATAGATAGTGTGAAGTAAATACATCTGATCAGTGATATTGGTTCAACTTATTCAAGCCACACCTTCTCAATAGAAAGTTGTACTCATTTCTGTTCGCTCTGTTGAAATAAAGTCCATTAGTATCAAAACTATCAAGCCCTCAACTCTTAATGAAAAAATATCCAAAGGTTCATTTAATGGATGGGATCTATGAAACATGACACTTATTAAATCTGATGACAAGATCTTTATTTCAGCCTTTGAAAGAACATTTGTTGTCTATTTATTTTTTTCAATGTAGATATTTAATAAACAGTTTCATTTGGCTTTAGAAAATTACTCAGCATAAGTTTTTATTTCTGGTTTTATTATGTGTCTGCAAGTATTTTCAGGTTCTGCATTAGGAGACCAGAACAAAAATGCAAATAACAATGTACATTTTGTACAGCTAATAGCATTTTGGCTCTTCAAATTTTCCAGCTTTATTTTGTGCTTTTTTTTTGCTGCAGAGTTTGAAGAGTATGAGAAACTCTAAACTTAGCTTTACTTAAATAATAAATGGAATGCAAAAGATTATCTTCTGTAGACATCCACTAGTCTGGTTTTTTTGTCTTTTAATGTCTTCCACAGAGTAATGTACATTTTCACAAGAGTAAAATTATAGAAAATAAATCAGTGAAGTCACAGCTTCTCTGTCTATTTCATGTATCCATTAATTTGTTGCAATTATATGTACCAGGGATCATCTCAATTCCATCTGGTTTATATGAGCTATTGGCAATTCACAACAAGATGGGTGAAATTTTCAGCTCCTGGGGCTGAACTTTCAGATCATGCTGCGGTAAGAATAGAGGCAGGAGGGGAATAAAAATACCAGCTGAGGCTCTCTTTCCAGTATCCTAATGCCATTCCCAGTATAGGTGATCTTCACTAGGACTAGTGGAGGTCGAGCCCAGAATCTGACCTGACCAAAAAGGCCAATTACGAGAATTAAAGGTTTTGTTGACAGCTTGCAAAGGTGCATGTTACGACTATGACTATGTAGACATGATGCATGTGCTTTCGGGGGAAGACCAGGTGAATTATAAAGGATATGTAGTGAGGAGAAAGTCATGGTTGCTTGAGAGATTTAGCTGGATCCCATGAAAAAAAAGCTCAATCTCATTGATGAGTTCCATAGGGAACTCAGCCTCATTGGAAACAGATTCCCTCTGTTCAATACAGGTTGTGGTGAGAACAGTCAGCATTTATTGAGGGGACAAGGCTGACAAATGCAACTGGGGATGCTGGCCAAGCACAAAGAAGCCTGATTCTCAGCTATTAAATTCAGTGGTGATGAGGAGCAGCATCTTCACAGGAAGGGCAGAACCTGGGGCATCAGGAGGACAGAGGAGATGAATGAGGTGTAGAACAAATCCAGCATAAGGTGTATTGGTAAAGTGGCAGCTACCTTGAGATGACTGGAAGATGAGAAATAAACAGGCAGATGGTCACAGAGATCTGTGCCTTTATCACAATTAACTTAGACATTGCGGTACTTTTCATCATTCCCTGACAACATCCATCAAAGTCACTGCACTATTGAACTCCTTTGCTTCTGACCTGCTTCAAAGATCCGGTGTGGACCTTAGTGACATCTTACAAATGGCTGCATAGCAATTGCTGATCATTGCTACCTTATTGACAAGAATTGGACAGTCCATTCAATTCCAGGCATACACAACTTTACAGACACACAGGGCACAGGGTTTTGTCTCCATTCTCCCCACATTCAGAGCATTATTGATCGTAGCCATGAAGGCATCAAAAGCATTGAATGAATGAGTGAGATTCACCAACAGGAAAGGCTTCCAGTCCTTCAACAGTTTGATCTGCAACCACAGCAAGAGCTTCCACTTTGTGATTAATCAATTTCCAGACTCCTTCATCCTCCAACTGTCCAGGCTGCTGCAGCTCTCCACTCTATCCCTCTGAATCTCCTGATGGATTCCAGGGATACTAGAAATCTCTTGGACAGTTGGTTATTAGTCCTCTGTGAAAGCCGGAGGCAGAAATACAAAGGTGATACAACCAGCACTCAGCTATTGACAAGGCCATCAGATGTCTGAAAAGGTGATTCCTGAACCTGTACCAGTCATGTGGTGACTTGCAGTACACTCATGTAAATGTCTCACTCATTGGATGTTCTGTTGCCCTATCCATATCAGGAGTGAATCTTGAAGAATGCGAGGCTCTGGCCTGGAAGACAAAAACTCATAGGAGAAAGAAGGGGAGCAGGTTGATGAAAGAGAGGAATGGTGACCTTCTAAGAGTTTGTAAGATGTGACAGTGCTTCTTCTGAGTTCTGAGGTCACTGTGCTTGCACCAATGATAAAGAGGGGATTGGTCATCATTGTCTTGAATTCTGAACATTTCAGAGACACAGAGGAAATCAGGAGAACCAGCCTTTGAGATCAGAAAGAAGAAGACTTGAAACATTAACATATTTTCTCCCTCCACAGATATTGACGCAATGGTTGAGTGTACCCAGTAATTTTTGATTTTATGTCAGTTCTCCAGTATCTGTAGTACTTTGCTTTAACATTTAATATGAAAGGAGAAACCTCATTATGAGTCTTCATTATGTATGGTTATTGGTACACTGTCAGATGACCCTTTACAGGAAGTAACATGTGGTGTAATCCCCATCTCCACCATAGCTGACCATTTCACTTTGCACACCCTCCTGATGGTCAGTGATCCCAGTGTCGTCCGCCTTCATGGTGACGACAATAGGAAAGTAGGGAATGCCTTCTCCTGCATGAGGCCTGTTATGGATAGTATGAGCTTCTTTCTCCTGCAAAGAAAGAATGCGAGAATGTTCAGGGATTTCTATCCTTGGTGAACAATCCTGGCTTCTCCTATTCAATAAAAGTTGCATGTTTCAATTCTGGCAGGTCTTCAGCAGAGCTGTATCTCTGAGCCATTCTAAAAGGGCCCTGGGCACACACTCCTCCCAAATTCAGGAACAGCGTATGTCCAGAGGTGTCTGAACTAGTGTGTCTGCCGAGGGGGGTGAACACACAGAGCTTGTCCTGAAAGTTACAGCTTGCATTCAAGCAGCCAGAGTGAATTAGGTCATTAAATCTACTTAAAACCAAGGCTAGTTTTTTGAGATCCAGTTTTTTTGTGCAGCACATATTTATTGACTAGTTAGTTATCGATGCCTGCTTTGTTTCCCTCCAGGAAACGGATATCCCCCCTCTCTGCTCACAGCCTTATTGTCTGCATCTCACACTAAAGGGATTCTATGATTTTAAAAGAAAAAACCCAGCAAATATAGGGATTGCCTTACCCCTGGTTTCAGATCTGTGGCTCTCCTGAATCATAGTCATAGAGTTTTTAAAGGGAAAGAGGCTTTTCAGCCCATCATTTTCACACCAGTTATCAAACATTCATCAATTCTAATTCAATTTTCCAGTTTTGTATGCTTTGGCGTTTCACATGTTAATCAAGATAGTTCTTAAATGCCTTGAGGTTTCCTGTCTCTACCAACCTATTAGGCAGTGAGATCCAAATATTTGGAATCATTCGTGTGAAAAATATTATTGTCAAATCCCCTCTAAACCATTTGCTCCAGATTTTAAAACTGTGCCCTTTGGTTACTGACCCCTGTACTAACATGAAACTTTCTATGTATCTACCTCCACCATCAGAAATTTGCCCATCTTAATCGGATCCCCCGCCCCAACATTGCCCTTCTACACTCTAAGGAAAAAAAACAGAGCCTGCCTAATCTCTCTTCATTTCTGAATTACTCCAGCCCAGGCAACATCCTGGTGCATCACTTTTGCATCACTCTCATGCAATTATATTCTTCCAATGGTATGGCAATCAGAACTGCACACAGTACTCCAGCTGTGGCCTAACTAATGTTGCATATTGCTTCATTATAACCACCTTACACTTATATTCAATGCCTTGACTAATTAAGGCAAATATCCCACATATCTTTTTAACCACATGTCTACCTGTCCTGGTGCTTTCAAGGATCTATAGACATGGACATCAAAGTCATTCTGATTCTCTGTGTTTTCAGGGTTATACCAAGCAGCATTATTCCCTTGCTTTAGAGTCATAGAGTCATAGAGATGTACAGCAAACAGACCCTTTGGTCCAATTCGTCCATGCTGACCAGATATCCCAACTCAATCTAGTCCCAGCACCCAGCCTATATCCCTCCAAACCCTTCCTATTCATATACCCATCCGGATGCCTTTTAAATGTTGCAATCGTGCTAGCCTCCACCACTTCCTCTGGCAGCTCATTCAATTTATGTAACATACTCTGCATGAAAAAGTTGCCCCTTAGGTCTCTTCTATATCTTTCCACTCACCTAAACATATGCCCTCTAGTTCTGAGCCCCCCGCACCTATCCATGCCCCCATGATTTTATAAACCTCTATAAGGCAACCCCTTAGTCTCCGACGCTCCAGGGAAACAGCCCTAGCCTATTCAACCTCTCCCTATAGCTCAACTCCTCTAACCCTGGCAACATCCTTGTAAATCTTTTCTGAATCCTTTCAGGTTTCACAATATCCTTCTGAAAGGAAGGAGTCCAGAATTGCACACAATATTCCAAAAGTGGCCTAACCAATGTCCTGTACAGCCACAACATGACCTCCCAACTCCTGTACTCAATACTCTGACCAATAAAAGAAAGCATACCAAACGCTTTCTTCACTATCCTATCTACCTGTGACTCCGCTTTCAAGGAGCTATGAACCTGCACTCCAAAGTCTCTTTTCAGCAGCACTCTTGAAAACCTTACCATTAAGTGTATAAGTCCAGCTAAGGTTTACTTTCCTAAAATGCAGCACCTCATATTTATCTAAATTAAACTCCATCTGCCACTCCCCAGCCCATTGACCCATCTGATCAAGATCCTCTTGTAATAAGCGGTAACTTTCTTCGCTGTCCAATACACCTCCAATGTTGGTGTCATCTGCAAACTTACTAACTATACCTCTTATGCTCACATACAAATCATTTATGTAAATCACAAAAAGTAGTGGACTCAGCACTGATCCTTGTGGCACACCACTGATCACAGGCCTCCAGTCTGAAAAACAACCCTGCACCGCCACCCTCTGTCTTCTACCTTTGAGCCAGTTCTGTATCCAAATGGCTAGTTCTCCCTGTATTCCATGAGATCTAACCTTGCTAACCAGTCTCCCATGGGGAACCTTGTTGAACACCTTACTGAAGTCCATATAGATCACATCTACTACTCTGCCCTGATCAATCCTCTTTGTTACTTCTTCAAAAAACTCAATAAAGTTAGTGAAACATGATTTCCCACACACAAAGTCTGTTGACTATCCCTAATAAGTCCTTGCCTTTCCAAATACATGTACATCCTGTCCCTACTAATCCTCTCAAAATGCATGACCTCACACTTTTTAGGATTAAATTCCATTTACCACAGTTTAGCTCATCTGAGTAGCTTATTTACATTGTCCTGTAGTTTAAGACTTTCCTCCTCACTATTCACCACAATGCTGAAAGTAAAACAGTGAAATAGCAACAATGGTAATGCGCTGCCATGTGTGTTTAAATCATGTTATGTCTGCACTTAACTACACCTACCTTTGTTCCTGCTCCCAAAAAACCAAACATCGAACAAATCTATATCCAGGTCAATCAAAGGACGTCCCATGAAAATTGGGCTGGTAATTTTTTACACCATGATTTTTAAATAGTCATGACTTTCGTTTCCTCTTCCTGGAAGGTCAATTCAACCATACCCCCTGAAGAGTTTAGGAAAGCTATTGATGCTGGAAAAGACTTTGCCAAACCTCTTTAACTGCGCCATGTATTAGCACCCTGCTTCAAGATTCCCTGTCCAAACTAGAACAACAGGCCAGATG
Source organism: Chiloscyllium plagiosum (assembly GCF_004010195.1). NCBI lineage: Eukaryota > Metazoa > Chordata > Chondrichthyes > Orectolobiformes > Hemiscylliidae > Chiloscyllium > Chiloscyllium plagiosum. The sequence continues at coordinate 32,200,247 of NC_057714.1, forward strand.
ATATGTTGATCCTTTTGAAGGAATAGTTTCTAGTTAAGTGACCCTGAGAAGGGTTCAAAAAGCTCAAATGATTCTGGAATCCTCAGGTTCTGACAGCTTTAAGAATGGAGAAGTGAGCTGAGAAGGGTCCTCCCTGGCTCTCTGAACCTTCCCTGGAAATTCTGTTGAGGATCTGAGGGACTGCAACAAGGTGCATTTTCCTAAGAATGGTTAGCGACAGTCTCTGAAACCAGGCATGCATGCATGGGAGAGGCCAAAGGGGTCTGCAGCAGCAGGAGTATAGTCTCTTCTACCTGGAGACAATACAAGGAGATCAAGACTTCTATAGATAAGGAAGTAAGTGACATAACATGTCCAGGTGCAGGCAGTTGGTCGAGCTGAGTGACTGTCCCAGAACACTTCTGTATAGCAGTCTTTAGAAATAACAACTCCACAGGAACCTCCACATCTTCCCGTCTGGAGAGATAACACTCAAGCTCATCCTAGTGTCCCTTCAGACACATGCACCTTAACCGTCATTTACAAATTGTGTCCTTTCCTCCTCACCATACAACCCCAAATTAACCATTCATAATTCTCTAATTTCTTTCATTGCAGAGGAAGAGAGCACATAATCTTGATAAGAGACAGAGACACAGGAAACAGCGTGGTGGTAGCAGGGAGTGAATGAGAAGGGGTTGCATGGGCCTCCACTGACAGGTACCTTGATGGCCACCAAGACAAGTGGGAAGAAGGTCTTCTTAGACACTGTAGATATCACAATGTCCTATCACAAAAACCTGAGGCTCAGCTTTTATGTCACACGTTTTGAGTGAGCTAATTTCCTGCCCATGGACCTTGTGTTGGGGTTTCCATCAAGATAGACCTCTGTGTCTATCCTGTCTGACCAGTAAAGTAGCTTTGTGGCTTATGGGAAAGCTGCTTGCACTGCTATTAAATTTGCTCCTGCTATTCCTGTTAATGTAAATCCTGCTGCAACTATGTAGTCTATGCTTGGTTTTACTTGGCGAAATCAGAAGTTAATGATCTCCATGATAATGAATATTACTTACCAATAGCTCCAATCGGTTTCCCACTTGCTTTCACACATTCAGGTGAAACCCAGAAATGGGTAGGACAGTGTTGATATTCTAGCCCAGTCACTTTTAATAGATTGAATATCCCAGCTCTCATCAAAGCCTACGTCCATTTGCCTGCAATAATTCCGTTACATAACTCAAACATAAAACACGACATTCTGAAATAGTTGTTTTGATCTGAGGTAGTTTGAGAAAATTATACTTGATTTAAGTCTTCATAAACTCAAACCTCACACATTGCCTTGGCAGATTCTGTAATTGTTCCAGTTTCACAATTAGAATTGGCATGAATACAAAAGAACAACAATGTTTTACTAGATAATACCTTCAAACCATATTGTGCAGCACCTTAAAAAGGAAGAGAAAGATTTTCTTATAATTGTTCAAACAACAGCATAATCAGCATGAAATTGGCTGTACCGATCTAATTGAACATAAAAGAAAATTGAGTTATGTTACCTTTGTTGCACAGTACATTCTATTCAAATTGTCATTCCCTGCTTTTATTCAATTATCATTCTTAATTCAATTCAACATCTTGTTGGTAATGTCGAAAGAATGATTACGTGAAACCATGCATATGAATGAGGAATGATTCATAATTATGCATCAAAGTGATGTAATTATCCACATATTGGATAAAATCATAAAAATCAGTTGGCAACTAGTGTGTATAGATAGGAAGTATTGTTCAATTTGTACATAGGACATTAGGATGAAAAAACTTCTCCACACTTCATGTCCTAATGTCCTAAATGAGCATTTTTTTTGAAAGACAAAGGCATTTTCTTTCATTGTTCATTGTATAGTAAAGTGTGTTAAGTGCCAAACAGAAACAAAATGAACTGTGAAGTTGTTGTCTAGATTAGAGTGGTGCTGGAAAAGCACAGCAGGTCAGGCAGCATCTGAGGAGCAGGAAAATCAACGTTTCCTGATGAAGGTATTTTCTTGCTACTCGGATGCTGCCTGACCTGCTGTGCTTTTCCAGCACCACTCTAATCTAGACACTGATTTCCAGCATCTGCAGTCATCACTTTTGCCTATGAAATTGTTGTGTATTGATGCCTTTAATTAAGGTGTAATCTGTTTGGGGATTCTGGTTGCAATTGTTATAATGTTGGGAGATAAAATGGATATGAGCTTTTCTAGATTATTTTCTGAGCTTTTTTCACCTGGTAGAGTGTTGTGCAAACTGAAAACACATTTAAGAAGCCACTCCAGCCATGATCCCATTATCTTGCATAAATGAGTCTACAAGAAATAAAATTGTCTATGATTAAATGATTATAAGATGCATCTCAACTGAACTTTTATGTAAAACAAACCAAGGAGAGGACAACAATATGTACGGTGTACTGTAAATTGTAGTGGAAAAGGGGAGCTCAAATAATATGCATCACTCCAAATTAGACACTGTAGCTGGACAGTGATAATTGAATGTTTGAAAGATATTAAGACAGCACTTTCCAAACCCATGAATTCTTCCATCTAGAAGGACAGGGACAACAGATACATGGGAACACCACCACTTGCAAGATCTCCTCCAAGCTATGATATGGAGGAGCAAGTGTTGGACTGGGGTGGTCAAAGTTAAAAATCACACATCACCGGGTTTTCGCTTTCAGAGCACTGCTCCTTCATCAGGTAGCTGTAGAGCACAAACATAAGACACAGAATTTATAGCAGACGATTACAGTGTCATGCAACTGAAATGATATATTGAATAAACCTAGATTGCTGTTAAGTTTTTTCGAATGGGTTGCAGGTTTTGGTTCATTAATATGTAAATCCCAGAACTTCTCTTAAGTCACATTCTCAAGATAACTTAAGGTTTTATTAAAAAAAATTATGACTTCTCAGCTCAGACAATGCATTAAAGATGTAAGGTTAGAGTCTGTTCGTATCCTAGTCTTGAGGCGAAACTGAGTACTGCAGATGCTGGAGATTAGAGTTGAGAGTATGGTGCTGGAAAAGCACAGCAGGTCAGGAAGCATCGGAGGAACAGGAAAATCGACATTTCGGGCAAAAAGCCCTTCATCAGGAAGGGCATCCCAATCTTGAGTCAAACTGGTTCTATTTCCAAAGTGGAACTTATAAAATATTACATGGATTGGCTGCTTGCATTGGCTGCCTGCAGACTGTGCGCTTTTTGAGCAAAATAGAATGTATCTGCAAATATAATTTTGCAAATACAAATTCACCCCATAAACTTATATGTGTATGTGCGTGCATGAGAGAGAGTGTGAGTGTGTGCATGTGAGTGTGAGTGCACGTGAGACAGTGTGTGTTTGCATGTGTGGATGCTTGGTAAAGTATGTGCGATTGTGAAGGAATATGAGCCTGTCAGAGGGTGTGTGCATGGGTGTGAGTACGGGGGTGTATGTGTGCATGCATGACAGAGAGTGTGTGTATGACAGAGGGTCTGCATGAGTGTGTGAGTGTGTAAGAGAGTGTGTGTATATGTGGTAGGTACTCATGTGACTCAACCAATGTTGTTTATCTCATAAGCTGGAGGCAAGGATGCATAGTACATTGGCAAGACCAGGCAGACGCTAAGCAAAGTATGAATGGGCACTGTGCAACAATCGCCAGACAGGGGTGTTCCCTCCCAGTCGGGGAACACTTCAGTGGTCAGGGATATTCAGCCTCGGATCTTCGGGTGACCATCCTCCAAGGCGGACTTCGGGGTGTGCAAATACGCAGAGTGGCCAAGCAGAGGCTGATAGCCAAGCGCAGTACCCATGAGGATGGTCTCAACTGGAACCTTGGGTTCATGTCACACTACAGGTAACCCCACTACACTATACAATCTCTCACACACATGCATAATGACTGTTGCAGTCCATGAGCCTTGATGACGGGGTGTCTGCAATGGCAGAGTTAGGGTAAGTGGTGGCTCTTTAAGTGCAAAGGAGCAGAGACAAAATGATGGCAATTTACCCAGGCAGACTGCAGAAGATCTTTGACTTTCTTCATACATTGCTGGGTGTCTTGCTTCATCAAGCAATCCCTGGGGCAAGTCTTCACACACAGGAAAGGCAGCTCCAAACTGACAGCACTTGCCTTTTCAAAGATGATTCAGCAGTGGTAGTCTGGCGCACTGACCTCTACACCGCTGAAGCCAAACGCCAACTCGAGGACACCTCTTCCTACTGCCCCCTCGACCATGACCCCACCCCTCATCACCAAACCATTATCTCCCAGACCATACAGAACCTCATCACCTCAGGAGATCTCCCACCCACAGCTTCCAACCTCATAGTCCGGGAACCCCGCACTGCCCGGTTCTACCTCCTTCCCAAGATCCACAAGCCTGACCACCCTGGCCGACCCATTGTCTCAGCATGCTCCTGTCCCACTGAACTCATCTCTACCTACCTCGACACTGACCTATCCCCCCTAGTCCAGGAACACCCCACATACATTCGAGACACCACCCACGCCCTCCACCTCCTCCAAGACTTCCGTTTCCCCGGCCCCCAAAGCCTCATCTTCACCATGGATATCCAATCCCTCTACACCTCCATCCACCATGACCAGGGCCTCGAAGCCCTC
>NC_057714.1:32205881-32209053 GCF_004010195.1 Chiloscyllium plagiosum
CCACACTGTCCCCTTGACCTGTCCGGACTTGTCCGACCTGCTCCTTTTCCACCTATCCACTCCACCCTCTCCTCCCTGACCTATCACCTTCATCTCCTCCCCCACTCACCTATTGTACTCTATGCTACTTTCTCCCCACCCCTACCCTCCTCTAGCTTATCTCTCCATGCTTCAGGCTCACTGCCTTTATTCCTGATGAAGGGCTTTTGCCCGAAACGTCGATTTTGCTGCTCGTCGGATGCTGCCTGAATTGCTGTGCTCTTCCAGCACCACTGATCCAGAATCTGGTTTCCAGCATCTGCAGTCATTGTTTTTACCTTTTCAAAGATGATCCCAGTGCTGGCAATCATACGAGCTCCTGGCAGGAGGCAAAACAGGATGATGAGTGGGGCATCATACAGGCAAGGTATATAGCTAATGAAATGAGTTTCAGTAAATAGCATTAGCAATCTTGCTGGGCTCAGAGAGAAACCCTCCATGAAACTTGCCAAAATTGACATTTCTCAATTTCTGGCAAAATACAGCCCAGAATTTGTGTTTAATTTTTGAATTTGTGTGTTTTGCTTTTGTGAAGTACATGAGAAATAAGAGCTGGAGTGGGCTGTTCAGTTCCTCGAACCTGCTCCGCCATTCAATATGGCTGATCTTCTCTCAGCCTCAACTCCACTTTCCTGCCTGCCCTCCATAATCTTCCAAAATGTTACAAATTAAAAATCTGTCTATCTTCTCCTGAAATTTACCCAATGTCCTGGTATCCATCACACACTGAAATAGTAAGTTCTCCAGATTCATGATAATTTGGGAGGAGTAATTTTTCACTGTGGGAACCTGTAAATCTCCAAGTGTTGCGTGGATTTTTCACACTTAACCCAGACACCTGAAGCCAGTGCTACAATAGATTATAAAGGGCCTAACTCTCAAGTGGAAACATAGGTGATTTATTGGTGGTGAATAGATGGGGAAAAAAACACCACTGGTGATTTGGCAATGGGGAAAAAATACATTTTGTTGTGTGCAAGAGCACTTCTGGATATAAAGTAAAATTAAATAAAGGCTAACTGGAAAGAAAATAGCAGGGTTGCTGGGATATCTTCTGTGCAATTTTAGCTCCTTAAATTTCAGCAGCATCTGCACTCATCTCAATGTCTCTAAGAGTTGGCTACCTCAAACTACATGTAAAATCTTTGGATTTAGCTCAGCGAGTATGTTCCCTTAGGGTAAATACATATTCAATACAAGGTAAATCCTTACTCTACCTGTGCTGTAGCTTAGTTTAACCATGGTGATAGGATTTTGTAGATCTTTGAAACCCAGTGATGAAAAAATAGCAACCTGTCCTTTTGTAGTGACCAAAAAGATACACTATCTGTGATGCACTCAAATGGCTTTCAAAATGAGAACAATTCTATTGTTAGACTCTTTTTATAATTCTCAAAGAGGTTTAGTTTTTCACAGTAATTTGTACAAAAAGAAACTAGCCTTGAGCTGTTGTCCTTTGCAGAAAGGTATATAATTTTTTAAAGGTATTTCCGGTACTATTGACCAGTAGTATCAATATCAATTCTGCTTTCAAAGCTTGTGTTAGAATTTATACATACAACTCTTGAAGTGACATCCTCAAAATAAAAAGGTTTTGTTCGACTGTCAAGTAAAAGAGACAGAGTCTTTGGTCTTGGCAAGGGAAGTAGCTGGCGCCATCTTAAACATGTGATGCAATTTAAGGTTTCAAGATAAGGTTCTGAGATCAATTTAAACTTAGCAGACTCAATCCATGATTGCATTCCTCATTTTAGTCAGAGTGGATATTTAATCGACTGTAAACTGAATATTCTGGCTGCTAAAAAATATCTGTATTTACTTCAATATATGGAGAACATTTTATTTATCATCTTAACTGTGAAGTAGGTTATTTAAGCAATAGGTTAAAAGAAACACATAAGTATAGATCATAGCCTTCCTTTTGTCGGGTGAAATCACAACCCATTGTAGGACTCTTTCTGGGTATATCTGAAAGCATCAAATAGATTTAGCTAGTGAGTTAGACAAAAGAAATTGAGTCTTGAAATGGTCCTCAACTATAGTTTCTATGCATACTCTCTGTCTGTCTGTGTGTTTAAAAAATGTTGGATCACTTTGAGGTCATGAAAGATATCAAATAAAATGCAGAAATTTATCAAATTCCTGATAAGTTGGTGAATCAAATGCGGATGGGTCTTATTGTGTCTCTCTCAATATATAATCATGCCAGTCTGTTAAAACACTATTGTATCAACTCTAATCATTTTTTCAATTACAATAAAATCAGAGTATTTCTGGACATGAAAGCAAAACAAACTAAATGTTTCACATGAAATAGTGCCAGAAGACTGGAAGATAGCAAATGTCGTTCACCAGTTCAAGAAGGGGAGTAGAGACAACCCTGGTAATTATAGACCAGTGAGCCTTACATCAGTTGTTGGTAAAGCGTTGGAAAAGATTATAAGAGATAGGATTTATAATCATCTAGAAAAGAATAATTTGATTAGGGATAGTCAGCACGGTTTTGTGAAGGGTAGGTCATGCCTCACAAACCTTATTGAGTTCTTTGAGAAGGTGACTAAACAGGTAGATAAGAGCAAACCAGTTGATGTGGTGTATATGGATTTCAGCAAGGCGTTCGATAAGGTTCCCCACAGTAGGCTATTGCACAAAATGCGGAGGAATGGGATTGTGGGATATATAGCAGTTTGGATCAGTAAATGACTTGCTGAAAGAAGACAGAGGATGGTGGTTGATGGGAAATGTTCATCCTGGAGTCCAGTTACTAGTGGTGTACCGCAAGGGTCGGTATTGGGTCCACTGCTATTTGTAATTTTTATAAACAACCTGGATGAGGGCGTAGAAGGGTGGGTTAGTAAATTTGCAGATGACACTAAGTGGAGTTGTGGATAGTGACGAAGGATGTTGTAGGTTACAGAGAGATATGGATAAGCTGCAGAGCTGGGCTGAGAGGTGGCAAATGGAGTTTAATGCGGACAAGTATGAGGTGATTCACTTTGGTCGGAGTAACCGGAATGCAAAGTATTGGGCTAATGGTAATATTCTTGGTAGTGTAGATGAGCAGAGAAATCTCGGTGTCCATGTACACAGATTCTTGAAAGTTGCCACCCAGGTTGACAGGGTTGTTAAGAAG
>NC_057714.1:32209119-32228646 GCF_004010195.1 Chiloscyllium plagiosum
GGAAAGGCTGAGGGACTTGAGGCTGTTTTTGTTAGAGAGAAGAAGGTTGAGAGGTGACTTAATAGAGATATATAAGATAATCAGAAGGTTAGATACGGTAGACAGGGAGAGCCTTTTTCCAAGTATGGTGACGGCACACGGTGGAGGGGGCATAGCTTTAAATTGAGGGGTGATAGATATAGGACAGATGTCAGAGGTAGTTTCTTTACTCAGAGAGTAGTAAGGGTATGGAACGCTTTGCCTGCAACGGGAGTACATTCGCCAACTTTAAGTACATTTAAGTCATCATTGGGGACAAGCATATGGACGTACATGGAATAGTGTGGGTTAGATGGTATGACAGATTGGTATGACAGGTCGGCGCAACATCGAGGGCCGAAGGGCCTGTACTGCGCTGTAATGTAATGTTCTATGTTCTATGACTGATTCAAGTGAAGTTTTAGAACACCAAAGAGGTTGGAATACATAATTTTACTTGAATCTCCTTCCTTACAAATTTCATTAACTAGCTGGTGACTAAAGCTACTGTTTGATTCATATTTGGTCAAAACTTGAAGGAACAACTGGCATCAATGAAGGGACTGGAAACGACTGGCAAAAACAGCTCTGTTGACCATGCAAAATTCTTCTTACTAACATCTGTGGGCTGGTGCTGAAACTGGGAGAGTTGTCTCACAGACTAGTCAAGCAACAGGCTGACATAGTCAAACTTGTGGGTTCATACCTTACAGACAAAGTCCCAGACACTACCATCACCAACCCAGGATGTGTTGGCAGGACAGACCCAGCAGAGGTGGTGGCACAGTTGTATGCAGTCAGCAGGGAGTTGCCCTGAGAGCCCTCAACTGTGAATTTGCACCCCTTGTCTTCAGGCAAGGAAACCACCTGTTGGTTACCACGTACCATCTTCCCTTGGCTGAAGAATCAGTATTCCATATTGAACAACACTTGGAGGAAGCACTGAGTGTGGCAAGAATATAAAATATTCGCTGGGTTGGGGACTTCAATGTGGCTCGGCAGCAGCATTATTGATTGCGTTGGGTCATAAAGGATATAGCTGCTAGACTGGTCTGCAGGTGGTGGTGAGGGAAGCAACAAGAGGGAAAAACATACTTGACTTCAACCTTACCAATCTGCCAGCTGCTGATGAATCTGTCCATAATAATACCTGTAACACCGATCACCATACAGTTCTTTGGAGATGAAGTCCCACCTTCACATTGAGAATGCCCTCCATCATGTTGTGTGACACTACCGGCACACTAAATGGGGCAGATTTTGAACAGATCTAGAAACTCAAGACTAGGCATCCATGAGGCGCAGTTGGTCGTCAACAGCAGCAAAATCATACTTTAACACAATATGTAACCTCATGGTCCAACATACTCCCCCACTGAACCATTATCTTCAAGCTAGGCATTCAATGGAGAGTAGAGGAGGACATGCCAGGGCCAGCACCAGGCATACCTAAAAAGAGGAGTTAACGCAGTGAAACTACCAAACAGTTCTACTTACATGCCAAAAGCATAAGCAGCAAGTGATAGACACATAACTAACGATCCCACAATCAACAGATCCAAGCTCTGCAGTCCTCCATGTCCAATTGTGAATGGGATTAGACAATTAATGAACTCACTGAAAGAAGCTCCACAAATCCTCATCCTCAATGATGGAAGAGCCCAGCAAATAAGTAAAAAGATAAGGCTGAAGCATTTTCAGCAATCTTCGGTCAGAATGTGGATGATCTATCTCTGCAACATCCAATGGCTCTCAGCATCACAGATGCCAGTCTTTACTCACTTCAATTCACTCCAAGTGATATCAAGAGACACTGGAGACTGCATAGGCCATGGACCCTGACAGCAATGGTATTGATAACTTGTGCTTCTGAACTTCTTGCAACCCTTGCTAAGCTGCTCCAGTACAGTTATGGTGGCATCTACCTGACAGTGTGGAAAATTGCCCAGAGTATGTTCTGTACACAAAAAGCAGGACAAGGCCAACCTGGCCAATTACTGCCCTATCAGTCTAATCTCAATCATTAGTATAGTGATTGAAGGTGTTATCAATGGTGTTAGCAACATCCTGGGGGTTACTGTTTACCAGAAACTCAACTGGGCTCACCATATATAATGCTGAGGCTAAATCAGAAATGAGAAACATTACAGTGGATACTTCACTTCCTATCTCCCAAAGGCTGTTCACCTAAGGCACAAGTCAGGAATGTGATAGAATACTCCTCACTTGCCTAGTGGGGTGCAGTTCCAACAATATTCAAGAAGCTTGACACCATCCAGTACAAAGCAATTCACTTATTTGGCACCACATCCACAAGCATCCACTTCCTCCACCACTGATGCACTGTGTACTATCTACAAGATGCACTTCAGGAACTTGCTAAAGATGCTTAGACATCCTCTTCGAAGCCCATAACTACTGCCTTCTAGAAGGATGGGGGCAGCAGATCATGGGAACACCACCTGCAAGTTCCCCTCTAAACTACTCACCATCCTGACTTGGAAATATACTGCTATTCCTTCACTGTCACTGGGTCAAAATCCTGGAATTCCCAACCTAAAGGCATTGCAGGTCTACCTACAGCAGATGGACTGCAGTGATTCAAGAAGGCAGCTCACCACCACTTTCTCAAAGAGAACTAGGGATGGGCAATAAATGCTAGTGATGCCCACATCCTATAAGAAAAGACTTTGGGTAATAAGTCACAAGTACTTCTCCTGTATCACACTTGCAGAGTAATAAACTGGGTTTGATGGTTGTGTTTGCTCTCTTATTTCCTTTCCTCTTGCCTCTGCAATCTTTCTACTATCAGCTTGCTTGTCACTTACCAACCTGGCATTTGTCATTTGCTCCTTCATCTTATTCTCTATCATGCTCTGTTTTGGGTGCCTTTACCTTTCACTCCTGGGAATGTGCTTCAATTACGATGGAATCATTTATTTTCAAAGAGATCTCACTTCAAACAGACCTGACATTTTAATCTGTCAATCATTCATTCCAATTTAAGTTGCACAAGTCCATTCTCAAACAGGTGAAATTGCCTCCCTTTCACTTAAACAGTTTTACTTTAGATAGCTCCTTGTCTTTCTCCATGGTGAGTGTACATCTTGCGGTGCTGTGACCACTTTTCACTAAATGATCCCCCATTGACACTTGACAAACCTCATTTCCCAAAAATCTGTTGTCCAATGCTTCCATTCTGGTTAGGTCAGAAGTGTACTGATCAAGAAAAATCTCGAGAACATACCATAGGAACTCTCCTTCTTCTCAGCTCTTTAAACTATTGCTATCTGAGTTTATAATGATAATTAAAGTCCATTAAAGGGCTCTATAGTTCTTGTACCTCTGAAATTTCCTTGCAAATTTGATCCATTGTATTTTTCTCAATAGTTAGTTGCCTATAGAATAAACAAAATAAAGCAATGGCATCTCTATCGATTTTTTAAACTCTAAACAAATAAATTCTGTCCTTGACTGCTCTATGGTATTCTCTCTCTCCAAAACAAAAATACTCTGCAAAGTTCATGTAGTGTAGTGGTAGAACTGCTACTCCTGAAACAGAAAGTCTGGTGTCAAATCCCACCTGAAACAGATTAACTAAAAATATATAGAAAGGAAGATTGGTGGAGAAACTACACCTCAACAACTCAGAGCTGAGTACAATAATGTGGAGGAAGTTTGTTGTCAGAAAATATCTAAAACACTCTCCATAATCAAGATTTCCACCTATTGTTCCTGAACATCTTATAATCTTGAGGGAAATATGAGTGAGGTGGTCACAATCATCATTCATTTGTTCTTTGATTATGGAGTTGTGTCATTGGAATTGTTACACCTATGCTTAAGTAAAGTTTTCAAATATGAACTAATTACCCAACCAAAAGCTAAGGCTCGCTCATTTAACCCAAACACTCATTTAACAAAGTTGTGTTAATTAGTGCCAATCAACTTCCTGGCATTGAAAATGAAACATTATAAATTTGATGTCTCATTTGAATATTGTTACTGGAGATGTTGTTTTACTTGGTCTTTATTCTCCTCCCTCTTATCCAACCTTCATTTCCTTCTCTATTCTCTGACATTGTGTTCAGTCAATCTAACTTCCTTCTCAGTTCTTCACAGCCTCTTTTATCTGATTCACTAATGAGATATACGGTTTCTTGCCCTGTTTACTCAGGTCTCAGTTGTGCTGGATTCCCTCACTGCAACACTATCAGTTTCCACCTTTAGCAACTTGCCAATCGAGAATTTAAAAAGTCTCTATTTGCAAGTGCAAGTCGAACTAACAGAAGACAATGTTAAATGCCCTGCTAGCAAATTACAGCCTTACCCCTGAAGTGACCTGCCAGCACTTCTCCCAAAGGGACTTTGCTGATTCTAACCTGGTATTGTTACAGGGTAGTCTTGAAACAGTACCTTGAAAGGAGCTGCCTTACATGTAGTGTAATCTCTAAAAAGCAAAGACTATTTTTTCTTTAGTGAGAGATGTGAAAAGGTACAGTATCACTTTTGGCAAAGGTGACAATTCTGTGGAAGTATTATTGTGGCAGATGATAGTGGTCTTCTTCAACCACTAACCACAAAAGAGAATCATGAAGCATTAATCATGAGATGACAATACAGTCAACACAGACAGAAATACTCAGACAAGTTGCTGCTAGAGAATAATAGGCTAGTTAAGCTAGAATTATCCATAATTCTTTATATTAAGTAACTGTAAAAGCTATTTGAGGCACAATATATATCCTCCCAATAATGCTATTTTAAATTTAATATCTTACAATGCACATATTACACTCAGGTGTCAACAACCTGGACATCAACATAGAATTCAATGGCTTCTCAGCTCTTTACCCCGCTGACACAAATTTTATACCATTTGTATGGTCCTCTGTGAGGAACATATCTGTGTGTCTTTTTTCCTGTCCTCATTACCATAGTCTGGGCCATGATCTTCCATTGGATTGGTCCATGCTTATAGGCAATGTGCTCCTACGTTTTGCCATTGTCTTTGCAAGATGGCTGACTAGGTAACTCTCCCATCTTTACTGCCTGCCATCAGGATTCACTGACTGTCAGTCAGCTTCTTTAACCAGGTTACAAAAGTACTTTGCATGGTCAACAAGTCATTGTGTAGGAATCAGATCTGGAATTCTGTCCCAGAGGTTGGGATGCTTCCACTGCACCACAAGAGCTCCTGGTGAATATACGTGTGATCACAATGATCTTGGATCGCAGGGTGACACATGAACAGAAAAATATTTATTTCTCTTAATTTCAAATTCTTAGTTGGGCTTCCTTGTGGGAAAATGTAGCACACAGAGGCATAGCTATAACACAGCAACTTCACTCTAATCATATCATTATCTAATTACTGAATGACAGTAGCCTCATTCCCAAATAATTCCCACAGAGACAAAATGGGCAATATCTTCACCTCACTTATTCCTCATCCTAGGGATGAAAATACAGGGATACAACAGATTAAGGGTATAGAGCACAGAAGTTAAACTAAACACCAGCATTTGAGGTTGGGGAGAAGTGTTGAATGTGTAGTGGCATGGCAACGTCATTGCACGAGTAATCCCGAGTTCCAGGTTAATGCTTTCGGGAATGGGGCTTGAATCCCACCATGGCAGATGGTGAAATTTGAATTAACTAAAAATCTGGAAATAAAAACGAGTCTCAGGGCAACCATCCAACTGTTCTTGATTATCATAAAGGCCGATCTGAATCACTAATGTCCTCATGAAAGGAATTCTGATGTCCATGCAGGTTTGGCCTACATGTGACTCTCAACTGTGCCCTGAAAAGTTGCATCAAAATTGCTGCAAAACCTAATGAAAGGAATTAAACTGGATGGTCCACGCAGCATTGATTAAGGTACTGGAAATTACAATGGCAAACCCAGAGGTGATGCCTTACATAGACATAAACATGGAATCATATCTCACATACATGCACCACTATCACCAACCCTGTCCCATCAGCATGAAAGACCAACCAGAGGTGGTTCCATAGTAGTACACAATTGGGAGGGAGTTGTCCTTGAGTTCTCAACATTGGCTCCAAACCTCATGATGTCTCATTACATCAGGTCAAAAACAGACATGGAAACTTCCTGAAGATTATCACATATTGAATCCCCTCAGTTAAAGAAGTATCTCTCCATGTTGAATTTAATTTGGAAGAAGCAGTAAGGGTGGCAAAGGAACAGAATGACGGGAATGGGAATTTTAATGTTCATCATCAAAAGTGGCTCAGTAGCACCACTACTAATTAAGCTGACCTAGCCCTAATGCAGATAGCTGCTAGACTGGATCTGCAACAGATAATGAGGGAAACAGAGAGAAGGAAATATCTACCTGGCCTTGCCCACTCACAGTCATGTGGAGATGAAGTTTTGTCTTCACATTGAGGATACCCTCTTGTGTGGCAATGACCATCCTGCTAAATGGGACAAACTTTGAAAAGATTTTACAATTTCAGACTAGGCATCCATGAGGTGCATGTACCAGACACTGTTATCACCATCCCTGAGTATGTCCTGTCCAGTCAACATGAAAGGCCAACCAGAGGTGGTATGGTATATCCATGAGGTGCAGAATTGTATTCAACCATTATCAGTAACCTCGAGGCTTGGCATATCCTCGCTCTATCATTGCTATCATGCCAGGACAGCAACCCCGGTTCAACGAAGTGTGCAGGAAGGCATGCCAGGAGCACCACCAAACAAATCTTTAAAAAAAATGATGTCAATCTGGTAAAGTTACAACACTGGACTACGTGCCTGCCAAACAGTGGAAGCAGCATGTAAGACACAGGGCTAAGTGACCCTGTGGCAAAGAAAGAGATCTAAACTTTGCAGTCATGCTACATCTAATTGTGAATAATAGTGGACTACTAAACAACTAACAGGAGGAGAAGGCTCCACAAATAACCCATTTGCAATGATGGATTGGCCCAAAAACATCAATGTAAAAGACAACAAAAACTGCTAGAGCCAAACAAGAAGTTTGGTAGCACCTGTGGAGAGAGAAATAGAGTTAACATGTTATAACTATTATTTGGAAATGTTAGTGTAGTGAAAATAATTTAGGACGGAGAGAAAGAATAAAAGTTAAAGTATGCATGATACAACTACTTGGGTACAAGTTTGGGATTAAGATGTTTAAGATGCTAAGGTGATTGCTGATGCTTTGAGTGGAAGGAGTATTTTTTAAATATTTCATGGACAAGAATCTAACATAAGGTCCCAGCTGACTATATGCACTTTTACACAGAACTTTTGCATTCCCTGTCCATGTTGCTCATTTCCCATTGCAGCTGCTTGTTTCCACTTTATTTGCCCCGTGATCATGTCAAAGTTATACAAAATAAGTAGGCAACAATCTGGGAGACTTTCCTACCACTGTCTTGGGGTATGGTCATGACTAGTCAAATTGCTGGATTTGCTGAGCATGTCTGTGATGCATTCCAGATACTTTCAAAAGAATCTTTTCAAAGAGTTGTTATGATACACCTCTGAAGCAGGTGGAACTTAAACCCAGGATTCTTGGCTCAGAGGTAGGGCAATACAATTGTACTACAAGAACCCTTTGGTAATGTACTCCCCTGCACCTAATTATAATTTTAATGTTTCCAGTATATTAGGTTTGATAATCTCGCAGTTAACCTTGATTTCTTTTTGTGTGACAAAGTTAATTTGCTAAAAATACTTTGTGTTAAGTACAAAATTTGTACCAAAAGCTTAGACTTCTGTCATTTTTTTCTTTCAGTTACATCCATAAATTATTCACCCCAAAACATTCCTCAATCTGTGTGCAACTAGGTGGTGAAGGCACATGTGGTCACCTTCACAAAGGTGGCAATGACCTGCACTAATGTATGCGAAAGATAAACTGCACAATTAGGGAGTTTGTAGCCACTCCCTTTCATGCAAGAAATTAGGGAAATTAGGGAAATATGTACGACAGGTATCATATGCCTGTATTGGAGCAAATCTTGCCACCAGGAAAAGGTTTACAGCCCCTATTAGTCACACTTAGGGATTTGAATGAATGGCTTGCTCTTGCATACAATGCACTAGTCATTTGCTTTTAATACTTGTACACTGTGAAATGCAGCCAACAGGGAAGGTCATACAAACACACAATCAAACATTAGGAACAGGTGTAGACCACTGCACCCCTCAAGCCTCTTCTGCCATTCAATAAGATCACGTGATATCACGTGTAACCTGATCTCCATGCGCCATTAGTATTCCCTCTATGATGTGCAGCCTTGCTCAGAGGTTCCACATATACTAATTGGTACACAGAACATCAACTTTAGGCTAAGAAGTTACTGCTGTGGACAGACCTCAGAGACTTGCACAGTGACAGGAAAAATTAGAGGGACTGTAGCCTCTCATCTGCACATGTCCCTCCTTGCTTATGAAGAATCAATTCATCTTTGCCTTAAAGATATTTAAAATATTTGTAATGAAAATCCAGGTAAACTTTTTTCCTGTGATGAAAGATTACACTAACTGTGATGCTAATTTAACATGCTCTGCCCAATATCCTTCACAGCAACTCCCTTCCCATTTCCAACTGAAGCAAAACAGGGGGAAACCTTTGAGATTCTGTGATGTTAACTTAAATGATAACCGTGACAAGTTAATCCAAATCAAGTTCCTAATGTGTTACATTAATGAATACCCTACAAGTTCAAAAGTCAGGAAATAAAAATGCCATTCAATTCTTCAGCGCTAACATGACAAGACTGAGCAATCTTCAACACCTATTGGTGTGAAAGACACTGCATGATCCTCATATCAAAGATGAGAATCTGCTAAGTACGTTCACTTAGATGCATCAGAGTATGATCTTTTCTTACCCTAGCACATGCTCTCATAAATAAGAATTCCATTGCCCCCAACCCTCTCACCTCAAACACACACTTAATACTGCTCACTTATCATTGCGCAATCCCTAGGGCCCCCTTTGTGATCCTGCCTGCAATCCTGGCAATGCCCACTAATGAGCTCTGGTGCTGGCAAGCTGTAGGAGTGGCTGGCCAATCAAGATTGACAGCAGTTCCAGGGGGTGGAAATTTGTCCCTCCAGTGAGGGGTGGAAATCCGACTGTCTACTCCAGACCTGGGCATTTTATGGCCCGCGGGCCATATCCGGCCCTTTGCTCGTTCCTGTCCAGCCCGCATGAGGTCAATCTTAAATTAGAACATAAATGAAAAAGTATTTATGCCATGCACGCAATACAACTGTGTTGCTTTTGTTTTGAAAAGGGTGCTTTTTAAAATTTACGTATAGTCGCACATGCGCGTGTATGTGTGTGTGCACGTGCGTGAACAGCTAAAAATTATGCTTGCTGGCTAGCTCTCAAAATGTCAGCTCACGCCAAGACAAGTTATGTCATATCCCACAAAATCACCAGATGCAGTAAACAGTTTTCTGATGGAGAGTTTATGAAGGAGTGCTTGTTGGACTCTGCAGAACTAATATGCCCGGAGAAAAAGGAGGCATTTGAGAATGTGCCCCTCTCCCAATGCACTGTAACGAGAAGGATTGGGGATATCGCGAGAAATCTGGAGCTTCAGCTGCAGCACATAGTGGTCAACTTTGACTTTTTTTCCTTGGCTTTGGATGAGAGCTGCGACGTACGTGACACAGCCCAGCTACTCCTCTTCGTACGTGGGATAACTACGGACTTTAAAATCACAGAGGAGCTGGCAGCCATGCAGTCAATGAAAGGAACAACAACTGGTAATGATTTGTTCACGGAGGTAAATGCCAGTTTGGACACATTTGGACTAAAATGGGACAAGCTGGCAGGTGTGACAACGGATGGTTGCCCAAATCTAACGGGAAAAAATGTTAGACTCTTAAAGTGATAAAGTGACAGAAATTGACCCTGAACAGAAATTGGTATTTTTGCATTATATTATATGTCAGGAAGTGTTGTGTAAGTCAGTGTTAAAAATTAACCATGTGGTTGAGGTTGCAACTAAATTAGTCAACTTCATCAGGGCAAGAGCTTTGAATCACAGGCAGTTTGTTGCACTTTTGGAAGAAAATGAGACTGAACATCGTGACATCGGCTACCACACAGCTGTCAGGTGGCTCAGCCTGGGCAAAATGCTGAAAAGTGTATGGGACCTGAGAGAAGAGATTCAAGATTTCTGTGTGAAGGGAATGGCATTCCACAGCTTTCAGATGCAGACTGGATTGCAGACCTTGGTTTTGCTGTTGATATGGCTGCACTTATGAATGAACTAAATGTGAAACTACAGTGCAAGGGCCTTTTTGTGCATGAAATGTACAACTTGGTGAAGGCTTTTATGAGAAAGTTGCAGCTTCTCTCAAGCCAAATGGAGGACAACACTCTCACCCACTTACCAACACTGAAGGAAGCCGCACCTTCAGCTGACCACCTCCACAGGTACTCATCTATGTTCGAAGCACTGCATGGTGAATTTTCAAGGCGGTTTCAAGACTGTAAATCGCTTGAGAATGAAATGTACATGATTTTTTTCCCCATTTACATGCAATGTGGAGAATGCACCTAGTGATGTTCAGCTTGAACTCATTGACCTGCAGTCTGACACACTTCTGGCAGACTACTTTAGGTCAGCCTCACTGCTTGATCTTTACTCTTCCCTCAAAGAGAAGAACTTTCCACACATGAGGAGGCATGCTCAGAAGATTCTAGTCCTCTTTGGATCTACCTATATATGCGAACGTACATTCTCAGTGATGAAGTTCAATAAATCCAAATACAGACCCTCTATCACTGATGATCACCTCTCAGCTGTCCTTCGCATAGCCACCTCAGACATTCAACCAGATTTCAGTGCACTTGTTCAAGCCCAAAACAGACTGGATTTTTCTCACTAAACAAGTAAAATGAATTGAAAAACATCAAAAGCACTTATTGCTTTTTGTACAGAGTTGTTTGTTGTTTGTAATACTGAACAATAATGAAACAACTTTTCATTATTGGTTTGTGAAATTAACATGTTAAGAATAAAATGAAATACTGAAATTATTGTTTTTACTGTTTATTTTTTCTATATTTGACCTACTCCACAATTCATATTTTTATTATAACAGAACATCCGTATTCTTTTGATTATAAGTTTCAGTGGAAAACTATATAATTTAGTACTTTTTACAATGGGAGAAAATTAATACTGAGCAGAATTATGTTCAACTTATTGTTGGTTCGGATCTCCAACACATAGAACATAGAACATAGAACATAGAAGAATACAGCGCAGTACAGGCCCTTGGGCCCTCGATGTTGCGCCGATCCAAGCCCACCTAAACTACACTAACCCACTATCCTCCATATACCTATCCAATGCCCTCTTAAATGCCCATAAACTCAGGTTTCTCATGTGGCCTCTTGGAAGAATTAATTGCCCACCCCTGGTCTACCCCTTCAGAATGATTAGGCTGCAGCTTGGGATTCTCTCTGATAAACGGACTCACCTCACCACTGATTTTCCTTCTGAGAGTTGGAGGTGTTGAGCAGTTTGCCATCTGTCCACAAACACTACAATTTTCTGCCATTTATGTCCCATTGACAGCTTAGTTTTCTTCCCATTTTCACATCATCAGCAAATTCAGGTATTATTCAGTTGCTTCATCGAACTCATTTGGAAAGATTATAAATGGTTTGAGACACACTGATTTCTGTGGAACTCCACGAGTCACAGGTTGCCAACTTAAAATAATTCATTTATCAATACTGTCTACTTCCTGTGAGTTAAGCAAGCCTCGATCCATGTTAATACATTACCACCTGCGACCGGGGCTCTTACCTTGCGTTTGATGTGACTTTGCACCATACCGATTGCTGTTTGGAAATCCAAGTACACATCACCTATTTTATTTTATCTTTATTCATCTTGTTTAGTACTCCCTCAAAGAACTCTAATAAATTAGTCAAACATCATTTTCCTTTCTCAACCTCGTGCTGATTTTTCCTGGTTGTATTATGATTTTCGAAATGCCCTGCTATTAATTCCTGAAGAAGACAGTAGATTTTTTTCCAGATGCTAGGGCTGGTAGCTGTAAAATGCCTGGTTGAACATTAATCTTAGCTGCATGGTATGCTTTTATTTTCAATTGATACCATCCTTAACTTCTTTAGTTACTACAACTTTCAGTCTTTCTTTCTTAATGGAATATATTTTTATTAGAAGTTTTGAAATGCTCCTTTAAAAATCTTCCACTGCTCCTCTACTGTCCTACCTTTAACCTAATTGCCAATTCGCATTAAATGTCTTCATACCCTTTGAATTGTCCTTATTTACGCTAAGACTCTAGTGTTAAATTCAAAAGTCTCACCCTTGAAGTGAATGTCAAATTCTATCATTGATCCCTGTTGCTGAGAGGCTCCAGTACTATGAAGTCATTAACTAATCCTGTTTCAATTCTCACTTCCAGGCCTAAAGTATACTGTACCTGAGTTGGCAACTAGAATGTACCATTTAAGCAAATGTCCCAAAAACACTATTTATCAGCAAGTTTTCAGCAGATTTGTAGCTCAGGCTGAGGTTCTGGATGTACATTTGCTCGCTGAGCTGAAAGGATCGCTTTCAGACATTTCGTCACCATACTAGGTAACATCATTGGGTGAGTCTCCAGATGAAGCACTGGTGTGAGTCATCTGCTTTCCATTTATGTGTTTAGGTTTCCTCGGGTTGGTGACATCATTACCTGTGGTGATGCCATTTCCTGTTCTTTTTCTCAGACGGTGGTAAATGGGGTCTAAGTCAATGTGTTTGTTGATAGAGTTCCGGTTGGAATGCCATGCCTTGCGTGTCTCTGTTTGGCTTGTCCGATGGATGTGTTGTCCCAGTTGAAGTGGTGTTCTTCCTCGTCTGTATGTAAGGATACTAGTGAGAGTGGATCATGTATTGTGACTAGTTGATGTTCGTGTATCCTGCTGGCTAGTTTTCTGCCTGTTTATCCAATGTAGTGTTTGTTACAGTTCTTGTACGGTAGTTTGTTAATGACATTAGTTTTGCTTGTTGTCTGTATAGTGTCTTTCAAGTTCATTAGCTGCTGTTTTAGTGTGTTGGTAGGTTTGTGGGCTCCCATGATGCCAAGAGGTCTGAGTAGTCTGGCAATCATTTCCGAGATATCTTTGATGTAGGGGAGAGTGGCTAGGGTTTCTGGATGTGTTTTGTCTGCTTGTTTGGGTTTATTGCTGAGAAATCAGTGGACTGTGTTCATTGGGTACTCGTTCTTTTTGAATATGCTGTGTAGGTGATTTTGTTGTTGAAAGTGAAGAGGGTGATAAGGCATAGATCCACGAGCTTGAGGATGTTGTCTTTGCTGATGTTTGGTGTATGTGTCTTTGGTTCTTTTAATAGTGTAGTCAGTGTTTCCTTAGCCAGGTTGATGTTGATGGGTGTGAACAGGGCTGTTATGTCAAAGGAGACCATTATTTCATTCTCTTCTACCTTGGTATCTTTAATGGTGTTCAGGAATTCTTGGGTGGAGTGGGGTGATTCTTCTACTAAGTGTTTTAGTCTTTAGTGTAGCTCTTTGGCTAATTTGTACATTGGTGTTCCAGGTAGCGAGACTATGGGTCTGAGGGGAGCTCATTGTTTGTGAATTTTGGGTAATCTGTAGAAGTGTGGTGTGTTGGATCTCTCTGGTTTCATTTTTTTGAAAGTTTAATTCTCCAGATTTCTAAAGTTTCTTGAGAACTTCAGTTCTCAAGTTGTGGGGTCGGGTCTATTGTCACTTGTTGGTAGGTGTTGGAATCTGCAAGCAATGCGTTTGCTTCTCAATGTAGTCTGTTCAATTTAAAAATGACTGTAAGCATCCTTTCAACGAGCCACCACACACTGCAACATAAAGGAACTGCAAAGAGCAGAGGAAAATCACCTACACACCATATTCAAAAAGAATGGGTAACCAATGAACACTGATTTCTCAGCAACAAACCCAAACAAGCAGACAAAACACATCCAGAAACCCTAGCTACTGTCCCCTATCTTGTGAACACTTAAATTCTGTTCCTCTTACAATTTGGTTTCATTATCCAAAAGCTAACCCACTTATCGCTTTGTTGTTTTTGATTAATTTATCACGTTTCCCCTCCGACAACATTCAAGAAGGCTGACACCATCATGACAAAGCAGCTTGCTTCACAGGCACACAGTTACACCTTCAATATTCAGCACCGAAGCATATTGGTAGCAATGTCTACTACCTACAAGGTGCACTGCAGTAGCTCACCACATTCCTTAAATGAGAACTTCCCAGTCCACTACTTGACCTTTTAGTTCACTATTTAATTTCAATCTTTTCTGCAGTCGGTATACAAAGGTCAATTGGGCAAGAAAACTTAACACATCCTTTGGCCTACTTTTACACATTTTTTGCACTTGCTCTAGTTTCGTTATTATGGTATTTTCTTCACCTAGAATATTTATGTTACTCTAATATAGCATGGACTAACAGAGTCTTTGACTTTATCTTTCCTTCTTAGCATGCTGATGTAAGCTGCAGTGGTGACTGCAAACATCTAAACCTTCAAATGTTATTTGATAATTTTGAACAACCTGAATCAATAATGAATTTATACAAGTGACTGAAAGAAATCATATAGTAAGAGCAGAAAGTAAGATTTGATTCCCTACAGTGCAGAAACAGGCCTTTCAGCCCAACAAGTCCACACAGAACCTCTGAAGACTAACCCACCCAGACCCATTGCCCTACTAATGCACCTATCACTATGGACAATTTAGCCATGGCCAATTCACCTGACTTGCACATCTTTGGATTGCAATGTAAACTTTTATATTACCTCAATTATGTTTGAAAACAAAATAGATTTATCTTCATCACGTCATGCAGGCGGCCACTCAGTCCATTACCCTTCCGTATCTGTTCTTTGAAATAGTTATCCAAGTAGCCACACCCCTCTGCTTTCCCGCAATGTAGTGCAATTTCCACCTTTTCAAATATGCCATCGAACTCCATTTTTAAGTTACCATGCAACTGTTTCCATTAAACCTTTTGGGAACACAATCAGGTCATAGTTTGTTTAAGAAAATGTTATCTTCTCTCTGGCTTTTATTCAAACAATGCACCGAAATCAATTAATGTTCGTATGAAAATATGTGTACTTGTTATAAGAACACATTCTCCTAAATGTGAATCAGCTGGAAAACGCACAGAAGTTAATGTATGTTGGTGTGTGTCTCGATGGTATCAGCTGCAAATCCCGAACTTGCGCGCGTCTGTCAAACATCGCCCGCTACCCAGCAGCAGAGTCCATCTTCAAAGAGGCACCCAAACTGTCTTTTTTTTGAAGACAGACTGCAAAACCTTTTCCGGGTTCTAGTCCCTGAACCCGTATTTTATAATTTTTTTGTGTATGTGGACATGTTTCATTTTGATGGCAGAGGCAGCGAGTGATTCGGAACCGAATCGGCCTTTAGTTTGCAATCACTGTAACCAGATGGAGCAGGCCGTTGGGAACCGGAGGCTCGATTTCTCAGTGGCAGCGCTGCTGCCTGCGGGTGGTTCCGGGGAGAGAATGGGAACGGCGACTCCGAAGCAATTCTGTCAAGTCCTGCAGAGGCCGCTCATCAGTATCACATTGGAAACATTCGAGAGGTGAGCAAGTTCGAACGTTGCCCAGGGATCACTCAACGCTCCACTCACTGTTGACGTCATAATGGTTCAGGGCAAAAAACCTGCATATGGAAGTCACTTGAATTTGTATAGCACCTTCGTTACCGCCCAAGAGCCCCAACGCTCCTTTGCAGACATACAAACACGTCGTATCATGGTCTCTGCTGTATGAAACGTAGATGAATGCTGTAATCAGAGGATATATGGCAGACTGCGTTGTTAAATCTGCCTAAGGCATTCCGAGAGGTTACGTTTACGATTGTTAATCTTGGTTCGACATATTCCTGGAAGTCTTATAATAATACCTCCTGCCTCCAACTGGGTCAACTTGAAATACAGTAACTAAGCAATTGCATAAAGGACACTCACTGGACTAGGTGATGGTACACTACTCACTCTTCAAAACCAAAATATCTTAACTTCCTTGGTTTCTATTCCTGTTGCTCCATAGCCACACCTGTGGAGACATTTTCACCACTTATTCCATTTTCATTTATACATCCCTTGATGATCCTCCCACTCACCACATTGTTGCTAATGGTTGTGGCTCTGTAGAAAATACATGCTTGCTTTAAAATGTTTAATATATGCTTTTTTTCTTCATCAGTAACCATGCTGCATATGTTGGGCTTCCTAAAATTGGTCTTGATGGTCCTACGCAAAAAGTGGAAAATGTCATTCAAACTTTGTGCTGGTTTTGCTGAATTAAGGCCCCGATTGAAACAATACATGTATGTTGAGCAGAACATGTCACGTTGATGCTCCAAATCCTAAGTAAAATAGCCTGCTGATGTTCAGAGTGTATTGGCATATATGAACAATGGCAACATTGACGATTTGGGTCACTGTTGGAGTCAATTAGTCATGATTCGGAGATTTGCTTTCATGGACTGATATCTTCTGCAGCATAGGAGAGAAAAGAAAGAAAATGGAGGGGGGGGGGGGAGTGAAATCATATGTACACTAATTTTCTGCCTACCCTTTTTCTTCTGAAAATGTTGCTACCTCACTGGGAACACTTCCATGCTTAAGCCTTGATATATATTTGATTACTACTAGTATCATGGTAAATGGAATAACCACTTATATTTATGTAAGTCTTTAATGTTATACAATATCTCGAGGCACTTCACGACAGGAGTATAAAACTAAGTGTCACCGAAAGTGATACTACGTCACATAACTAGGAGCTGGGTCAAAGAGACAGGTAATGAGGAGGGCACCAATGGAGAAAAAAAATAGATTGAAAGGGATTCGGGGATTGTGGCCGAGGGAACTGAAGGCACAGGCACTTATGAAGGGGAAATATCATTGGGAATGCTCAAGAGGGCAGAATTAGAGTGCAGGAATCTTAGATAGCAGTTTTGCTGGAGAAGATTACAGAGCTAGGAAGGGGTAAGGCCACAGATGGATTTGAAACCAAAGAAGAGATTGTAGCTTGACTGGGAACCAGAGTAAGTCAGTGAGCACAGGGGTGATAGAAGTATGGGACTTGCTGTCAAGGAAGACATTGGTTGCACAGCTTTGGATGACCTCGGGTTTGTGGAAGGTAGAATATGAGAGATCAACCAGGCATATATGAAAATGGTCCATGTTAGAGGTAAACATAGGCTGAGACAGGGTGATGTGAGGAAGTGAAAACAATCTTTGTCATGCCACTGACATTTTTCTAAAATCATGAAAATCTTTCAGTTCTAGCAGTCCATCTCCATTTCATTTCATCCCCAATAAGAAAATATGTGGCCTTTTGCATAAGGAGTCTGATAATTGCACAGCAGCATTGGAATGGAGAGAATTGGTGATAAGGCAGAGCTGGGTGTTAGCTGCATGCAAGT
This sequence comes from Chiloscyllium plagiosum, assembly GCF_004010195.1. NCBI lineage: Eukaryota > Metazoa > Chordata > Chondrichthyes > Orectolobiformes > Hemiscylliidae > Chiloscyllium > Chiloscyllium plagiosum. The sequence goes on from NC_057714.1 coordinate 32,226,637, forward strand.
GGAAACTAATGCTGCAACTTCAGATTATGCCATAGAGATGTAGCATGTAGATGAGAAATAGGAGTGGAAGAGTCCAAACAAAGTAACTATTATAATTTATTCAAAGTTTCAACTTTGATCTCCAGCATCTGCAGACCTCACTTTCTCCTCATAGAGATGTAGCATGTAGATGAGAAATAGGAGTGGAAGAGTCCAAACAAAGTAACTATTATAATTTATTCAGATGAATATCTGAAGACAATTGTGATTTTCCAAGAAGAATGTTGTGGTTTTATAGGGTTATTAAGGCAGGCATTATATCAAAAATGACTATGTAATTATTGGGCTGAAAACAAAAAACCTGAAACACCATCCCAGTGACTCAAAGAAGCAGCTGCTAAGATGGTCAACATTATCATTACTGTGTCTTACAAATTCTAGAGCCACTAGTAGGGGGACAGCTGTCCAGAAAACCTATTAGAGACAATTACCTTGGAGGAGTGTGAATAGACTAGCTCCTGACCCATTGACAAACTATCTAGTCAAGCACCTGTGTATCCACTAAAATGAAACAAATGTCGATGCTGGAGATCTGAAGCAACAAAAACAGAAATTGCTCGAGAAACCCATCATGTCTGATAGCATCTGTAGAGAGAAAACAGATAAAGTTTTGAGTCCAGTGACCCTTCTTCACTTCATGGCCACTGGAATCGAAACATTAACACTTTTTTCACCAATGTATTCAACTGGTGGGGAACAAGCATTTGATGTAATCACTTTGTCCAGTGGAATCCTACTGATAATGGAACTCATCCAGTTAAAATGTAATCATGTCTACTCCATGGACCAGGAATCAACTTTCTATGGCTGTTATTGAGTAACTGGTCAATCAGTAAGAATGAATAAACCCTGCTTCTTTGCTTGAGAAATTTCCTTCCTTTTCCCTTTTTTTCCCTTCCTTGCCTTCTTTTCTTTTCCTTCCCTTCTCCTCTCTCTCTCCATCTTGCATGCTTAAGCCCTGCCACTTGCTTGACCATCCACATGGCATAGTCCATGTTTTAAGATATATCCCAGCAATGCTTCTCCCCAGAAGAAAACATAAATTTTCCATCAACATCTTAACTGGTCTTAATGTCAAATGCACAGACTACTGAGCATATTCTGAAGCTACCTCGGTCATTAATCTATAAAAATCACATCCTTTTATTATACTTTGAAAAAATACTTTTACTATCACCCAAATTTGTGTGTTTGTGTACATTTGAATGTAATCTCAGAGCTGCAGCTCTTTCTTATTATTTTACTTAGATCTGTTGTCAACTACAGGGCATATGTTTAATGTAAGGGGGAAAGATTTAAAAGGGACCTAAAGGGCAACTTTTTCACACAGAAGGTGGAGCCTCTATGGAATGAGCTGCCAGGGGAAATGGTGGAGGCTGCAACAATTACAACATTTAAAAGGCATCTGGATGAGTATGCAAACAGGAAGTGTAGATGGATATGGGCCATATGCTGGTAAATGGGACTACCATTTAGACTATGATTTGGAGTGTGTGTGTAAAGGGGTAGAAGTCTGTGAGAGGGTGCATGTGGGAATGTATGTGTGAGAGAGAGAGCTTCTATATGAGAGAGGTCTGCGTGAGTGTATGGCTCTATAGGAGAGAGTGTGTGTGTGTGTGTGTAGTGGGGTCACCTGCAGTGTGACACGAACCCAAGGTCCAGGTTGAGGCCATCCCTTTGGGTTTGGTACCCATGGGGATAGCCTCAACTAGGACCTTGGGTTCGTGTCACACTACAGGTGACCCCACTGCACTACACACACAGACACATTCTCCTACAGAGCCATATACTCACGCAGACCTTCTCTCAAACACAAACTCTCTCTCAGATGCTCTCACACACATTTCCACATGCACCCTCTCACAGACTTATACCCCTTTGCACTCACACATACACCGACATAGTCTCTCAAAGATACTCATACCCCTCTGCGCACAAACACACACGTGCACACACACACGCACAAGTTTG
>NC_057714.1:32229146-32238543 GCF_004010195.1 Chiloscyllium plagiosum
ATTAACAGCTAAATCCTTTCAGTTCATAAATTGAGATTGGTTGGTACACTTCAGATTGTTAAAATACTTGTTGTAAAATTCTAATGGCACTGTTTGCTTTTCAATGCTGTATCTTTGAACCAAAGTTGTAACGATCAGGGTAATTTGTTTTATAGACTTGTCTCCTTCCTTTCCTGATGGGGGTGACTTTGTGATACTTTACTCTGGTGTCGACTATCTGTTTCTAAGCTCGACTTACCAAGCCTTTTCTAAGCACACATTTCCTAACAGATTTTTGTAGCCTTTTCTAAATGTACCTTTCCCAACAGGTTTTGTAGGATAACAATTAGAAGCAGGGACAATGACTTACTCGCTCGGGTAGGATTGCAATGGCCAGTTGCAGTGCCTCAGGTTATCTGCTTACTCTGAACAGCACCAGTGTGAATATCTACTGGGAGGGAGAAATAAGAGATTTTAAAAGCAACCTATTCTGGGGGAGAATCAAAAGTATTTCTCTTCTGCTCCAAAATATTTTCCGTTAATATAAAAAAGAATCATTTTTTTAAAAACAAGTACTTTTGGAAAGCTAAAATAATTTAGAAAATGTAAAACCATACATATTGTAATTGTTTTTTTCACATTTTAGTGAAGTAGTGACACAGAAGCAAGATCATCTGGTTTCTATGTTTGTAGCTATCTTCATGATACTTGTGGTGAATTTTATTGTCTAATCTGCTTTAGAAACAGCGTGGAAACAGGTCATTTGTCTCAGCTGATCTCCCACAGTGTTAATACTCCACATATGTCTGTTCCCATGAAAATGTCTCCTCAATCTATCGTTCTTTGCTGTCCTTCCTTGTTAAACCTCACCTCAGATGTGTCAGTGCAATTGACATCAACAATGTCACGTGTAGTGTGTTTTGTCAACTCACCAATTTCTTTGCAAAACGTCTGTGTTTTATTTTCTGGACTCTGGTGATTGCTGCAGCTGATATTCACTCTTTTCTGTAACATATGCAAGAACGCAATGAGCCATTGTCCACAACTCTAATAATTGCACAAAGATTAAAAAAAAGTCTCTTGTCGAGGGATCAGGGCTTTATGAAATAGGTGGAAAATCTTTAACAGCACAACTTTGTTACCAAGAAAATTAAATCCCTGGCTTCTAATTCGCAGTTTGTGTCTTTATCCCAGTGTATATTTGTCTCTCTCAAGCTGTGCAGCACAGTTCATAAATTATGACCCACTGTTTTGGTGTACTTTTGATGATAAATGTCTATCTTCCTTCAATTTCTGTCTGTAGCTTATATGTTTCTGTCTGCAACTCAATACATAACTGGCTTATTTTGCTTCCTCAGTGATATATTTTTGTCTTCAGGATATAAATGCGTGCCTCAACACCTTTTTAATATGCTTTTCGTAGATCTATTTGGCATGAATTTCAGTGTACATTTATTCACCAGTTTTCAGCTGGTCCTTGTCCTAAATTTTTAAAGTCTGCCTTAAATTATTGAGACAGCCTGTTATCTTTGTTGTTGAGACTTACTCAGAGTCTTTTGTTCGATTGAAATACCATAGTCTGGTCTTGTGCCTGAAAGGGCTGACAAGGTTTTAGTTTGACATCTCATTTGAAAAACTAGAACCACAATTGTGCAACATTCAGTCAATAATCTACTGAAATTTCTACCCAAATTTCTGGAGTTGGGGTTGAACCTAAAATTTTCTAACTCAAAACAAACTTTTGCAACAAAACCAGCGATGACAGCGATGAGATATTTTGCAGATGGGAAAAGTAAATCTGCAAAATTATGTTTTGGTTTACAGGGCCTTGAATGATCACATCTGAAGTACATAGTATATTATTGTTTTCCTAATTTAAGAAAGGATATAGGAAAACGATGTAGAATGTAGGAAAATAGATGGTGACATCTTGAAAAATTACAGAGGAGATGTGCTGGATGTCTTGAAACACATAAAAGTGGATAAATCCCCTGGATCTGATCAGGTATACCCTAGAACTCTGTGGGTAGCTAGAAAAGTGATTGCTGGCCCTCTTGCTGAGATATTTGTATCATCGATAGTCACAGGTGAGGGGTTGGAAGACTGGAGGTTGTTTAATGTGGTGCCACTATTTAAGAAAGGTGGTAAGGACAAGCCAGGGAACTATAGACCGGGGAGCCTGACATATGTGGTGGGCAAGTTGTTGGCGGGAATCCTGAGGGACAGGATGTACATGTGTTTGGAAAGGCAAGGATTGTTTAGAGATAGTCAATATGGCTTTGTACATGAGAAATCATGTCTCACGAACTTGATTGAGTTTTTTTGAAGAAGTAACAAAGAGGATTGATGAGGGCAGAGTGGTAGACATGATCTATATGGACTTCAGTAAGGCATTCGACAAGGTTTCCCATGGAAGACTGGTTAGCAAAGTTAAATTTCATGGAATATAGGGAGAACTAGCCATTTGGATACAGAACTGGCTCAAAGGTAGAAGACAGAGGGTGATGGTGGAGGGTTGTTTTCAGACTGGAGGCCTGTGACCAGTGATGTTTCACAAAGATCGGTGCTGGGTCCACTACTGTTTGTTGTTGTTATCGAAGATTTGGATGTGAGCATAAGTGGTATGGTTAGTCAGTTTGCAGATGACACCAAAATTGGAGGTGTCATGGACAGTGGAGAAGATTACCGCAGATTACAATGGGATCTTGATCAGATGGGCCAGTGGGCTGAGGAGTGGCAGATGGAGTTTAATTAGAGAAATGTGAGGTGCTGCATTTTGGGAAAGCAAATCTTAGCAGGACTTATACACTTAATGGTAAGGTCCTAGGGAGTGTTGCTGAACAAAGAGACCTTGGAGTGCAGGTTCATAGCTCCTTGAAAGTAGAGTCTAAGGTTGATAGGATAGTGAAGAAGGCGTTTGGTATGCTTTCCTTTTATTGGTCAGTGTATTCAATACAGGAGTTGGGAGGTCATGTTGCAGCTGTACAGGACATTGGTTAGGCCAGTGTTGGAATATTGCGTGCAATTCTGGTCTCCTTCCTATTGGAAGGATGTTGTGAAACTTGAAAGGGTTCAGAAAAGATTTACAAGGATATTGCCAGGATTGAAGGATTTGAGCTATAGGGAGAGGTTGAATAAGCTAGGGCTGTTTTCTCTGGAGCATCGGAGGCTGAGGGGTGAACTTCTAGAGGTTTATAAAATCATGGGGGGGGGGCGCATGGATAGGGTAAATAGACAAAGTTTTTTCCCTGGGGTGGGGAAGTCCAGAACTAGAGGGCATAGATTTAGGTTGAGAGGGGAAATATATAAAAGAGACCTAAGGGGCAATGCTTTCACGCAGAGAGTGATGTGTGTGTGTGTGGAATGGGCTGCCAGAGGAAGTGGTGGAGGCTAGTATGATTGCAACATTTAAAAGGCATCTGGATGGGTATATGAATAGGAAGCGTTTAGAGGGTTATGGGACGGGTGCTGTAAGGTGAGACTAGATTAGGTTGGGATGCCTGGTTGGCATGGACGAGTTGGACCGAATGTTGTTGACTGAGTGCAAGTCGGCCGAGTGAACATGTGAACAACATGCAAAGAATAGGCATAGATTGCTGAAATATTGGAAAGTTCATTGAGTAGGTGGGAGTTCTTGATGACTGGAACATTTTTAATTCAAAATGATTGCCTTTAATAGCAACTGAGCATTCCAAAGTATCAAGAGGGAGGCAATATGCAGGAAACTATAGGCAAGCAAACTTGACATCTGGCGTAGGGAAAGTGTTAGATTTGATCATTGAAGAGATTGTAGCTTAATACTTTAAAAAAAAACCTCAAGATACATCAGAACAGTTAGCATGCTTTCAAGTTGTTGACGTTTGGTGAAGGAATAACGTGCTCTGCATAAAAGGGAGCCTGTAGATGTACTATACTTGGAGCTCCCGATAAGTTGCTTTTTTGCGAAAATAAAAATTCATGGTTTAGGGAGTAACATAATTGTAGAGATAGAAGATTGACTGACTAGCCAGCAAAAAAATAAGAGAATGTGTTTGTCTGATTAGCAGGATGCAACTTGTGGAGTCAACAACATCTGTGATGGGGCTTAACTATTTGCAATGTATAAAGAGAGTGAAGGCATCATGTCGAAAATTTCAAATAACACCAAGAGAGACAGGAAAGTATGTTGTGTAGAAGACGTAAGGAAATTGCAGATGGATATAGATAGGTTGAACAAATAGTAAAAATCTGGCAGGTGGTGTGTAATGTGGGAAAATGTGACATTGGAAGGAAGAATAAAAAAGCAGTATCTTTAGGGTACTTAAATTCAGAATAACTGCCAAATTCTGAGGTGCAGAGGGCATAGGTGTTTCAGTGCATGAGTCATTAGTCAGGTTGCTCTTGCAGCTGGTATTCAAGAATAAGATGTTTTTCTTTGTGACAAGAGGAATTAAACATAGAAGTAATGATGTTATACTCCAATTTAAAAGGATATTGATGAGACCACATCTCAAATAATGTGTGCAATTATGAATTCTTCATTTAAAAAAGATGTAAATGCAGTGGAGGCAGCTCAGGGGACATTTACTGGATTACTACCCAGAATAAGTGATATGGCTAATGAAGTGGCCATTTGTGATGTGCAGGGTTTGGGATCATGCAGTGAGCTGGCCCACACCCATATTAGGCAGTCCAGAAAGTAGGTAAGCTTGGGAAAGCAGGGACATCCATCATTTTAAAAAGCTCTTGAGAAATCCTGACGTGCTGAAAATCTAGGTTTTGAGAAGGCCATCTCAAAAACTGGAATTGGCTGTTTTGAGATCTACATAAATCCTGTAAGAAGTATTGAAAAGATTGTTTGAAGACCCTTTTATATAATTAATCTAATGTTAATCTTATGATTGGCTTGCATGATGAAGTTAGGTCGACAGTAGTACTAATATTGTTTACAATTCTGTGAAATGTCTTTGTTTCTTCTTGATACATTTTATTTTTCTTTTACAGAGTTCATTGGATAAATGACATTGTCGTGGTGGTGTCAAAACAGAACTTTGAATTGATGAATTTGATTATAAAGCGTTATGGGCACTCGAGAACAACAGTTGTTGAGGGTGCACTCACTCGTCACCAGTCTATTTTCAATGGGCTAAAAGCATTTGTGGAAAATCAACCTTGTATAGCTTGGCTGCAGAAACCTGAAGTGGTGATCATCCATGATGCGGTGAGGCCTTTCGTAGAGGAAGATATGTTATTCCACGTGGCCACAGCTGCGAAGGAATGTGGGGTATGTAAGAATATTATGATGCCGCTGCTAAGAACCAGAGGCCATTCAGCTCTTTGAACTGGTTTCACTTGTAAATTAGATCTTGACTAATCTGTATCTAAACTGCACTTCCAGCCTTGGTTCTGGGCAAATGTGTATTGACATTAATTTTGACATTGTCAATTGTCCGCGGCTCAGCAGCTTTTGGTAGAGGAGGGGGAAGCAAGAAGAGAATTTCATTTATTGACACGTACTCAAGTACAGAAGCATAGGAGTACAGTGAAATGTTTACAGCAGGGAAAAAGTTTGAATTTTCCATAATCCTTTGTGTGGAATAGTGCTTTCTGACTTCAATCTCTGTCTGGCTTAGCTCTAATGTTAACTTTAATGTTAGCTCTATTGTTCTGAACTCCCCTACCCCTCTCTACTGACCTTATCAACTTCACAAAGACCTGTATTTACAGAAACATTCATTGTGTGAATTATATGGGTACTTCCTGTTCCCTAGTGAATTACTATTTATTTTCAGTCCTGAAGGCAGTCACTATGATGTGGTCATAATCCAGCTAGTCATGTTAACCCAGACCTTGAATATTAATAGGTTATTTGATTGTTCAAGTTGATACAACAAAGCTGGCTTCTGTCTTCCTTCAACTTTCACACTTTCCATGGTGGTCTCAAATGATCATGAACTGTAACCTTGAATAATTCCCACCTGCTCTGAATCATCAGCTATGAGGCCAATCATCACCCTCTTGGAGCAAGCCTTGGATCCAAGCATCTAATTTACCACAGAGAAGAGACTGAGTCTCAGACCTTCTGATTCAGTGCAATAACATAATGCTTGGTCATTGGCTAATTTGTGGATTTAGTGTCTTGTTTGAACACCAAGCATTTTGCAATTAGTTACTACAAGATCAGAGTTAGCACTCCAACGAATCAATATCAATAACAGGGTGACACGATGGCTCAGTGGTTAGCATTGCTGCCTCACAGCGCCAGGGACCCAGGTTCGATTTCACCTTTGGGCAACTGTCTGTTTGCATATTCTCTTTGTGTCTATGTAGGTTTGTTATGGGTGCTCCAGTTTCCTCCCACAATCCAAAGAAACGCAGGTTAGGTGGATTGGACATGCTAAATTGACCACTGAGTCCAGGGATATGCAGGCTCGGTGGAGGGCATGGGGAAATGGAAGGTTACAGGGATAGGGTAGGGGCGTGGATGTCTGTGGGATGCTTTTTGAAGGGTTGGTGTGAACTTGGTGGACTGAACAATCTATTTCAACACTGTAGGGATTCGATGAGTTTTTAAAAAAAGTTTATAACGGATAACATTTGCATTTAATAGAATGACCCTCATTTGTCAAGGGGTTCCTGCTCTTTCTTTAGTGGGAGATTTGTGGAACCCTGGGAGAAATGATGTCAAAATGGCTATTCAGCCAATTGTCAAGATTCTACTAAAGATTTTGAATAGAAATTCAGGAACTCTGGATCAGTATACCCACTGAAATATTATTTTCTTATTACGTAAATGATCATTATATGCCTAACAATTCTTTCGACTTAGATTTCTTCACAAACTGTTTTGGGCTTGCATTTTAATATCTTTTATAAGGTTGTTCTCATGACACATTAGCTTTTACCCCAACATTCAGACATGATGATCCCATGCTTTGTCAGGTCTGAAATAAAAGATCTCGCGCAGAGGTTAGGTGCTAGGGTCTATGCAATTGACATCATTGCATTGTGTTATGAGGGCAGTAATTTGACCAATCGAATATTCTATCTCGTGATCTTTCATTTGTCTTCATTCAAAGGTCAGGCACATGGGGCGCTCCATAGTGCTAACTTGAAGTACTAACCATCATAGACAAGTCATTGTTACTTAGCAGCTTGGATTGACTTGGAGGTGAATTGATCAAGATAGCAATTGCTAAAAATGAACTAAGCAACATTGCTCAATGTTGCTTCAAGTGTCAACTGGTGAAATATTTTGCCAACGTGTTAACTGTCATCTGCTATAGTCAATTTTTCTGGCTCAGAGTCACACTTCTCTATAATCTACTTGTACAACAAAATAACTCGGGAATGTAGCAAATGCATATTTTTGTGATTGGACCAGATATTCTCATTGTTTGAGTATGCAACTTCCATGAACCAAAATAACACTGGCATTGTTAGAGCTATTGGGTCAAAAGACCCATATATGTGCTATAAATTCTCTGCATGATTTTATGTAAAGATGATCAATGGAAAAGGTTAATCGTGTGTCAATGTTACCAACTCTGGTTATCAAGGTTGATATGTTACATAAATGTCAGGAGGTCCATGGTGCAGTGGAAACTGCATCCAGTTCTCAGGAGAAGATGTCTGCTCTGCTTGTATTTTTAAAATACTCCTATGTTGTGTGCATTGAATAACAGCAGGTTTGGGAAAAATGAAGGTTATTCTATTGATTATGTGGCATCTGTTTCATGGAGGGAATATTGTATTAAATTTCTAATACAAATTTTTCAGTACATAAAGGTTTTCTATTACTAACTGTTGCTTCAATATAATTTGACGAGATGCTTTGGAATGATATCAAGGACTTTAGGAATGGGTTATTGATGTTTACTGTATTATAGAACTATGCCATACAAAGAGAATATTTCAGAGCAAGTGACATTTTGTTGTCATGCAGTTATAATTATATCAACAAGAATCTTGGAAATAGATGACCTGTTTTCCTGGCTGTGGACGTTGCTATGTGTGGAGAAAGGTGAAAGGAGAAAAAATAACAAGAAACCATTTCCTCAGCTCCAAATTGAAATAAGGGACAATAGTTCAGCACAATAGGGCGAATGAAAAATTAGTTGTGATAATTTCTCCGGGATGGCAAACTTATATGTACAAAGACTAACAAAATTGAATTTAAAAAAAAAAGCAGAGAAAGTTAAAGTCAACCAATGCAATTAAACCAGCCCCACCTGCTCTTTTCAAATTGCTGTTTGTGGGAAAGTGCTATGTGCAAGTCTAATGCTCGCCTTCTTGTATGGGAGTAGGGATCCTCTTCAGAAATGCTTGTTTGGCTGTAAAGCGTTTTGAAGAACTGATCACTTTCCAAAGGCATTTTATAAGCACAAGTTTTTATTTTCTTGAAGGAAAGATTTAAGGAGAGGTATTCGAATTATGTAAGTTTTTGAAAGAATAAGCAAGAAAGCTGGTGACAAGACAGTTAGTAAGCTGAGAACAGATTTAAAATAATTCGTTTAAAAAAATCCGAGAAATGAACAGACTGTTTTGAATTATTTCGCTATGGAATGCACTTTTCTGGTGGAAATCAATTCAGTAATAACTCTCAAATGGGGATAAGATTTATAACTGGAAAAGAAGAATATATTGCAGGGCTATGGGAAAGAACAGGGAGTGGAACCAACTGGGTGGCTCTTTCAAAGAGTAGACATGGCCTCCTTCTGTTCTGCTGTTATTCTTTGTTATTAGCCAGTGACATTTGTAGATGAGAGAGTAGGCCAAATTATGTTGGACTATCCTCTGTCTTTGGTGAACCAACACAATACATAGAGGAGAAAGTTAGGACTGCAGATGCTGGAGATCAGAGCTGAAAATGTGTTGCTGGAAAAGCAGCAGGTCAGGCAGCATCCAAGGAACAGGAGAATCGACGTTTCGGGCATAAGCCCTTCTTCAGGAATGAGGAAAGTGTGTCCAGCAAGCTAAGATAAAAGGTAGAGAGGAGGGACTTGGGGGAGGGGTGTTGGAGATGCGATAGGTGGAAGGAGGTCACGGTGAGGGTGATAGGCCGGAGTCTCCAAACGTCGTGTTGCTATGGCCTCCTCTATATTGGGGACACAGGCCGCCTACTTGCGGAACGTTTCAGAGAACACCTCTGGGACACCAGGACCAACCAATCCAACCACCCCGTGGCTCAACACTTCAACTCCCCCTCCCACTCCACCGAGGACATGCAGGTCCTTGGACTCCTCCATCGCCAGACCATAGCAACACGACGGTTGGAGATGGAGCGCCTCATCTTCCGCCTAGGAACCCTTCAACCACAAGGGATGAACTCAGATTTCTCCAGTTTCCTCATTTCCCCTCCCCACACCTTGTCTCAGTCAAATCCCTCGAACTCAGCACCACCTTCCTAACCTGCAATCTTCTTCCTGACCTCTCCGCC
>NC_057714.1:32239248-32312445 GCF_004010195.1 Chiloscyllium plagiosum
TTGTATAGGTGTTCTTCTTCCTCTTTTTGCAGTTCTGGTGTGCTGCAGTGTGTTGTGGCCCTTTTGAATAGTGTCTTGATGCAACTTCGTTTGTGTGTATTGGAGTGGTTGCTTTCATAGTTCAGGACTTGGTCTGTGTGTGTGGCTTTCCTGTATGCCTTAGTGCTGAATTCTCCGTTTGGTGTTCTCTGTACCCTCACGTCTAGGAATGGGAGGTGGTTGTCCTTTTCTTCCTCTCTCGTGAATCGGATTCCTGTGAGTGTGGAGTTGATGATCCGGTGTGTTTTCTCTATTTCCGTGTTTTTAATGATTACAAAGGTGTCATCCACGTATCTGAGCCAGAGTTTGGGTTGAATTTGTGGTAAGACTGTTCTAACCTTTGCATTACTGCTTCTGCTATGAGTCCCGAGATCGGTGAGCCCATGGGTGATAGACTATTTTCTATCATGAGTGTTTAATTCAGGAGAGAAAGGGTAACAGGACGTTTCAAGCAAGTCGAACAAATGAAGACGATAAATGAAATATATGCATAGAGAATGGAGAAGCTTGGTTCTTTTCCTTGTAGAAACTATGGTTAAAATGAGACTTAATAGTGAGATTCAAATGTTAATGAAGTACATAAAGAGAAGCTGTTCCAAGCTGCAGGAGCAGAGGAACACAAGGACACAGACTTAAAATAATTGGCAAAAATAACCAGAAACTTCATGAAACTTCATTGTTTAAATAGTGAGTGGTTGTGATCTGGAATGCACCACCTGAAAAGGAAATAGATTCAGCAATAACATTCGAAAGAGGACAGAAGAAATACTGGAGGAAAAATAAATATGTCACCTTGGGAAAAGTATAAGTGAGTGTGATTAACTAAATAGCTTCTGTGGAACCAGCACAAGTTCAATTGGATAAATGACCCCCTTCTGTATAGTATCATTATTTGAATTTCTTATAGATTTTGTAATATTACTCAAGACTGGAGACCGACCTCTTAGCTTACTTATTAATAAGTAAGTAAATGTTTGTGTACTTAAGGTGAGATATATTTCAACTATCAATGCTGTGCTGATAGAGGTTTACCAAAAGTTAAATTTATTTTGGTTTATCACAGTCATAAAAAATTGTTGTGCAAGAAAGTCATAATGGATGTAGGTTTGCTCGCTGAGCTGGAAGATTAATTTCCACACTTTTTGTCACCCTACTAAGAAACATCTTCAGTGGGCCTCAGGTGAAGCACTGCTGATAATTCCTGCTTTCTTTTTATATGTTTGGGTTTCTTTGGGTTGGTGATGTCATTTCCTATGGTGAAGTCAATTCCTGTTCTTTTTCTCAGGGAGGGGTAGATGGGGTCTAACGTGATGTGTTTGTTGATAGAGTTCCAGCTGGAATGCCATGCTTCTAGGAATTCTCGTGCATGTCTTTGTTTGGCTTGTCCTAGGATGGATGTGTTGTCCCAGTCGAAGTGGTGTCCTTCCTTATCTGTATGTAAAGATACTAGTGAGAGAGGGTCATGTAATTTTGTGGCTAGTTGTTCATTTATCCTGATGGTGGTTTTCTGCCTGTTTGTCCAATGTAGTGTTTGATACAGTCCTTGCATGCTATTTTGTAAATGACATTAGTTTTGCTTGTTGTATGCATAGGGTCTTTCAAGTTCATTAGCTGCTGTTTTAGAGTGTTGGTGGGTTTATGGGCTACCATGATGCCAAGGGTCTGAGTAGTCTGGCAGTCATTTCTGAGATGTCTTTGATGTAGGGGAGAGTGGCTAGGGTTTCTGGATGTGTATTGTCTGCGTGTTTGGGTTTGTTGCTGAGAAATCGGCAGACTGTCTTCATTATGGGCTACCATGATGCCAAGGGTCTGAGTAGTCTGGCAGTCATTTCTGAGATGTCTTTGATGTAGGGGAGAGTGGCTAGGGTTTCTGGATATGTATTGTCTGCGTGTTTCGGTTTGTTGCTGAGAAATCGGCAGACTGTCTTCACTGGGTACCCATTCTTTTTGAATACATGGTATAGGTAATTTGCCTCTGCTCTGTGTAGTTCCACTATGCTGCAGTGTTGTGGCTTGTTGAAATAATGTTCTGATGCAGCTTCGTTTGTGGATGTTGGGGTGATTGCTTCTGTAAATCAATATTTTGTCCGTATGTGTTTTTCCTGTAGATGCTGGTTTGAAATTTCCCATTGGCTGTTTGCACGACCGTGACATCTAGGAATGGCAGTTTGTTGTTTTCCTCCTCTTTAGTGAATTTTATGCCAATCTCCTTTGATGTAACAGCCCCGTTCACATGAATCAACATTAACCTAGCCAAGGAAACACTGCCTACACTATTAGAAGACCCAAAGACACATACACCAAACATCAATAACTTCATCAACAAGGACAGTATCATCAAGTTAGTGGATCTATGCCTTACCTCACACTTCACTTTCAACAACAAAACCTCCAGACAAACCAACAGAACACCCATGGATCTCCAATATCAGGGTTCTTAGCAGAGGCAGTAATGCAGAGACTTGAACAAACAGCTCTGCTAACCATCCAACCCACACTTTGGGTCTGCTATTTGGATAACACCTTTGAATCACTGAACAAAACCAATTAGAGGAAACCTTCATGACCATCAATAATACCTTTACTGACATAAAATTCACGAAAGAGGAGGAAAACAGCAACATGGGCAGCATGGTGGCTCAATGGTTAGCACTGCAGCCTCACAGCACCAGGTACCCAGGTTCAATTCCTGCATTGGGTGACTTCTGTGTAGAGTTTGCACGTTCTCCCCGTATCTGCATGGGTTTCCTCCGGGTGCTTCGGTTACCTCCCACAATCCAAAGATGTGCTGGTCAAGTGAATTGGCCATGTTAAATTGCACATAGTGTTAGGTGCATTAGTTAGGGGAATGGGGCTGGGTGGATTACTCTTCGGAAGGTCGGTGTGTACTTGTTGGGCTGAAGGGCCTGTTTCCATACTGTAGGGAATCTAATCTAAGCACAAACTGCCATTCCTAGATGTCACAGTAGAGTGAACAGCCAATGGGGAATAAATAATCATATAGCATATTGGAAGGGTTCTTCTAGTACAGTGATAATATCCCTGCCTTTGAGCCAGGAGGCCCAGATTTAAATCGCACCACTCCATAGGTCTGTAATAACATCTCTGAGCAGGTTGATTAGAACATATCCATATAGGACTGCATCCAATCCTTACTAGGTAGAGGAAGCAAGCTGATTTCTCTGAGGAATATTGATGCATCACTTATCTTTTAGCACTTTATTTCTTCTATTAGGTAACAAATTCCTAAATTATTGAACTCAGTTTCACAACTTGTCCTGGTGGAGTTTGAACTCTTTGTCCTTGGAGTTGCTAGTCAGTGCCATTGTCATTACAGTATCTTTTGAGTGTGCACATATGGCTGATTATTTGATTTGACAAACACAGAAAGCACTTCAGTTTGATGCCAACTTTTTTATTTTTATGTTCATCCAAATGTAACTCAAGCTTGTGTTCAGGGTAGATCGTAATCCATCTATTCAATTGTAAGCCAACTTATTCAAGTATAAGTCATGATTTGGCACTTCTTGTCTGGGCCAAATGTTTGGACCTCTTGAAATAACAGTTAACTAATCTTGCTGTGCTCGTTAAAAAGCCATTTTTTTCCTGTAAAAATCTTGTTTTCTGCAGCTCCATTTGTGACACATGTAATCTCATGCATTTCCTTTTACATTAGCTAATCACAGCTTCCAAGGTTACTGTAGCTTTGCACTATGTTCTTATCTGTGGCTCTCTCAATTTTGCTCTTATTGTCCCTGAACTCGTTCCTACCTTGGGCAGTATTTTCTATTAATTCAATGTTCATTTCGTTAGTTTATTGTTTTGTGTGCATTATTAATCAAATTTTTTTTGCTTAGAAATACCATTTGCCTTGTGGTTAACTATCACATCTGTTTTACTACTTTCTTAATGTTATCCTCCTGTTCTGACTGATCTGTTCAAAACATATTTTTCTGTGGCTTTATGTTGGAAAGCTGTATTAGGCCATATGACTGACTTAATATGCTGACTCAGCCAGATTTCTTTTACCCATCTTTCCTGAGTTAGCCATTTTGTTATTTGTTTTATTTTCTAACAATGCACTTTTAATTAGGACTCCATAAAACTAGTATTCTTGTGTTAGAAATACTTCCTTTTTTAACACTAATTTCCTTATTTTCAGTTTGTATTGTCAGGTATATTTTGCTCAAGTGAACAATTTGCCCAGATCAATATCACTCTCCTGCAGCAATTTTGTAGCTCAGATTGAAAGTCACACTTTTGCCAAAATAGCAATGTCAATGCATCTCAAAAGTAAAACAGTTTGAGATGAGGTGCTATTATGAATTAACATATTGTTTTATTCATTTGTTCACGACCATGACTTTCTCAGCCAAAGTGTTTGAGACAGCTAGTGAATTTTTTGTGCATCTATTATTTAATACAGAATATATTACAGAAAAGCAATGTATTTTTACAATACTTCCATTATATATAATGCCAATTCTAAAAAGAAAATTTAACATCAGGTTAACATTTTTGCAGAAGTTGGCTGAGGAATTGTGCAGAGCAATTGAGTAGCATTACTGTGTGTACTTTGCAAGGAAAGAAAATGCTTTCTTCTCATGTGTTGACATCAATCGTAATAGATTTAAAATTTGGCCATTGATTTGCACATCTTTCTCATAAACATTAATCAACTAAATATGCAATTTAATTAATAACCAAATCCCCTCTCTCTAAGCCTATGCCAAAGCTATTGTGAATATAATGGCAAAAATGAGCTCTTCCTTTGGTTTATTATTGGTTTTGAAATGGTAGTTTCAATTTAGACAAGAAAAGATCTTGTAGCAACATGTTTTGGAACTAGATAAGACTTTAGTCCGAGATGAAAAGAATAGTTAAGTACAGTGCTGTTGTGTAATGGGGAAATAATATGCAATGCCGCAAAGTGGAGCCACACTATTTTGGCAGTTAATTTTGAGAGAATGAAAGCTATTTGGTAAATCATGACTGCACCCTGATGGGTTCAAGCTCAATTTGAAACTAATGGTGCTGAATCCCCAGAGTCCTGCAATCTTTCTACTTCAAATGTTTGTCTCAAAGCTCCAAACACACTATTTCCATGTGGCAAAGTACTCCATGATCTAAGAGTTCTGTATAAAGA
Source organism: Chiloscyllium plagiosum (assembly GCF_004010195.1). Taxonomy (NCBI): domain Eukaryota; kingdom Metazoa; phylum Chordata; class Chondrichthyes; order Orectolobiformes; family Hemiscylliidae; genus Chiloscyllium; species Chiloscyllium plagiosum. Next base: position 32,244,434 of record NC_057714.1, read on the forward strand.
TATTGCTCTAAATCCTCTGTGTTATCCTAGTAACAGTTTCAAATTGATGATCACTGGTCATTGACTCCTCAACTTGAGAAATAGTCCTTTTCTAATCACTACATCAGGATCTTTTATACTTTTAAAATTTTCTATTAAGTCTCCAATTTTGCCTTCCACATTGGAGCTAAGATAGTCCTAGTTTCTAATGAAGAGCTCGTGCTTGAAACATCGACTCTACTGCTCCTCGGATGCTGCTGACCTGCTGTGCTTCCCCAGCACCACACTCTTTGACCCAGTGCCTCATGTCAATCCTTTTAACTGTAATGTTTTAAACCAATATCTTTCCACTGAATTTATGGTGGATTCTATGGGTTTGATATTCTTTTCCTATTGGGTCTCATAGCATTTCAGGATACTTTTAACAGAAAATTGAAAATGACTATGTTACCCTTGTGAAAGCCTTTGCCTATGTTCTCCATAATACTCTTTGGTCTATCAATATTTCCTCATTAATCTGTTCAGCGATGTTATGACAAACCTTTGAAGCAGGTAGGACTCAAATCTGGGCTTACTAGCTCAGAGGTACAGGCACTACCACTGCACTACAAACAAGAGCCCTAACTACTTGATCTATTCATTGCCTTTACCTACCTGCATTTGCACTTTTAGGAAGTTATATCCTTGATGGGCTGAATCTCAGTGGACTGAATTAAGACAGCATGCCACAATTGTCAATTCCACATTGGCTAAGATGTTGGGAAAGCAGTTTGTCCAGGGAAAGAATAGCTGTCTTGCAGTCAATTGACTCTTAATAGGTTGGATGTGGGATCTCCAACTCTAAAAGTATGAAAACCTGTTTCAGAAGCTACAAGCTCTTGAACTACCAGTGGAAGTGTTGCTACTGCTGGTACTATGCTGGGTTGATGAGCTGTGATAGAATAGAACTTTGTAAGAGGTTTGTGAGAAGATTTGTAGCTCGGGTGCTCGTTGTTGTGGTTCTGTTCGCCGAGCTGGGAATTTGTGTTGCAGATATTTCGTCCCCTGTCTAGGTGACATCCTCAGTGCTTGGGAGCCTCCTGTGAAGCGCTTCTGTGTTGTTTCCTCCGGCATTTATAATGGTTTGTCTCTGCCGCTTCCGGTTGTCAACTCCAGTGGCCGGTATATTGGGTCCAGGTCGATGTTTTTGTTGATGGAGTTTGTGGATGAGTGCCATGCTTCTAGGAATTCCTTGGCTGTTATCTGTTTGGCTTGTCCTATAATTGTAGTGTTGTTCCAGTCAAACTCATGTTGCTTGTCATCTGCGTGTTGGCTACTAAGGATAGGTGGTCGTGTCGTTTCGTGGCTAGTTGATGTTCATGGATACGGATTGTTAGCTGTCTTCAGCAGATTTCATCAACAGATGCCTAACGGAAAGACAACGGAATGAGGACATGCCACATCCCAAAGGACTAGCCACGTTACCATACATCAAGAACATTTCTGAACTGACAGCCAGACCACTACGACCACTAGGACTCATAACAGCATACAAACCAACAGCCACTCTCAGACAACAACTCACCAGGACAAAGGACCCGATACCCAGCATGAGCAAAACCAATGTAATGTACAAGATCCCATGCAAGGACTGCACAAAACACTACATAGGACAAACAGGAAGAGCAAGAGCAATCCACTGTGATCATGGCTGATAACACCATTCCACAAGCCCCTGACTGATATGGAAGGCAGCTATGATACTGAACATGTTGATCAGGTTGCTGAAGATGTGGTTCTGCTGCTTGGACCAGTCTAGGAGGAACCCTGCAGTAGAGTCTGGACGGAGAGTGCTGCGCCGTCCTGGCATGCAATAAGGTGATGTGCTGGATGCTGATGAAGTGAGGAACGGAGGATGACAAGGTCATTGAGGAAGAGGGTGCTGACTGCATCAGCGTCACCTCGTGCTCCCGCGAGGAGTTCATCAACTTCACCAACATATTTCACTCCGACCTTAAATTCACCTGGACCATCTCTGACACCTCCCTCTCCTTCCTGGACCTCTCCATCTCCATCAATGATGACCGACTTAACACTGACATTTTATTTACAAACCCACCAACTTCCACAGCTACCTGGATTACACCTCTTCCCATCCTACCTCCTGCAAAAATGCCATCCTGTATTCCCAATTCCTTCGCCTCCGCCGTATCTGCTCCCAGGAGGACCAGTTCCACCACAGAACACACCAGATGGCCTCCTTCTTTAAAGAACGTAATTTCTCTTCCCACGTGGTTGAAGATGCCCTCCAACGTATCTCATCCACGTCCCGCACCTCCGCCCCCTCAAACCCCACCCCTCCAACCGCCACAAGGTCAGAACCTCCCGGTCCTCACCCTCCACCCTACCAATCTCCGCGTAAACCGCATCATCTGACATTTCCGCCACCTCCAAACGGACCCCACCACCAGGGATAGATTTCCCTCCCCTCTGCCCCCCGTTTCTGCTTTCCGCAAAGACCGTTCTCTCCGTGACTACCTGGTCAGGTCCACGGCCCCCAACAGTCCATCCTCCCCAGCTGGCATCTTCCCCTGCCACCGCAGGAACTTCAAAACCTGCGCCCACACCTCCCCCCTCACCACCATCCAAGGCCCCAAAGTAGCCTTCCACATCCATCAAAGTTTTGCCTGCACATCTATCAATGTTATTTATTGTATCCGTTGCTCCGGATGCAGTCTCCTCTACAATGGGGAGACTGGGCACCTTCTCACAGAGCGCTTTAGGGAACATCTCCGGGACACCCGCACCAATCAACCACACCGCTTCGTGGCTGAACATTTCAACTCCTCCTCCCACTCCGCCGAGAACATGCAGGTCCTGGGCCTCCTCCACCACTGTTCCCTCGCCACCTGACACTTGGAGGAAGAATGCCCCATCTTCTGCCTCTGAACACTTCAACCACAGGGCATCAATGCGGACTTCACCAGTTTCCTCATTTCCCCTCCCCCCACCTTACCCCACTTCCAACCTGCCAGCTCAGCACCATTCTCATGACCTGTCCTACCTGTCAATCCTCCACCCCCACCCCCCCGTCCCAATTATCTCCCCCACCCCTGGAGGCTCCCTGTCGCATTCCTCATGAAGGACTTTTGCCCGAAACGCCGATTTTCCTGCTCCTCAGATGCTGCCTGATGTGCTGTGCTTTTCCGGCACCATTCTAATATAGACCAGATTGACAGGCCGTTCCAGTCTATGACAGCTGGGTATAGCAGTTCATTGTGGAATGTGACACCAGCATTTTATTTATATTGTGGGAACCTGGTTTTGTTCAGTTTCCTTTTGCTTTCTTTTGGAATGATCCAATTGCTTGCCTGTATGTGATGCTCCACTGCAAGAGAGTGACAAGATGTGAATTGGCAGTGAACACTGGGGACAGGGTGGTGGTGACTTCGAGAGGAAGTTTAGATGGGATGCACCTATGAACAGGTAAAGTGTGTGGTTAAAAAGCAACTCGGCTGAGACAATGGGGTTGTATGTTTAAGGAAGTATCAGCACTGCTGCCGATGTGTTATGGGCTGTGGGGCTTGTGGCTGCTGAGCCATGATGTTGCCAGTGAAGTTCAATGCCAGATTACCAAAAATGGGCACAGCAGCATTTAAAAATGGCCTGGGCACTTGGGGTAGTGGTCTTTCAAGGGATATCTCGTGAGCAGTGAGCTCTTCCAGGAAATGGTGAGTGGTAAATTGGGGCTAGAATTGAGTGAGAGGGATATCATATGGGTGTGTTAGTAGTTAATGAAGTGCGTTTGGTGGGATGTGGTGAGAGAACTTGGTTGGCCTTTCAGAGGGAAACCCTGTATGAAAGCTTAGTTTTTAGCTTTTGTTTGGCTTTGACTTTAATTCATTTATAAATTAGCTGTTGATAGTGGAATTATTTGATAAATAAATAATACTGTTTGCGAAAGCCTCACATTGTTACACCACATAAAATGCTGATTGAGCAAATTGTGCTGTTTTGGCATTCAAGGCACACAGGATATGTAAAATACCAAATCAAAAGTAGTACAGAACAGCTAATGACTTTAGTAAGTGTATCAGCATGTTTTAATACTCTAATTAGTACCCTCGAGCTGATGAAGGAACAAGGCATAGTTGAGTACTTTGATCAGTTCACTTTCAGCATAAAACGTGTAAGAACATTCATTAGATATTGAATTTTGTCTTACAAAATATATGGCAATGTACAGAATAAAAGTGAGGAATGATTGTCAACATTCCATTATGGCTGCTTATCACTCGGATTTCGCAAGACCGCTCGTAAACCAGAGTGTAAATTGCTACAAATATACAGCAAATAACCCAGAAACATGCTTGAATGTGTTGAATGTTTGAATTCATTAGCTGTTTGCCATTTTTTGCCAACTTTATGTTGTGCTTTAATTTTCAGAGTACCAGTACCCGAGAAAGCACTTACTTGAATACAACTTTTCTTGCAAATAAACTGCTTAGTTAAAAGCAAAGTACTGCAGGTGCTGGAAATGTGAAATAAAAGCAGAAAGTACTGGAACAACTCAGCAGGTCTGGCAGCACCTCTGGAGAGAGAAACCGAGTTAATGTTACAAGTCTTATATGACTCTTCAGTTCTCAAGCATTGGAACCTTGAAACGAAGTAGGAGCACAATGGTTCTGAGGGCTAACAACATCATGGAAGTTTCTGGGATACCTAATGGAGACTTTTAAGATGAGGTACCTATGACCATAGATGACTTGCTCCGTGATTGAATGGAAACCCTTTTCTATTGATAAGGTCAGCTGTGTTATGATATGGTCTCCCAAATGTGATGTGTGCATGGTCTATGGCACCCAGTGATGCCAGACTTGTTGGCCAAGCCCACTGCTTAGGTTGCAGTGTTGACTTTGTCACAGGGAAATGAGACGAAGCAGTGTAATCTGGCACAAATCGCAATGGTTACAGTTTAGGTACATTTGTAGGTTGAGGCTTGAGATCTCGTACACTCATCCCCTGTGGATCCATGCATCCAGCCAGCTGCATAACAGTTTAGTGTCGCCATCACCTTGATGGCCTCTGGGATAGAATGGTCACCCACCCCTTCAGGTCAAGGTGTGGTTTCAATGAGGAGGCTTTTCTAGAAGTTTTGCAGTATAGCCCATAAAAGGTATGCTGCAAAATTGTTTTGTTACGCCCCTCGCAAATGGACCAAGCAAAGGGGGAATGTCCCAGTGCAGAAGAGACAGAGGATTGACAGCAGTTACCTGAGGAGGAAGATGAGGATGAGCATCAGGGTTTTGACAATGAGGGCCTTCCAACACAGCATGACAAAGCAATGCATCATTGAATACAAGAAGCAAGAGAGAATAGAATTGAAACCCACTGCTAGGATAAATGAACTGAGTTTGAACTTCCTCTATAGGCTGTAGTGCTTTGAGATGCCCAGTGCTTATGAAAAGTGCTATATGACTGCAGGTCTCTTCCTGTTTTCCAACTGTGCCATGTAATTGCAGGATTTGATTACTACATCTGTAAAAAGAGCTTCTGAAATTCTCATTTTTTTCATTGTCTTGTGTATAGAAACGTAAGTTGTTTTCAACAAACCATGGGGAGATTTACCAGTATAACATAAAAATGTTTAATCCAACTGTGTGTTGAGATTTTATCATATATGTAGTTCAAAACATTGTATTTATAAATTTCTTAACCAGTTGCTCAGATTTCATATTCAGAATAGAGTAAGAGATGTATTGAGAGGGAGTGTCATGTATTAATCACATGTGAACAGGAGTAGATATCCTTTCAAAAGGGTTTGGTAAGAAAGGATTAAAATGCTGTGCAGGGCTACCACTTATGTTGACCTCAAATAAGTTGACATTCTGCCTAAGTTGGCTACACACTACTATCCCAATCTGTTATTCTCTTTGCCTTTGCAAATTTCACCTCGCTATCTCAATGTTGCCATGCAGGCTTTCGTCCTGCCCCCAATGTCTTCTTTTTGAAACAACCTTACACATTTGCAATTTTTTGATATTTAAAGATGCAAATAAAAAATATTAAGGGAAATAAAAACAAACACTAATTCTATTAAAAATGCCATGCATATTGCAGTTTAAGGAAATATGTGTTTTGGTTATTGCTGTCACAATCATGGCTAATCTTGGTGAGAATAAAAAGCTTTCTTTTAAGTACACATACATGTAAATCAAGTACAGGGCATTGAGGATACATGATGAAGGAAGAACATGCAAAGATATTCAAGCTAAATTTAACATCAAATTTTAATCATCTGTCTGTATGAACACTAGTGATAGTTTGTCACAACCCACTTCACCTTCAATGACCAGATCTACAAGAAAATCAATGGGATGCCTATGGGATCACCAGTATCAGGACTCTTAGCAAAAGCAGTTTTGCAGAGGTTAGAATGAACAGCCCTTCCCATGATCCAGCCCAGGCTTTGGGTCAGCTATGTGGATGATACCTTTGTCATCACAAAATGCAACAAATCAGAAGAAACACATAAACAACATCCTTGCTGGTATGAAGTTCACCGAAGAGGACAACAGCATACTTCCTAGATGTCACAGTAGAACAAAAAGCCAATGGAGAGCTGCAGACCAGCATCTACAAGAAAGCCACACACACTGACCAGATACTCAAATACAAGAGCAATCGTCCCTACACCCACAAACGGAGCAAAATCAGGGCATTATTTAAATGAGCCACAACACCCTGCAGCACCCAGGAACTATGAGAAGCTGAGGAAAAACACCTATACAACATATTCAGGAACAATGGGTGCCCAATAAACGTAGTCCGCAGATTCCTACACAACAGACTTAAACAAGAAGACGCAACGCCCCCATAGATTCTAGCCACACTGCCATATATTAAAGACATATTGGATATGAGGACCAGACTGCTCAGGCCCCGAGACATCATGGTAGCCCACTTATCGACCACCACACTGAAACAGCTCCTGATGAATTTAAAGGACGCCATATTAACAACCAGCAGAACAAACGTCATATACAAAATACTCTGCAAGGACCGCAACAAACATTACATCAGACAGACCGGCAAGAAACTAGCCACCAGGATACATGAGCATCCAGTAGCCGCCAAAAGACATGACCAACTATCACTAGTATCCATACACACAGACGAAGAGGGACACCAGTTCGACGAGACAATACGTCCACCTTAGGACAGGTTAAACAAAGACGCACACAGGAATTCCTAGAGGTCTGGCATTCAAACCGGAACACCTTTAACAAACACATCGATCTGGATCCTATTTACCAACCTCTCTGAAAAAGAACCAGAAGTGATATCACCGACTGGAACAGACCAAGACACACAAATAGAAAGTGGGACAGAACACCAGTGCTTCACCGGAGGGTCACTGATGATGTTACTACCATGGTGTTGAAACGTCTGAGAACAAATCAACCAGCACAATGGGCCAACTGACTACCACATCAATCATTGTCCAGTCAGCTATGAAACAAACCAAAGGCCTGGATGACATCAACAATTTTTACTTCATGGCTTCAGAAACTTGCATGCTGCATGCAGTTCCAGAAACACAAGATCCTATTACTCATGGATATTGCTCAGCTCATCCTAATGTCCAAGGACCAAAAGCCATATGATTGTTTGTTTTTTCTCTCCCACCGAGTTCAACTTCCATTAGACAGCGTTTTGAAGATGTGGGTATACTGCATGTTTAAGAGAGTTAAAAGCTAGCAGAACCATCTGACAGCACCAAGTGTTCTGAATAAGATACAATGTAACACATGGTCCAGCAACTGGGGTTGCCTAGAGAGAAAAGCAGATTCGAATTAAGCCAATCAGTTTAAATTATACCCCCCAAAATACCAATTTCCAATCAAGCTTTAATTTAGTATATTGACAAATTTAAAAGCCAGCGACACAATCCGATGCTTTGGGAGTATAAAACTGGAGAAAATTGAACAGTTGGAAGGAGAACTGCCACGGCACCAGCATGTAGAGACTATGTGAAAAATAAAGGTACCTTTTATGGATCTGTGATCTGTGATACACAATCCCTAATAATAAGAAAATAAGACACAGGAAGATCCAAATAGAAGATTCGACAGCGGGCTGGTTTTGAAAACTTGAATTTTTGGTAAATCTTAATTGGGAGAGTTTTATCGGATTGGTATTATAGAAGGGAAGGTAAAAGGTAGGTTAGAGGAAGGAGTTGTAAAGACAGGAGCGTCTCGACTTACGAACTTAATCCGTTCCGGGACCCGGTTCGCGAACTGAATCAATTTTTCCCATTGCTCGGATAGCGTAAGAATGCTTGGATGGCTGTTCACCGCGCACGCGCCAAAGACGAACTGAATGAGATCACGCGGGGCCCAAGAGCTTTTGCGTTCAACAAGCACATAGCAAAGCAGAACAATTAAACCACGTGGTCGCACACTGGCCTTTTGCGTTTGTACCTTGAATTTCGTACGTACGTTGAAGCAAAATTTTACGTACAATCCTGTTCGTAAACCGATTTGTTCGTGAACCGGGTCGTTCGTATATCGAGGCGCAACTGTGGTTGTTAGTTAGTTAATTATTCTCTGTTATACTTTAAGAAATAAAGTTGTTTAATTTTTACTTAAAATAGAAACCGATTTGTTCGTGAACGGGGTCGTTCGTATGTCGAGGCGCAACTGTGGTTGTTAGTTAGTTAATTATTCTCTGTTATACTTTAAGAAATAAAGTTGTTTAATTTTTACTTAAAATAGTTCTTGGCCTCTCGAATTCTCCGATTACTACACAGGATAAATCTTTTCAGTGTTGCTGGTGTAAAGTAAGCATGTCATAACAGCCAATGAACCAAGGTATAATTAGAAGTTGAAAATGCTTTTACTGCATGATGCTTGTCAATAAGAAATGGCCTGCTTGGAATCCAGAGGAAACTATAATATAGACCTAATCTAATCAGTGTACATCCTGAAGTAAGCCTTGAATAAGGTAAAGCAGGAAACAATCCAGAATTGCTTCATGTCCACAATTTTTTTTGAAGCTAATGATAACAGTTTTAATGAAGTTTCATTATTTGGTGTCACAGACGACGACACTGAAGCTGCATCTTTCTTAAAATTAGGAGTTGACAAGCAAGAACTTTTAATTGGCTCAGTTAATTTTTAGTGGGGAAGTGGCAAGTCTCTGTTTCATCATTTTAGTGTAAAATCTCTTCTGGGTTTCACTGCTACACCCCCACAAAAACTTATAAAGCGACTCGGGTGATTCAGTGGTTAGCACTGCTGCCTCATAGTGCAAGGGACCCAGGTTCGATTCCACCTTCTGGTGACTGTGCAAACTCCACACAGACTTTCTCCTCATGTCTGTACCGGTTTCCTCTGGCTGCTCCAGTATTCTCCGACAGTCCAAGGATGTGCAGGTTAGGTGGGTTGGCCATGCTAAATTGCCCATTGTGTTCAGGGATGTGTAGGCTAGCTGGATTAACCATGGGTAAATGCAGGGTTACAGGTATAGGGTACGGGTATGCGTCTGGTGGGATGCTGTTCAGGAGTTCAGTGTGGACTTAATGGGCCGAATGGCCTGCTTCCACACTATAGGGATTCCATGATACTGCTGATGCCATTGCAGAAGACTAACAAAAGCAGAGACTGAGGATGATGAGGTCAGGACAGAAGCTGAACTTTAACATGTTACTGGTGCTGAAGGTTCAATAAGTCAGAATTATTGTGTGATTATTTTCAGCAGGCCACCAACACAAATGATAAAGCATTCCACTTACTGACCAGCTTTCCAAACTTCTTGAGAAGAAACAATTGTCCAAAACGAGGCAAGAGTCATTGAAAATTTTTTTCAAATCTAACTGATGAGCATCAGTTATGGCTAGCAGTGTGTATTCTATTCCTTGTATTTTGTTTATTGGCTATTCTACAAGTGAAACAATTTCTAGGATTTTGCAGTTCTCATTTTGTTTGTCTTTTTAATTAAATTAGTAATCAGTGGTGCACACAGGTATCTGAAAAAATTGATAATGCCATCTGTTGACCTTCAGCACATGATATATGTATCATAAATGTTTTATGAAACATGGTCCACACTATCATCTTGGATCAGGAATGTTGACATTCTGTTATATCGACAATGTGTTTGCATGAGCTTGGAAGTTTATATCAGAGTGGTGCTGGAAAAGCACAGCAGGTCAGGCAGCATCCGAGGAGCAGGAAAATTGACATTTCGGGCAAAAGCCTTTCATCAGGAATGGAGGCAGGAAGCTTCCAGAGTGGAGAGATAAAGGTGGTGGGGATGCTGGGGAGAAGGTAGCAAAGAGTACAATAGGTGGATGGGGTGGGGATGGAGGAGATAGGTCAGAGAGGAGGGTGGAGCAGATAGGTGGGAAGGAAGATTGGCAGGTAGAACAGGTCATGAGGGCAGTGCTGAGCTAGAAGGTTGGAAATGGGGTAAGGTGGGGAGTGAGGGGAAATGAGGAAACTGGTGAAGTCCACATTGATGCCCTGGGGTTGAAGTGTTCCGAGGTGGAAGATGAGGCATTCTTCTTCCAGGCGTCCGAATGGTTAGGGTTGGCAATGGAGGAGGCCCAGGACCTGCATGTCCTTCGTGCGGTGGGAGAGGGAGTTGAAGTGTTCAGTCATGGGGTGGTGTAGTTGATTAGTGTACGTGTCCCAGAGATGTTCTCTGAAATGAACCACAAGTTGACGTCCTATCTCCCCGATATAGAGGAAACTACATCCGCTGCAGCGGATACAGTAGGTGATATTTGTGGAGGTACAGGTAAATTTCTGTTGGATGTAGCAGGATCCTTTGGGGCCTTGGACGGAAGTGAGGGGGCAGATGTTGCAATTCCTGTGGTGGTAGAGGAAGGTTCCGGATTTGGGGTGAGGGCTGGCGGAGGGAATGGTTTCTCCAAAATGCTGATAGGGATGTGGAGGGAAGTATATTCCTATTGGTGGGGTCTGTTTGCAGGTGGTGGAAGTGGCGGAGGATGATGCGATGCATACGAAGATTGGTGGGGTGGAAGGTGAGGACCGGGATGGGTTCTATTCTTGTTGCATTGGGAGGGGTGGGTTCCAGGGTGGAGGTGTGGGAAATGGAGGAGATCGCTGGAGGGCACATGGGAGGGAAATTGCAGAAGGAGGCCATCTAGGATTTCTGTGGTGTAATTGGTCATCCGGGGAACAGATTTAGATTAGATTGCTTACAGTATGGAAACAGGCCCTTCAGCCCAATACGTCCACGCTGACCCCCCGAAGAGTAACCCACCCAGACCCATTCCCTTACTCCATATTTACCCCTGACTAATGCACTTATCACTATGGGTAATTTAGCATGGCCAATTCACCTGACCTGCGCATCTTTTGGATTGTGGGAAGAAACTGGAGCACCCGGAGGAAACCCAGACAGACACTGGGAGAATGTGTAAACTCCACACACACTATTGCTGGAGGTAGAAATCGAACCTGGGTCCCTTGCACTGTGAGGCAGCAGTGCTAACCACTGAGCTGATGTGGTGGAGGCAGAGGAATTAGGAATAAGGGATGGTGTTTTTACAAAAGGCAGGGTGGGAGGAGGTGTGGTCGATGCTGGGAGATGATTAATGTTCCTCTTTGACCACAACCTCACCTCCTTCACCAAACCGTAACCTCCGAGATCATCCACAACCCCATCATCTCTGGGGATCTCCCACCCACAGCCTCCAACCTCATTGTCTGTGAACACCGCATGACCTGGTTCTACCTCCTACAGAAGATTCACAAACCTGACATCCCCGGTTGACCGATTGTCTTAGCCTGCTCCTATCCCACTGAACTCATCTTTGCATACCTTGACACTGTCCTGTCCCCCTTTGTCGAGAACCTCCCCACCTACATTCGGGACACCACCCACACCCTTCACCACCTCCCAAGACTTTTGTTTCCCTGGCACCCTACGCCTTACCTTCACCATGGACATGCACTCCCTGTACACATTTATCTGCCACAGCAAAGGCCTCCAAGCCCTTCGGTTTCTTCCTCTTACGCTGTCCCAACCATCCCCTTCCACTGACCCCCTCATCTGCCTGGCTGAACTGGTCCTCGTCCTTAACAACTTCTTCTTTCAATTCTCCCACTTCCTCCAAACCAAAGGGGTAGCCATGGGCACCCACATGTGCCCCAGCAATGCCTGCCTGTTTGTCGGTCCGTGGAACAGTCCATCTTCTGCAGTTACACCGACACCAATCCCCACCTTTTCCTCTTCTACATCGATGACTGTATCGGCGCTACCTCGTGCCCTCACGAGGAGGTTGAACAGTTCATCAACTTCACTAACACCTTTCATCCTGCCCTAAATTTACCTGGACCATCTCAGACATCTCCCTCCCCTTCCTGGGGCTCTCCATCTTTGGTGACTGACTAACCACAGACATCTACTACAAACCTACGAACTCCCATAGCTACCTGGACTGCACCTCCTCCCTCCCTGCATCCTGTAAAAACTCCATCCCTTATTTCCAATTCCTCTGCCTCTGCCGCATCTGTTCCCAGGATGACTAGTTCCACCATAGAAAATCCCAGAAGGCCTCCTCCTTCAAAGACCACAATTTCCCCTCCCATGTGGTCGTCGATGCCCTCCAGCACATCTCCTCCACTTCCCACACGTCCGCCCTTGAACCCCACCTCTCCCAATGCAACAAGCACAGAATGCCCCTGTTCCTCACCTTCCACCCCACCAACCTACATATACATCACATCATCCTCCGCTACTTCTTCCACCTACAAACAGACTCCACCACTTGGGATATATTTTCCTCCCCATCCCTATCAGCGTTTTGGAGAAACCATTTCCTCCGTGACTCCCTTGTCAAATCCACGCTCCCCCCTCCCCACCAGCCACCCCTGGCACCTTCCCCTGCCACCGCAGAAAGTCCAAAACCTGTGCCCACACCTCTCCTCCGTGCCGATAGGAAGGAGACCAGAATTGCAATATTCCAACACTGGCCTAACCAATGTCCTGTACAGCCGCAACATGACCTCCCGACTCCTGTACTCAATACTCTGACCAATAAAGGAAAGCATACCAAACGCCTTCTTCACCTCCAATTTTGGTGTCATCTGCAAACTTACCAACTGTATCTCTTATGCTTGCATCCAAATCACTTCTGTAAATGACAAAAAGTAGAGGACCCAGCACCGATCCTTGTGGCACAAATGGAATTTTACTATCTGACTGCCCTCATATTACTTATTATTTCTGAATATATATGTTATATTTATTATCACAAACTGAATTATCTAATACACACAATTACATACCTCTCAAAATCAGTAGGGAATCTATTCTATGTGTAATTTTAGAATTCTCGGATAGCCCTTCCACCACTATGTTCCATAGTGTTCTTTCATTCCCTTTTTTTCTAGGCTCATGTTCTGTCCATACCCTGAAATTGTAAATTATTCACTCCTTCCTCAAGTACTGACCTCAGCCCTTTATCGAATGCTGCCACCATTACTCCATTGTTATGACAATGCCTTTGAGCAGTCTGCCATTGTAAACCACTGCTCCGTCTCAACCTAATTCTTTGAACGTCACTTCTCAAATCTGACGTGACTTCCATATAATTAGGTTTCCCCATCTTGCAGTTCCAAAAGCAAAATAATTTGCATGCAGGAAATTTGAAGTAAAAACACAAATTCCTGGAACGCTAAGCAGGTCAGGCAGCATCTGTGGAGAGAAAGTGAATTAATGTTTCAGGTTGATGATCAGTTCTGATGAAACATTAACTTTGTGTGTCTCTTCACAGATGCTGCCTGGCCTGCTCAGAATTTCTGATATTTTGGAGTTGTTTGTCCAATAACAACATTGGTCTAACCATGAGATTATGATCTCTTCTTGATCATTCTACAACCTTTGTAATTCTTCTCCAACATGACCCCTCTGTTCACATCAATGAGAGACAGTAGAACAGGGAAGGGAAAAGGATTTGTAGTTGGGTTGGTATTTCAAAAAGGAAGTTATGTTAGTTAGAAAGAAGTGAGGAGGAGGAGATTGGAGAAGCAATATATGTTGGAAAGGTGAAAACTTAGGGGAAGCCATGTATGTGATGAAATGGGAAGAAATACATGTATTGTGGTTTAGGAAAAGCGGATTACATTTTTGTTCCAGGACTCTATCAGAAATCCACCTTCTAGGCTTTGGTAAGCTTTTCTTCCTATCATATCCTCCTGTATAACCCGTTAACTCCCTTTCAAAACAAAACAAAAGAAAAATTTAAATGTGATAAAAGCAAGAGAGAGCACATGTGAAAGAGAGAAAATTAAGTAAAAAGTTAAGCACAATAAAAGAGGCTGTAAAAGAAGAAAAATGGAGAACCAGTAACATGATTACTGCAGAACCAGATGAGAAATATGCCATGTGCTTTGACTTCAATGTGAAAGCCTTGAGGGCTTGATGGATGTATATTTTTATTCCTTTAAGAATGTTTAGATGTTGATACTTAATAAAAATGACTAAATATTGCTATTAAAAAGCGGTAATTTTATTTTACGATGTGCACTCAATGTTGCAACCTGTAATAATTATGATAAGAAAAGTAGTTAATTATCTTTTGAATAACAAAGAACATTTTGTTACTGCCAGCTGCCTTAATTAGGACATTGAAATATATAATGATTTGTTTTAATTTTGTTTTGTTCTGTAGATCACGTTAATCAGTCTGTTAAGGCATGCTTATTCTTAGCCAACATTTTTAAAGCACATCACTCTTTCTATCGCTGGCATTTTGTATTGTAGCAGAGACATCGAGATAATGCTTATTCAGATTGTGTTGTTCAAATCACACTTGCGCTGTTTATGTGAAGAAGTGAAGCATGTCATACCCTATTGAAATATTGCAAAAGAAGATAAATTCAGATAAGTTCCACCCTACTCATAACCTAGAGGCCTGATTTTCTTGCAGATACACAGTTGACAGCTATCCTTTGGGACCGCTGGGTGACTAAGTCTTCTACTCTGGAAGTTGTTGTCAGTTTCAGAGGAGTAATGGCAACAAACACTAACAATTAAATCATCAGTACTATCTCAAATTACAGGATGCTAATCTTTTTATTGTCTCTCTTTCTCTCTCTTCAATGTCTCTAGCATTTTAATTTAAATTAATATCATGTTTTGTATTGACCCCTCTTAATCAAGTCTCTTGCATCATAAGCTTATCTTGCCTCTTGCTGTGCATTCGCCCAGGCCAGTTTTGGCAGAGTGCCCAGAATTAAGCACTGTACACTCCAGAACTGTGCTTCATGCAAATTCTCATGTCTTTGTAAAACTTATGATCCAGCCCTCTGTCTATACAGCTGTACGTGTATTTATGGAGATCATGCCAATCAAGTGGGCCACTTTGTCCTGGATGGTGTCAAGCTTCTTGATGCTATTCAAGCTGCACTCATCCAGGCATGTGGGGCATATTCATCACACTACTTCCTTGTGCCTTGTATATGGTGCAACTACAGTTTGGAAGAGATATGTAGCTACTTCACTTTCTGGTCATTGGTTTATCAGTAAAAATATATTGATCTTTGTTGTCAACATAATCATTGACTAAGCTTCATCAGCTCTCTTGGTTAGAGAATCCAAAGATTCAGTGCCCTTTGATTGAAGAGATTCCTCGTCTCAGTTCTAAATGGCTTGCCTGTTATTATGAGACCCTTTCTATCTCTTTTGGAATTTTCAAAGTTTCAATGAAATCACCTCTCATTCTTACAACTTCTATAGAGTGCAGTCCCACCCTCCTCAGTCTCTCCTCATAGGAGAGTTTCATCATCCCAGAAATTCAACTGGTGAACATCCAGTGCACTCACTCCATGATATGTATATCCTTCCTTCACAAAGACAGTCAAAATTATGCAAAATGCTCCAGATACAGTCTCTCCAGCGTTCTGGTAGAATAGAGCAGCTTTTTATTTGTCATTTCTACCATATGCAACTGATACAGTAAAAACGAGACCGCGTTCCTCCAGTACCGAGGGTGCCACATGGACAGCACAAACTACACATTTGTACATGGCATAAAGCAGTGCGTAAGAAGTGTAAAACACAAAAATTACAGTGCAATAGAAGTATGATCAATAATAGACAATTTTCTAGCAGCAATACAAAAGAATTTCAGATGGGAAAGAGTCCGATTATACTGCGTTAGGGAGTCTGATGGCTTGGGGGAACAAAGTGTTGTACAGTCGGGCCATGACAGATCAAATGCTCCTGTATCTTCTGCGAGATGGCAGGAGGGAGAAGGGTTTGTGTAAGGGGTGTGTGGGGTCTTCCACAATGCTCTTTGCCTTTCGGATGCAGCGTGTGGTGTAAATGTCTGTAATGGAGAGAAGAGAAACCCTAATGGTCTCCTCAGCTGTCCTCACTATCTGTTGGAGGGTCTTACAATCCAAGACAGTGCAATTCCCAAACCAGGCAGTGATGCAGCAGCTCAGGTACTCTCATTGAACCCTCTGTAGAATGTGGTGAGGATGGGAGGTGGGAGGTGGACTTTCCTAAGCCTGCGCAGAAAGTAGAGATGCTGCTGGGCTTTCTTGGCTATGGAGCTGGTGTTGAGGGGCCAGGTGAGATTCTCCGCCAGGTGTACGCCAAGAAATTTGGTGCTCTTCACGGTCTCCACGGGGGAGCTGTCGAGGTCCAGCAGAGAGTGGTCACTCCGTGCCCTCCTGAAGTCAACAACCATCTCTTCCGTTTTGCCCACATTCGGAGACAGGTTGTTGGCTCTGCACCATTAGCCGCTCCACTTACTCTCTGTATGCGGACTCTTTGTTCCTGCTGATGAGACCCACTACAGTCGTGCCATCAGCAACCTTGGTGATGTGATTGAAGCTGTGATTCGCTGCACCTTCGTGTGTCAGCAGGGTAAACAGCAGTGGAGTGAGCACACAGCCTAAGAACTTAAGCAAGGTATCTGTACTCCTGCCAACATGAGAAAGATACTTTTATTCTTCCTCTGTTTTCTTTCCGTTAAACTACTTAATTATTCCTGCATTCATGATTGCTCCTGTTATTTTAGCTTTCCGAAGTATCACGCTCGTCAGCTTACTGTTCCCAAAGTTCTACTTTGTTTATGTTTCTCGACTGACCAATACTTTTTGAGTAAATTTAAGCAAGGACATTTTCAGTTGACTCTATTACGACTTTGATCTGGTCTTCACATAACTCCACTGGAAGTCCTGTATGATGGAATCCTTTTGCTAATTTGAACTCCTTTCAGGTTTTTCTTTTCCCTGTAAAGTCAATATGCATGAATGAATTATTGTAACATCTATTTAGGGAGATACAGTGAAAAGTGTTCTGTCACTGCAATCTAGCACCTTTTTGGAGCCCAAAAGAATAAGAATAAAGTACTTTAAATAGGGTTCATCTCTATTGGCTGGAGCCCTGAGTACAGCTCCAGGACTACCACAGCCAGGATCCCTGCTCCATGCATCAACACTGCCACAATCAACGTTCCTTCACCACTGAAAGAGTCCATGTTCTGGGCCTACTACAGCCAGGAATCCCCAGTCCACCATCACTACAGCCTATTGCCCAATAAGTTCAAGCTTTGCTTTAATGGAAAGTTATTCACCCTAGTGACTAATGACATAAAATTCATTTCCTTTGTGCAGACATAGGATAACATGACAGATTACATTTTCTGTGTGCTAGCCTTCAGACTTAATTTAATTAGCAGTGGAGAAGGCACTGTAAAACATTCTTCAGAAATCTCTTATTAGTTTGGGTTGGGCCAGCAAGCTTGAACAACCTATGGTGTTCACATGAATGGATTATTATAAGGTATTTTGCAATAGCTTTGCTTTTCACATTGAGATTTACCTTTCTCTTTTGTGGTGAATTTTTCAATGAAGGAATTGTAATTGCTGACAGATGAACGAAGAAAGGAAATATTGATCCCATTAAATACAAATTCAGGGAATGTGGGGGCAGGGTAGGATGAAGAAATATTTGCCTATTCAAGTAATGTTTTAACAATGGGTTTGGAAATTTTTATTGGGAAATGGACGGACTTGCATAGCTCTTTTTTTTTTAAATGGATGGTCTATGCTAAAGAAAAACCTGCAGTTGCAAATATGAAGGAAGGAGTTAGGTGAAACAAATGATTTGGTGAACTTTCATCTTCCATAAATGTTTACATATACTTTAATGCAACAACAGTTTGCTGCTTGATTTCTGCAATTTGCACTAAAGATCCAAGAGGCAGTGGATCTGATGAATAACGCAGTCTTCCACGATACATCCCTCAACCTTAATACATTAAGTAAAATTTTAAGATGTTCAAAATGTACAGACTTTTAATCTTTCCTCATTTGCTCTCACTCACCACTGCATCCTCACTCACTCGGAACACATCACCACTATTTTTTCCCCACTTGCACCAGCTTCTACAGCCGCTTTCATCACACTCAACCTTTCCCTTTGTCATAGCCCAGGAGAAAATAGCTCACGATAGTCTGGAGAGACCAAAGATGGGTTGTGGGGTTTTCCTCCCCTTCTGTAAGGAAAGCATCCTTGCTTAGTGGAAGGGTCTGCTAAAGGTGGTGAAGTTGAAACCTCCATGTCCTCACAAGCAAGTAAGATTCAATATCAACACATACGTCGCTCTGCCATTACTATCACTTTGATATATTCTTAACATTCCCGAACTAATACTTGTATTTCAGAACTCATTCTCCCTTGAGTAGTGGCATCTGCACAATCTCAAGCCTCAAAAGAATATCCCTACAAGGCATCAACTTCTCCTCCACCTCTGAGCAAGAAGCAAAGGATCGCTTTGAGGATGCACTGGCAAAGTTGCCTCCTGCACCCTCCATCTGATCCTGACACCTTGGTGGGTACTTTAGTTAACAGTCAGGAGTACATTCTAGGGAGCACATCACTGCCATCTGTCCACAGCTGGCTAAGGAAGAAATGCCCCAGGGCATTGGCACTTGGGGGACAGTTAGAGAGTAGGCACATGATTAGCCCCAGGCAGGAGGTGACCCCATGGTGTGGGCTGTTGAGAGTTTGATCCAAATGCACAAACACAGGAGCAGCAGGCAGGCTTCTCCGAGACACTGGATAACCTGACTCAAAGATTGGCAGAATCCACCAATGCTTGCTGCCTCTGTTGTGTGAGCATCTGGATTTCTCCATGGAAGCAGCTGCTGTGAAGAGCCAGGTCCAGCACCCTCAAAGTCTGCTGGGTACTTGTGTAGACCTGCATTTCATTGTTCTACCCATTTATGCTCAGCACCAACATCAATGTCACTTGACTGCACTTGAAGTGCTCTTTCTTCAGAATGAGACAAGGTTGCCCCCATAAGCAGTTAGCCGGACGATGTCCCACAATCAGGCTCCTGAGAAGTCTCCTCTCTGGAGGTGGCTGGGCCTTCAAGCCTTAACCTGCGTACCACCCTCAGACTGTGGAAGTTCTAGCCGAGGAGATGAGCCTGCATTTGGATAGGATATACTCCGCATGTCTGGACCCTTGACTTGACTGAGGACTGTTTCCCTTAGACTTTGTTACATGGCCATTTGATTGAAGCATTAACATAGCATGGGGCTGTGCGACAACATGTCATGATTGGGAGATGCCAGTGTTGGACTGGAATGTACAAAGTTAAAAATCACACAACACTAGTTATAGTCCAACATGAACCCAAGGTCTCTTGAAGCCATCCCCATGGGTACCAAATTTGGCTATTAGCCTCTGCTCAGCCACTTTGTATTGTTGCCTGCCCCAATGGCCGCCTTGGACGGCAGTCACCCAAAGGTCTGAGGTTGAATGTCCTGGACCGCTGGAGTGCCCCCCAATTGGGAAGGAATGTTCCTGTCCGTTGATTGTTGTGTGGTATCCATTCATTTGTTGCCGTAGTCTCTGCTTATTCTCGCCAATGTACCATGCCTCAAGGTATCCTTGCCTGCAGCATGTGAGATAGACAGCGTTGGCTGAGTCGCATGAGAACCTGCCATGTACATGATGGAAGGTGTCCACACGCGTAATGGCGGTATTCATGTTGACTGTCTGACCTGTCTAACAGCATCCACAGTGACAAGGTTGTATGGTGTTGTCCTGAAAGCCGGGCAGTTTGCTACGAACAATGATTTGTTTCAGGTTTGGTGGTTGTTTAAAGGCGAGAAGTGGAGGCGTGGGGAAGGTCCTGGTGAGGTGCTCATCCTCACTGATAATGTGTTGCAGGCCGTGAAGAACATGTTGTAGCTTTTCAGCTTCTGGCAAATACTGAACAACGAAGGGTACCCTGTCGGTTGCAGCTTGTGTCTGTCTCCTGAGGAGGTCATGATGTGGCACTTCTGAACTGGCAGTCGATGAGTTGAGCATCGTATCCCGTTCTTATGAGGGCATCCTTGAGTACTTATAGGTGCCCGTCACGTTCCTCCTCATCTGAACAGATCCTGTGGATGCGTAGGGCTTGTCCATAGGGGATGGCTGTTTTAACATGTTTTGGGTGGAAGCTGTAGAAGTGTAGCATCATGAGGTTTTCTGTGGGTTTGCAGTAGAGTGAAGTGCTGAGGTACCCATCCTTGATGGAGATGCATGTGTCCAAGAATAGACAGGTGGTAGAGAGTAGTCCATGGTGAGTTTGATGGTGGGATGAAACTCATTGATGTCACTGTGTAGTTGTTTTAGTGACTCCTCGCCATGGGTCCAGAGGAAGAAAATGTCGTCAATGTACCTGGTGCATAGTGTTGGTTGGAGGTCCTGCATAGAGAAAAAGTCTTGTTTGATCCTGTACATGAAAATGTTGGCATATTGGAGTGCAAATTTGGTCCCCATGGCTGTTCCATGTGTCTGGATGAAAAGGTGAGGATGTTGTGATAGACAATAAAGTGGATGAGTTGTAGGATGGTGCTCGGAGATTGGCAGTTGTTGGTGTTGAGTACTGAGGCTGTTGCCGCGATGCTGTCATTGTGGGGGATGCAGGTGTAGAGTGCTGAAACCTCCATGGTGACGAGGAATCTTCCCAGTTTGACTCGTCCTTGGGTGCTGAGTTTCTGTAAGAAATCCGTAGTGTCGTGACAGAAGCTGGGGGCCCCCTGTACAATGGGTTTCAAGATGCCTTCGACATAGCCAGAGAGGTTGTCACACATGGTCCGATTGCCTGATATGATGGGGCATGTGTTGGCTTTACATATGTTTGGAAGGCAGTAGAAGTCGCCTTCACAAGAAGTATGTGGGATGAGGGTGCGTAGGGAGATCTGAAGGAGTTGATCCAAAGTCCTGATCAATGTGTTTAATTCACGAGTGTGCTCTTTGGTCACATCGGCCAGTAGTTGCCTGCAGTGTTCCTGATTGTTCAGTTGTCAGTACACTTCCTTGCAGTAATCTGTTATATTTTGAATGACCCTCTCCCCCAACCCAACTCACCCAAATGCATACAAACACATATAAATTTATGGGATGAATTTGTACTTGCAGAATTACATTTTGCTTTGCTCAAAAACTGCATTAAACCATGTAAGATTCTGTAAATCTGTTTTTTTTTAGATTAGAATAGTCTGACAACTGTGACACAGACAGTCTCGCACAGGGCACCTCGCACCTTAAATGCTTTATCTCGGCTGACATTTCACCAATTGTTAAAGTTCACTTGGGAATGTAACTTTAAAAGTTCTGCGATTTACATATGAAAGAACCGAAACCAACATGGTCATTCTAAAAGTTGAGAGACTTAACAAAGAAGCCAGGTCTTTTTCAATATATAATTTCAGTTACACCGCACTGTAAACCTTTGCTATAAATTCTCTGTCTTCCGATCTTATACTCCACAGCCACCTGATGAAGGAGCAGTGCTCTGTAAGCTAGTACTTCCAAATAAACCTGTTGGACGACAGCATACATTAAGGACAGAAGGGTAACTAGGAAGAGAATAGGGCCCTCCCAAAGACAGGATCTTGACCAGACGGGCCAATGGGCTGAGAAGTGGCAGATGGAGTTTAATTCAGATAAATGCGAGGTGCTGCCTTTAAACAACCACCAAATCTTACACTTAATTGTTAGGTCCTAGGGAGTGTTGCTGAACAAAGAGACCTTGGAGTGCAGGTTCATAGCTCCTTGAAAGTGGAGTCGCAGGTGGATAGGATAGTGAGGGCGGCGTTTGGTATGCTTCCCTTTATTGATCAGAGTGTTGAGTACAGGAGTTGGGAGGTCATGTTGCAGCTGTACAGGACATTGGTTAGGCCCCTGTTGGAATATTGCATGCAATCCAGGTCTCCTTCCTATCGGAAAGATGTTGTGAAACTTGAAAGGGTTCAGAAATGATTTACAAGGATGTTGCCAGGGTTGGAGGATTTGAGCTATAGGGAGAGGCTGAACAGGCTGGGGCTGTTTTCCCTGGAGTGTCGAAGGCTGAGGGGTGACCTTATAGAGGTTTACTAAATGATGAGGGGCATGGATAGGGTAAATAGGCAAAGTCTTTTGCCTGGGGTCAGGGAGTCCAGAACTAGAGAGGGCATAGGTTTAGGGTGAGAGGGGACAGACATAAAAGAGACCTGAGGGGCAACTGTTTCACACAGAGGGTGGTACGTGTATGGAATGAGCTGCCAGAGGAAGTGGTGAAGGCTGGTAGAATTGCAACAATTAAGAGGCATCTGGATGGGTATATGAATAGGAAGGGTTTGGAGGGATATGGGCCAGGTGCTGGCAGGTGGGACTAGATTGGGTTGGGATATCTGGTCGGCATGGACAGGTTGGACCGAAGGGTCTGTTTCCATGCTGTACATCTCTATGACTCTATGCCTTACAATCCTATAATCACTTCTTGCTGTAGATTTAATTTCATTTCTTACTGGGAAGGCAACCCTACCCCCTCTACACATCTGCCTTTTAAAAGCACTTTTATCCTTGGATATTTAACTTCCAGCCCCAATCTCCTTGCAGCCATGTCTCTGTGATGTCCACAACAGTGTACCTGCTAATTTCAATCTGTGCTGAGAGCTGATTTACTTTGTTTTGTATACTGTGCGCATTTAAGTACAACACCCTCAGTCTTGCATTGTAGCAACCCATTTCTCATAGTTGTCCCTAATCTGCAGTGCCCGAAGTTAGATTCCTGACCCATTCTACACTTTCTTTGCTATTACTTGTTCTGAAAACTTTAATAATCTCTCCTGAGCCCTTCTTCCCTTTAATTTATTTGCTATTTTTCCATGCAACTGTAGCCATTCCTGACTATTTAGTTTAAAGCCCAATCCACATCCCTAGTTATGTGATTTGACACGATTATGGTCCCAGCATGATTCTGTTGGAACCCTTCCCAATGGAACAGCTCAGTCCTTCCCCAGTACTGATGTCAATGTCCCATAAATTTGAACCCATTTCTCCCACATCAACCTTTGAGCCACGTGGTTACCTGTTCTTGCTGAATCTGTGCCAGTTAGCTTGTGTATCAGGTAGTAATCCTTATGACCTTTTAGTTCTGCTCTTTTTAATTTAGCCACTAGCAACTCATATTCCCTGAGCAGAATTTTTCTGTTTCTCCCTATGGTGTTGGTAACTATGTGGGCCATGACATCTGAATCTTTCCCCTCCCGATTGAAGTCCTGCTGCATCCCAGAACCCAGGCGCCAGGCAGGCAACACAGCCTTCTTGATCCTGGCCACAGGATTCTGAATTTTGCATTTCCTGTTTATTTCCCCTTCCATTTTACTTCATTCTCTCCCTTCCATTGTCTCGCAACATGTCACAGTGTGAAGCCTATTGTAGCGTCAGCTCAGTGAAATGCTTTGGCTAGAAATTGATATTGGCAATGGAATCAAAGCTAACTTCCTTCAGGGTGAGGTGAGGGTGCAATTTCTATTCTGGTATGGATGCCTCCCCCCCCCCCCCCCACCCCCCCCCCCCCCCCCCCCCCCCCCCCACCACCCCCCCACCACCCCGGCAACCAGATAAGTCTTCCTAGATCTATTGATTGAGATGCATTCTATATCTGACCTTCATTTGCTATGTTGCTGGTTTAATTCCGTTCACATCAGTTTTGGGGATGGTGCTTTGAGATACACAAGGGAAGATAGTGCAGTGCTTTTTTTCAGTAACCTGGCTCCTTACTGTGGGACTGGAGTGTTTGAGTTATAAAGGGAGGCTGGATAGACTGGGACTTTATTCAGTGGACCATAGGTTTTTATAAAATCATGAGGGTCATAGGTAAGGTGAATAACAAGGTTTTTCCTTAAGCTGGGGGAGTTAAAACTAGAGGGCTTTTTTTTGAGGTGAGAGGAGAAAGATTTTGAAAGGACCTGTGTGGCAACTTCTTTACACAGGTGGTGCCTTGTATGTGGAATATATTGCCAGAGGAAGTGATAGATGCAGGTACAGTTACAGCATTTAAAAGACATTTAGACAGGTACATAAATAAGAAAGAGTTAGAGGGATATGGACCAAACATAGGCAAGTGGGGCTAGTTTAGTTTGGGAATCTTGGTACAGATGAGTCGTACCGAAGGGTCTGTTTCCATGCTGTATGATTCTATGACTGCCTCCTAAAACAGAGCATTCACATATCTCTTTTCCCCTCCCTGATGTATTTCAGTGTTCAAAGCTCAGACTCCAGCTCATCAACTCTAAGCTGGAGTTCCTCAAGCAACCAAGACTTGCTTCAGATGTGGTCACTCTGAACCACAATGGGCTCCAGCAGCTCCCACATCATGCAGTTATAGCTGACATTGCCTGGCCCAGCATCTCTATTTTCATTTCTTAGTTCTTAATTTGAGAGTTTTTTTAAAGTTTTCTAGTCTTTTAGTTTGTAATCTATAAATATTTCTTCTGTTTACCTTCAATCTGAAAGATAGTGAAATTAGCAACTATTGCCAACTGCTGAATTTAAGATTTTCCTGTGATTTCACTCAACCTTTTGTGTTGGGCCCCTGATCCTGGGCTCCGGTTTACCCTGTTTAAAAAAAGTACTCACAAACTGTGAACCAAAAAAAGATCAAACAAACAATACCTCTTCCCCATTGTACTGAATTCCCACACTGCCTCTGAAGTTTCTGAACTATAGACTGATGCACACTGTGTCTCACACGGGATGTGATCTCTCCTTACTGACCATGCAAAGCTTACTGAGGATGGTGACCGCTGTCCTAGATAGAGACCTGGAGAGTAAGCGACAAGCTGGAGCCTCCATCTAACCACTCTGTCTTTCATGTTGGCAACTGTCGCTGTCTGGTCTCTGTCCAGTGCGAGGGAGAACAGGAAACGACATACTGATGGAATGCAAATGTATACACATAGGCCTGTCACTGCTCATGGAAGAGATTGTTGCCTCATCATTGAAAAACTGGTTGCAGAATCAGACATTTTTTCTCCACATTGAGAATCTCACCTCTTCCGATCTCGCCCTATTTTCCGAACTGACTGACTTTGCTTATGTTATTCAGAGGCTGGGAAGATTCCACCTGAAGCGAAAACTGAAATTGCTGGAGAAACCCGGCAAGTCTGGCAGCAGCTGTGGAGAGAAAACTGAGTTGATGTTTTGAATCCAGTGACTTTTCTTCAGAAGGTAGCCATGATGTGGAGGTGCCTGTATTGGACTAGGGTGAACAAGGCCAAAAGTCACATGTTGCCAGGTTATAGTCTAACAGATTGATGTGAAATTACAAATTTTCAGAGTGCTCCACCTTCGACAAAGGAGCAGAGCTCCAAAAACTTGTGATTTCAAATAAACCTGTTGGACTATAACCTGCAGCTGTGTGACTTTTGATCTTCTTCGGAAGATTCTACCCAATTCTGTTTTCTATTCTTCCCACCAAAATGGACAACTTTATGTCAGACTCCATTTGCCATATCTTTGCCCACTCACTTAACCTATCCATATCTTTTTGTAGACTCTTTATGTCCTCGTTACAACTTACTTTTCTACCTATCTTTGCCATCTGCAAATTTGGTGATCATGCCTTCAATTATTTCACTTAAGTTGTAAATATTTGAGGTCCTAGTACCAGTACTTGTGGCACATCACTTGTTACATTTGTCAGCCTGAAATAGACCCATATATGCCTATTCTTTGTTACTATTAGCCAGCCAATCTTCTATCCATGCCATTGTGCAACACTATATACCATGAGCTGTTATTTCCTGCAATAATCACCTTATTAAAAGCCTTCTTAAAGTCTAATAACACTACATTGATTGGTTTCCCTTTTATCCAAAGTTCATATTACTTCCTTAAAAGCTCTCCAATAAATTGTTCAAACATGATTTCCCTTTTAAAGAACCAGGCTGACTCTGATTACCTTGAACTTATTCTTGTGCTCAACCATAACTTTAATAATAGTTTTTAACATTTTCCCTATGATAAATATAGAGCTAATTAGCCTGTACTTTCATACTTTGTGTCTTCCTTTTTGAATAAAAGTTTGAATAATGGTATCATTTTCTATCTTCTGATCTAATAGGACCATCCCTAAATCAAAAATTGGAAAACTGGAAAACTGGAAACAATGCATTTATTATCCCACTTCTTTTAAGATCCTTAGATGAAGTCTGAGCATTATCTCACAAAAAAGCAGAGGATCAAATGTCAGTTTGAGACCAACCACTGGTTATTTTTGACTACAATCAAGGTGTCATCATCTGTGTTGATCTGCATATCTTCATGTACTGTCTTCTGGAAGCCTACCATGTAATATTAATTCCTGTTATCTTTGCTTCCCATTGTTACATCTTCGCCTGATGTTCGCAGCTTTCCTAACACTGTCTGATTTGTTCATTGTGTAAGTAATTTTGTTAATTATTTGCCTGTAGCTTGGCAGAATTATACATTAGGTACAAAATGTAACTCATTGTGTGATTTCTTCCCGGATACAAGTGCTCACTGCCTCTTCCTCTTTATCTGCATGAAGAATTTTAATGTTCTTTCTCAAATGCTTTCCTCATTGACCTTCCTGTTTTCACTCTGAACAAACTTCAGCTTCTAGATATTGATCCAATGACTGGGTATGTTCTGACTTTCAAAGAGTGACTCATGTGTTGGGCATTCAGAAGAATTTTGGATTGAGGCATCTTGATAATCAGTGATGCATATGAATTCCAAAGCAAGTCTTAAACCTGTGATAAATGAATTGTCTTGAGTTTATCACTTATCTTCATCTAGGTGACTGACTCAATTTATTTGCAGCACTCATCTTGATTTTGAATATGAAATAACTCATTATCCCTCAATTAGGATACCAATTAGCTACTAAATGAATGACTTGCCAATTCACCAAAGTAAAAGACAGGTAACATGTCACGTTGGAACAACTGTTGGTGCTAAGATCATAATAATCACTAAATGAAAGGATGTGAGTATGCAAACATGAATAGTTATGAATAATAATGGAGGTTTACGAATAGACATAATTCCTTAAAATGAATTAGAGGTTGTAAAGACAATTCAGGCATGTTACCATAATGCAATACTAAATGGATCACCGATTATTAAATTACACTTGAAATCCATCTCTGATCTAAATTGGTGAAATTAGTCTATAATTGAATCCCTGAGATTCCTGATAGATTAATAAGGTTAAATAACCAGTCCATTGCATAGATTATTGCTAATGTTAGAAATGTTTCAGTATTTTAAATGAGTGCACGCTTGTGAATAGAATGGTAAGGTCAACCTCCTTTCATTCTTTACTTCTGAGTTACTTTATAAAATCATAGAACACAGAAGGAAGCCAACTGTTTGTGCTGCCTGTCCTGTGCTGCATAGTTGAAAGTCCTTTTGCTCTGCTCTGTCTTCATAGCCCAATAAAATATTTCCATTTCAAGAATGTATCTAATTTTCTTTTGAAAATTACTACTTGCGGGTGGCACAGTGGATCAGTGGTTAGCACTGCTGCCTCACAGCGCCAGGGACCCGGGTTCGATTCTCACCTCGGGTGTCTGTGTGGAGTTTGTACATTCTCCCCGTGTCTGTGTGGGTTTCCTCCAGGTGTTCCAATTTCCTCTCACAATCCAAAGATGTGCAGGTCAGCGAATTGGCCTTGCTAAATTGCTAGTAGTGTTAGGTGCATTAGTCAGGGGTAAACATAGGGTAGGGGAAAGGGTCTGGGTGGGTTAATCTTTGGAAGGTCGGTGTGGACTTGTTTCCATACTGCAGGGAATTTAATCTCATCAAAAACCTGCTTCTGTCGTATCTGCAGACATCCAATATGATGTTTTATTAGTTAATCAAGTTGATGATTTTGAACACCCCTATTATATCTTCTGTTAGATCTTCTCTACTTTAAGGAGAATCAAGTCCAAGTTCTCTCATTTCTCCATGAAACTGAAGTGGCATACCCCTGATATCACACAAATCTCCTCTATATCACATCCTTCCTCAGTGTACTGTCAGAATTGGATACAATACCCTGAGGCAGGCTTGGAGGAAGGAAGGGGACATTTAATTGGCTTAGAAAGTGTAAGCCTGACTGCTGCCTATCCTCTGCCCTGACTGCTCAAGTGCCCAACAGATACTTTATATGGTCATCAAAGGAGGTGACAAGAGTCTCTTGCCAGCTGACGAACCAGCAGATAAGAGCCCTGTAACTTAGATTAAATTCAATGCAATATTTCACTTGTCGTATTCCATCACAATCTTTACCTCTAAGTAACTACTAAAAGGTGCAAAATTGCTTTGTTCATGCAATCGTCATTATTCCAGATTTTGGTCTTTTTGAATTCCTCTTAAAGGAGAAGACCACCCATAATATTACATAGAGATTGATTACGTAATGCACTCCTTGGAATGTCTTGTTATCTCCCGTGCTGTAAGGAAATGGTGATGGAGACACAGATATACAAGCCTACCTGATGATTGAAAACTTCCTTCAATGTTGATCTTTTGGTTGAGGGGAAACCTCATCATTCTAATGTTTGTGAATATTTGGAATTGTGTGTTCCAGCCTGTTGTGGATACTTCTTGTTGAGTATATTTCAGACAAATTTCAGACCCAGAGGAACAAAGAATATGGGGAGCAGATGGAAGAATGGACACGAGGCATTAGGTTAACCAAGGTCTTGTTAAATGGCAGAGTAACCTTGTGGGAATCATGTGATTTACTGTTTATTAAGATCCCAAAAGACATTGAAATAGCGGCTGGATGTGGGTCACAACACCTTCCTGATATTGCCCCAAATCATTCACTGGTGGGAACGTACACAAATGACCTTCCTTCCCCAGTTCAATTAAAGTTCATAAATACCAATTTAAGCACCTGAACCAGGACAGATGTTGGGCAGGGGAGAGCCTTACTGTACCGGGGGCAATGGTAGGCAATCTATGGCATGCGTGCATGCAGGCAATAACATGGTGACCAGAACTGTACGCAGTTTGCTAGCCATGGCATAACTAGAGTTAGGGAAGAAAGTGAGGACTGCAGATGCTGGAGATCAGAGCAGCTGAAAATGTGTTGCTGGAAAAGCGCAGCATCCAAGGAGCAGGAGAATCGACGTTTCGGGCATGAGGGCTCATGCCCGAAACATCGATTCTCCTGCTCCTTGGATGCTGCCTGACCTGCTGCGCTTTTCCAGCAACACATTTTCAGCATAACTAGAGTTAGCTCCATCATAACCTCCTTGAATTTTTATTCAGTGCTTTGACTGATAATGGAAAGTGTACCATATGTCTTTCAACCTCCCCCATTCTACCTCCCCTTCTTCCCGCCCTCCCCACCCTGCCCAAGTCCCTCCTGCTGCCCAATTCCGCTGGATGGATTTCTCTGTGACTTTGAGCACCACTCTGTCAAAAAAATTCGGATCCTGTTTGTTGGCCTCAGGGCTTTTCACCTAAAGTCTAGAACTTGAACACTAGCCCTCACCCTATCACTAATGTATCAAATGTTTCTTTTATTTTCATATCAAATTTTGGATGAGAAAGTTTTGACAGTGTTGCAGATAAACAGAACATTTATAGCTCATGAATAAATTGTATGGAAGAGCAGTCCACAGGTTGACCACCTCTGATTGAAGAAATATACTGGAGGTCAGCAGCTATTTGATTGTGGAGCCCAGTCCTTACGTTACTCCATCTCTATGTGTACATTTTTCATCTGGAATCTCAATGTCAGTGGTGACCAGGGGCAGAAATCAACCAACCAGTTGACTGTATATTTTTCAGATGAGGTGCTGTTATTAATACATTGACATTTGGGCTTAAATACAAATAATATTGTGGCATAAGTTACTTTCTCATGATAGAATCACAAATACAGCTTAACGTGTTTGAGAACCATGTCTGACTGTATCTACAATGTCCGACTGTATCTACAATGTCCTAGTACTTAATGTGTCACCTGGGCAAACATCTAATCTTGAATGATCTAGGTTTGATATTAGGATATGCCTGTAAGGATATGTCTGTTAAGTTTGTATTCTTTGAGATTTCTTAAAATAATGAAAGCAACTCTAGGTGCATGTATATACACAGTTTTTAGAAAAGGAATAATTGGAATGTCCGCTTTGGCAAATCCCGTCTTTATGTGGTTTCTGCATTCCTTGCGTGACACAAATTTTAAAATAAATTTTGTTGCAGACGTCTGAAACTCTGATGCACGTTTTTACCTGTAACAGTACAAGACTGTGCTGAGACCACAGGTAATGCCATTTCCCTGTGAAAGCTATTAACAATAAACTGTCTGAAACTTTATCACTTTAAGTGATCTAAACTTGTATAAACCTATTTTTATGGTATTGACATTGGAAGCAATTTTGAATGATTAACCTCCTCCAAACTTAATCATCCTGATTGTGAGCTGTTATGCATCTTGTTGCCAAAATTGCCTTGAACATAAGCCTGGAAATGACAGTGATAATTAGAGGCCTTTTAACATTTTCTCTTAAGTGAAGTCAAACCTATTAATGTGAGTCCCAGAAACACTTTAATCGAAGGTAGTGTCATAATTGACCCATTAACTGCTACATTAAATTGTTTCAATGGAAGTTGCAAGCAGAAATACTGGTTGCTTTTACATTTTCTACTCTAATAGTAGAATTTGGAATGTATTGTTGTAACATAGCAAAGTGGTATACAACATGTGAAAAGTTGCTGTCTGAACATTGAGGTAATGGGAAAGGTGGAGTGTGGTGTGGAGGTTGTGGGCTGGATAGGTCGGGTAGCATCTTCTATGGAAGGACAAGCTGGATAAAAATTGGCCTGCCTCATCCATAGTTCTCTTTTTGACTTCTGAAAATAAGGCTGAGAAAATGTCAGACCCATTGCTAATCCTAGCTGTAATGTAGCTCAAGCTTTACTCTTGCAGTTCCATCTGGATCCCTATTTATATCATGAAACCTAAATCTTGAGCCTCTTTGTTCCACTGTTCACTTCCTTCTCAAAGTTATAATCATCATTCTTCTCACTGAAAAGATTACAATTGTTCCTATCTTCCCTGTAATTGTGTTCCCAAATCTATCTTCCCTTTCTATGCTAATGTCCTTTTTAATTCATCATTCACACTCAGTTCTACAGTCATCCATCTAGGCAGTCCCGGTGCAAATTCCTTCACTATCATCCTTGTCCACAGAATTAAGACGTTCTGATTAAATTTGACCTATGAATGATGTTTAACAAAGTTGATATCTTTACTGTCTTCTATCTCCATGTCATTACTGTTACTTGGTTTTGCTCTTGCCTCCTAACAAAATTCCAGTAATGGAATCATCCATCTGGCACCTTGATTACTTGGAATTATCCCAAGGTCTCATCCTTTTTAACACATTGCACTTTAATGATGTTTTCTGTAGACATGGTATCAGGTTTCATGTGTGCTAACAACATCTGACTCTGTCACTTAATGATCACTCTTGACTCTATAACCATGACTAATTCGTTTAGATGATTGTCTGACATCAAGTCATGGATGAAGCAAAATCCCAGTCAACCTGAGGTCCAACTGCTTGTATCACACCCATCCCTATGCTTATCACACATTTGATCTGTTGGTCTCGTGCTGATAACAGGTTCATAGAACATGTCTTTGGAGGTGCAGTTGTCATCGGTCTGCCTTACATGAACCAAACAATTGAGTCATGACTTGAGAAAGAAGTGTTCGTTTTGGGCTTTGTGAATATACAGCAAAATAAAAAAGCCGAAGTATTAGATCCTGTCAGTAATCTGACATATAGAGATAACCTTGTGCTGTGGTGCCTTGATTTTCCATTCTTCCTGCATTGCAAAGATTTAATCTTGCGTATTTAGCACCATAGTTAACCAAGGGCAAATAACTCAGAGTCTGGCCTAAGTTTTCTAGTTATAACACCATGTTCAAGAGCGTTACATTATCGTACATAGGATAACTGAGAGCAGTGGTATATTAATCTCATTAGTATCCTGCCCTGTCATAACATAGTAAGTGGTATTCTGGCCTATAATAACCTAATAAATGGTATCTTGACCTGTAATAACCTAAGAAGTAGTATCGTAGCCTGTTCATGCTGCAGTATGTACAAGGGTTTATAATACAGGTAGTTCTCCGATAACACGTGTTTTTTAAACCTGACTTGTCCATAACGCGATTTGTGAATTGCTCACCGTTTTTTAAATAAAGTGAACTCGTGTTACACGATTCTCATCCCTGGCACGAGGTGTCATGGTGCACGGAGGACTGGATGGCTCCTTGGCATTACGTGGTCAGTCGGCTTGTGCACTTTCTCATGAAGAGCTTCATGAAAGGTATTGTGAAATGTTCATGCGAGTGGACTTGGAAAAGTATCACAATAGTGTCTCTACAGCCTGAGGACAAGAAGCTGGGAGCAATTTGTTAATTTTAAAAAAAAATTTAAAGGTTTGGGATAAGAGTGAAATTTCATTGGCATTGACGAACCGTAAAAGGACAGTGTAGCAGAGCAGTTTGAAACTTGGCTTTCTTGTTTGTATTAAGAGCTTTTTTCTCTAATATTAAAAAATATGTTAGATGTTAAAGAATATTTGCAGACTCATGTGAATCTGTTTCAGTGACTAATCACCAAGGTAACCAACTGCAAAGAGAATGCCAGTACAGGGGCTTGGACATGGTCAGTCAGGAAGCACTGCATATAGTGGGTGAGGGAGAGAAAGGTGGATGGCACACTGTTACTTTTGGTGCATGTGTGGAGATGACCTGAGGGGGTGAATAAGACTTGCAGAAGAGATTCAGGGTTAGTCAAGGTCAGTGTTAGTGAAGATGAGAGTGAGTGGGGAAGATGTTGCAGGAAATAGTGGGTACAGTAGCAGAGAGAGAATGAGTGTGAGGTATCAAAGAGAAGATAATGGCACCTTCACTGGCAGAGTGGAGAAGGTCATTGATCTCCTGCCTACATTCTCTGCATTCCTTCAGACGGAAGAGACTGCACTGGCCTGGATGGTAACCCTAGTCCAGGCTGGTGTTCTCTGTTGGCCTGGGAGAAAAGGACATTCTGTCTCTGCATCACCCCATCCCCATCAGCAGCATCTCTATGTCCCTGTCCCCAAAGAGAGGCACCAATTTTCTATTGCCAGCCACATCCAGCACCAATGTCAGGGACCATGTAGGGCAGCTTCAGAGTGCTAGCTCTTCTCTGGGTGCACAATATCTTTTTTAAAAACTGTGCTGTACCATGGATGTTGGTCAATTCCACGATATCCAGGAAGTTGTTTTGGAAATGGCACATGGTATGATGGTGCCAGAATGTGTGAGAGGAGCATCAAAGGATGGGGTAGGTAATAAATCAGGCACGTTTTGGAAAATGATAGATGTCCTCAAGCATCATGATGTGAAACCCTCTGAACAACTTGACAAAACTGACATATAACAAAAGAAATTAAGATTCAGCCCTTGATCTATCAAGGCAGGTTTCATTCTGGGATCCAACTTGTGCAGTGTTACCATCGAATAGGATCAGGAGACTGGCTAGAATGTAGTGCAGCTAGCAGGTAGAGATGGCAACCGAGAGTAATCAGTCAAAGATTCGAATGAATTGCACTATACATTAGCATACAATGGGTCAGTTACAACATTTGCTTAGACACTGCCAACGTTGATGTTAGGCTAACTACCATTTTTGTTTTTATTTTTACTGGTATTTTTAGTGGTTCGCCCCAACCCTGTTTTCCCCCATAGGTCCCGTTCTTTCTATTACACGATTATCTATAATTGCGTGATTTTCCCACGGCATCCCGCGGGAATGCAGCTTTGGCATTTTCAAAGAACTACCTGTCGTGGTACCTTTGTTTTTACTAAGCTCAATTTCTCTTCATATACCATGCATTTATGAATAGCAGAGCTGGAAGTCTGCAGATATTGAATCACGCTACTGACATTATAAAGGCTGCAAATTCAGTTCAACCCTGTTAAGGGTGCAACCTCTGCCAACCTTGTTGAGGTCAACATAATAAGATGGAATGTGGCTATCATTTCTTGACCTGTTTGCATGTGCCCGAAACGTCGAATCTTCTGTTCCCTAGATGCTGCCTGACCTGCTGTGCTGTTCCAGCCATAAAGTTTCAGCTTTGATCTCCAGCGTCTGCAGACCTCACTTTCTCCTCATGATTTACTACACAATCCTTCCCTGATGCCTCTCTAAGAAGTCCTCGTCAGTGAGCCATCTGTAATTGCTTTTATT
This sequence comes from Chiloscyllium plagiosum, assembly GCF_004010195.1. NCBI lineage: Eukaryota > Metazoa > Chordata > Chondrichthyes > Orectolobiformes > Hemiscylliidae > Chiloscyllium > Chiloscyllium plagiosum. The sequence continues at coordinate 32,278,988 of NC_057714.1, forward strand.
CCTGCTCCTGTGTTGTTACCTCTGGTTGCCCCCAAGGATCTATCCTTGTCCTCCAGCCCTCACCTCTATTTTGCACGTACACACTCCCCCCTCAGTGACATCATCTGAAAACAAAGTGTCAGTTTCTACATGCATCCTGATCAGGCCTTGCATTCTGTCATGAGAAATCATGAGGGGCATGGATAGGCTAAATAGGCAAGGTCTTTTCCCTGGGGTGAGGAGGTCCAGAACTAGAGGCCATACGTTTAGGGTGAGACTGGAAAGGTACAAAAGGGACCTAAGGGGCATTTTTTTCTGTAGAGGGTGGTGCATGTATGGAATGAGCTGCCAGAGAAGGTGGTAGAGGCTGGTGCAATTACAGCAGTTAAAAGGCATTTGGATGGGTAAATGAATAGGAAGGGTTTAGAGGGAAATGGGCCAAATGCTGGAAAATGGGACTAGATTAGGTTAGGATACCTGGTTGGCATGGACGAGTTGGACCAAAAGGTCTGTTTCTGTGCTGTATATCTCTACGACTCTGTCGCTCAGCCCCTTCATTGTGTTTATAGTGTTGGACTACTTGTCTGACATCCAGTACTGCATTAGTAGAAAATTCTTCTAACTAAATCTTGGAAAGACTAAAATCACTGTACAAAACCCTTCACAAACTCTTTCGCCTAGTTGCCAAATCAATCACTCTGTATGGCAAAAGTTTGAGGTCGAAAGAACCCTGTTGTCATTTTTGATCTTGAGATGATCTTCTGATCTCACATTTATGTCATGACAGAGATTGTCTCTTTTCATTTCTGTCCCATCACTTGAGTCAACTCAAGCAGATTGCAGATTTCAAGCACAATGAGCAGGCATGACTTTATTTAATTTGAAATTTTTAAGTTAGTTAGATTTTTAAGAATGATTATCTTTTGTTGTGATCCCAGCTGATGATACTACTCGACAAGTCAGATCTCAAACTGAAATCTGCCTTGATCGATCATACTTTTATTTTCCTTTTGTTTTTAATGAGATGGTCCCTCACTGTGAAACATAGGCAGATTTGGTTTTCACCCAAAGGGCAAAGGGTGTTTTTGTGACTGTACACCACTGGACTCAGGCTTCCAATCGGTTTTGGCACTGGTCCCTTCCTGCCTGCTGGGTATATTATGATCTGGACATGGTCATAGGAGGTTTGATCACTAAGTTCACTGATGACACAAAAATTGGTGGTGTGGTAAATAGTGAGAAGGAAAGCCTTAGACCACAGGATGATATAGAAGATATGGTCAGATATGCGAAACAGTGGCAAGTGGAATTTAATCCTGAAAGATATGAGATGATGGATTTTGGTAGGACTAACAAGCCAGGGGAGTACATTGAGTGTAAGACCCTGGAAACTACAAAGGTTCAGAGGGACCTAATTACGAGGTTCACAGGAAGGCAAGATTGCAGGTACATAATATGGTTAAGAAATTATATGGAATGCTTGCTTTTATGAGTCAAAGCATTGAATACGAGGTCAAGGAGTTTGTAATGGAGCTAACTTCAGTTGGACCAGAGCTGGTGAACTGTGTACAGTTCTGGACACCACACTATAGGAGGATGAGGTTGCACTAGAGAGGATGCAGACAAGATTCACAAGGTTGTTCGTTTTGGGTCCTGGGACTCTTCTTCAGAACTCCACGGCCATTACTATATAGTTAGCTTGATTGACTGATATCAAGTGGACTTGAAATGTTAACGCTGCTTTCTCTCCATGGATGCTGACAGACCTTCTGAGTTTTTCTAGCCATTTCTGTTTTTGCTTCTGACGTTCATCATACGCAGTTCTTCTGAATATTTTTTTAACCAGGTTGTTGCCTGAGTTGGAATGATTCAGCTGTGAGAAAAGACGAGATAAGCTGTGTTTGTTTTCCTTAAGGCCGAGAAGGCTAAAGGGACAGGCATGCGTGGGGGATCTGATTGAGATGTACAAAGTTCTGTGGAGCGTAGATAGAGAATCACCTTTTTCCTTATTAGAGGGTTCAATATAGGAAATACATTTCTAAGTTAAGGAGCAGGTGATTTAAAGAGTATTTGAGGAAAATTCTTTTCACCTTGAGGGATCTCGCTGCCTAAAAGGGTGGTAGAGTCAGGAACTCTCAAGACATTTATGAAGTATTTAGATGTGTACTTGAAATGCCATACTTGAAATGTACTTGCAAGGCTATGGGTTAAGCACTGGGGTTTAGAATGGGATTGGAATAGATGGATGTTTGATGACTGGTGTGGACGCGATGGGCCAAAGGACCTCTTTCTGTGCTGAAATGACTCCATGACTCTAAATTATTCTAAACTGAAAACAAGCTAATCTCCTTCAATGTTTACTCTGCCTATCCAGGGATTACAAAGTTAAAAATCTCAACATCAGGTTATAATCCAACAGATTTAATTGGAAGTCCACTAGCTTTCAGAGCGCCGCTCCTTCATCAGGTGGTAATGGGCACCTGATGATGGCACAACCACCTGATGAAGGAGCAGTGCTCATAAAGCTAGTCCTCTCAAATAAACTTGTTGGGCTATAACCAGTTGTGTGATTTTTAACTCAGTAGAAATGTTAGTGCACTGTCCAGACCTGGAATGTTTGGTTAGAAGTATGCAGGTGAGAAAGTCTAACTTATCAGTATTGAAAATATTCATGTAAAAATACTCCATAGGACTGAAGCTGGGGGGAATCAGTTAAGTTGAACATTATTTGATGTAGAGATCTAAATTCTTTGGATTTGAATCACTGAAGTGATGGTGTTGGCGAGTAGGCTGAAACTTCAATTTTTAGGTCATAGAGTCAATGTACAGCATGGAAACAGACCCTTCAGTCCAACCTGTCCATGCCGACCAGATATCCCAACCCAATCTAGTCCCACTTGCCAGCATCCGGCCCCTATCCCTCCAAACCCTTCCTATTCATATACCCATCCAAATGCCTCTTAAATGTTGCAATTGTACCAGCCTCCACCACATCCTCTGGCAGCTCATTCCATACATGTACCACCCTCAGTGTGAAGAAGTTGCCCCTTAGGTCTCTTTTATATCTTCCCCTATCGCCCTAAACCAATGCCCTCTAGTTCTGGACTCCCCAACCCCAGGGAAAATACTTTTCCTATTTACCCTATCCATGCCCCTCATAATTTTATAAACCTCTATAAGGTCACCCCTCAGCCTCCGACGCTCCAGTGTTTTAAGATTTTCTGTCTTTCGTATCGAGGTAGGTTTTTTCAGTTTTGATCTTGTGTAATAAAATTCTACACTATTGTTAAAGAAACTCTGCATCCTTGTGTGACTATAATTCAATGAATGACTATTACATTAACTAAGATTTTAAAAGTAAACACATGATTTTTCAGATTTAATTCAGGGATCTGACTGGTCTGGTGGTACCAGTTGAGTTCATAATGTAATTCTGTCTGTGGAGTGTCACGTGATGAGTTAACACCTTCAAAAGCGCAATTAAGGCAAGTTGCTGTTTTTGTCCAATACCAATTTGAAAGTATTATTTCTTCTGTTTCCCTTTCTGCCAGTCATTCCAGATCATAACCACACACTTTCCTTGTATTATCTCTGATTATTCTAACAATTACCTCATGTCTGTGTCCTCGCATTACCAACCTTGATGCATTGGGGGAAGGTCTTCATGATTTGGAACATTTCTGTCTAATCTTCCTTTAACCTCTCTTCTTTACAGACTATGGCTCAAGCTTCACCATGCAGCTGATGCCTCTTACCCATGGAGGTGATTTTCTAATTCACCTTAATGCAATCCCTTTAAGCTTTCACATTCTTATTGAGGTGTGGTGTTCAGGATTGAAAATACTATGATTACAAGGATCTAACCATTTTCAAAAAAAAAAGTTGAGCATGTTTTCTTTGGGCTTGTATTCAGTTCCTCTATTGGTAAAGTCATTGTTTCGGTCTGCCTTTCAAAACACTCGTATGTGTACATCTTCAAGTGCTTCTGTCTCATTTCATTTATATTGACTCATCTCCATCTTTTGTACAATGCACTGCTTCTTCAATACCTTGTGTAAACTTCATCTGTGATCTTTATTGCCCTTTAGTCAGCTAATGTCCTCCTGAATTCAGTTACTATCCTTGTCTTTTGTTTCCTCATAGGATCATAGAATGATTGCAGATTACAGCAATGGAGGAGGCCATTTAGTCTATTGAGGACCTTTTTGCAAGAGCAATTTAGCTAATTCCACTGCCTGTCCATTCCCATGGCTCTGAAAATTTTTATTTTCCCTTCTGACTTTAATCCAAGTTCCTACTGAAAATTACATTTAAATCTGCCTTCAACAAACTCTAAGTGATGCATTCCTGATCCTTAGCACTCATTACAGGGAACAGTTGTTCCTTATGTCATCTTTGGCTCTTTTTCCACATGCTTTAAATTTGTGTTCTCTAGTTCTTGTACTGTTGCCCAATGCAAACAGATTACTCATGATTTTGTATTCCTCCATTACACCTTCTGTCACCCTTCTCTTCTAAAAGGTGAATTGCTCTAGCTTCTCTCATTTGTCCATGTAGCTTTAGTCCTCAATGCAGGAGGCATCCATGTAAATATTTTCTGCAGTCTTTCTCTCTAAAGCCATCACGTTCCTTCCTGAAGTGTGCTGTGCTAACACAGGTTTGAGACAGGTTTGTGATGACATCCTTGCTTTTGTACTCAGTGCTGCTGTTCTTACATTCTGTATCTCCTTTCTCCAACCCACAAACATTTAAAACCTATGCTTGGTGTTGACCCACCACACTTTACTGTTTTACTTCAGCTTTGCTCCTACTATCTGCAGTTTGGAACAAAACAGCACAAGTCACAATTATACAACAAAAAGTAATGGTTCCAGTACAGACTCCTGGAGAATAACTGAACCTTTCCTTTAAGTCTGAAAAGCATCCACTCATCACTGTTCTCTGCTTTCGGTTCCAGATTCAATTGTGTGTCCACCCAGCCACTGCCCGTTTATTACCTTGGGCTTCCATATTAATAACAAATTGCCATGTACACAAAATCAGCTACACTAACACTCAGCAAACATCCTTGTTACTTCATCAAATAACTCAATCACTTTAGTCAAATATGATTTGACTTGAACAAATACATGTTGGCTTTCATTTATTAGTTTCTACTTCATATTTACAGATCACCAAAATTACTGATCCAACTTAGCCTTTTTTTGGTCACTTTGTTTTGCTGCAGTATGTGGCAGAAACATAGAAAATAGAAGCAGGAGTAGGACATTCGGCCCTTTGAATTAGTTCAACATCCAAATCCATATCCTGTTCCTGCTTTATAAGAACATAAATCATAGGAGCAGAAATTAGGCTATTTGGCTTATCAAGTCTTCTCCACCATTCGGTCATGACTGACAGGTTTTTCAACCCCATTTTCCCGCTTTCTCCTGTCACCTTTGATCCCCTTGGCAATCAAGAACTTGGCTATCTCTGTTTTTCTCCCCATACTCTTTGAATTTTCTGACCTTAAGAACTGCATCTATGTCCTTCTTGAAAACAGTCAATATTTTGACTTCAACCAGTTTCTTGGGTAGAGAGTTAGATGAATTCATCACTGTCTGGTTGAAGAAATTTCTCCGTAGTCCTAAATGGCCTACATTGTGTCCTTAGACTGTGACCCCCTGGTTCTGATCTCCCTGGTCATCGGCAGCATCCTTCCTCCGTTTATGTGATATTTGGTGCAAGTTAATAAAGGCATTGGAAATATCAACTGTGGTTCAGTGCCACTATGCCACTTCTGCAGAGAAGCTCAAGGATGAAACTACACTTTAAGCACCTCATCCAGGCTGGTACTTCGATGCAATATGAAGGAAGTTACTGTCAGGTGCTGTCATTCAGACGAGGTGTGAAACCAAAGACCCCTTCTGTCCTCAAAGGTAGTTTATAAAAAACTCAGGAACAAGGTATTTGAAGTAGAGCAGGAATGGCAAAGCTACACCAATTGTTATCTCATGTAAACTGCATTTTTGTTTCAATTATACTCTTCAGTCTTTAACAATTTCTTGTCAGTTATAATTACAGCAGTCTTAGATTTTGAGTAGCAAATATTATACTGAAAAATGCCATATTTTCATCCAACTATTCAAGCATGTTAAAAAAAATGTATTCATATAATATCAGTGCCCGATGTTTCATTTGAATTCATAATTTCCATAACTAATGCGTATTATATATCAACATTTGTGATGGATGTTTTATTTTAGACAATGAAAATGAGTTTTTGGGTGGCAAGCTGAAGCTCGTTACCTGAGTTTCCATTCCTTCCATCCACAAGGAAAATGCACTATAACGCTGCATCTCTTTGTTTTTAGGCCGCAGGAGCTATCAGACCACTTGTTTCCACAGTCGTTGCAACCAACCCAGAAAGCTACCTTGATCATTCATTAGAACGTGCCAAATACAGGGCGAGTGAAATGCCTCAAGCCTTCACATTTGATGTCATTTACAGAGCTTATCAACAGGTAAAATTCTTAATTTCACTTTGCCCTTCCAGTGATTCTGATCTTCTATGTGAATACATCATGGGGTGGATGATTATGGTTATTATCAATTATTAGGTGTATATATTTTCGTTTGTCTCTTGGGACCATTTCTCTGTTAAGGGTGCTGAATAATTGCAAGTTATCATTGGCTTACACCAGCATGACTTGTACCAATACATTTGGTACCAATATATAAATTCATTGGAAAGGTTTCCCATTGCTTTGATTCCTTTGCCTCAGTCTTTTTCAGAGAAAAATATGTTTTAAAGCCTGTATGTGTTAGCTGGAATAGGAGGAGACACGTCAAGTATCAACACCACCATAGATTTGTTGTGCCAATGCCTTTTTCTGTTTTGTATATTTTATGTAATTCTATCCAGACGGTCTTGACTGAAGGCATTAAATCTTCTGCACAGAGGGAACCCTCTTTTTCTACAGCAGCACGGAAGACATGCCACAGCACTATCGAGACTGCATCTGGAGTTTAGTGGACAGGACTGGAGCCCTTGTTTAAGGAACAATACACTTGCCATAGAGAGAATGCAGCTGAGGTTCACCAGATTGATTCCTATGATGGTGGCATTGTCCCATGAGGAGAAATCAAGGATGCTGGGCCTGTTTTTAAGAATGAGTGGTGCCCTGATTGACTCTGAATGTAATCCTTAAAGGGATAAGCAAAGGTAGTTGCGGAAAGGATGTCTGACCTGGCTGTTGAGTCAAGAAACAGGGGACCTAATCTCAGAATAAAAGCCACGCCATGTAGAACTGAGATCAGGAGGAACACCTTCAGTCAGACTGTGGTAAATCCTAGGAATTCTGTACCCCACAGGGCTGTGGAAGCTAGGTCACTAAATAAGTTCAAGGCAAAGCTTGATGGATTTCTAATTACTAATGGTATCAATGGATGATGCAGGAATATGGCATTGAAATAGAGGATCAGCATTGATCTAGAGTGTGGAGCAAGCTCAAATGGTGTACTTATGCTCCAGTATTCCAAATAGAAGGAGGAAGAGCCGAAAGTCAAAAGGGGGCAAAGTTTCCTGAAGACTGCCATCATAGTCTCATATTACGCAAACCTGGAGATATGGAATAACCAAGTCTTCTGCCTCCTTCAGTTTCAATAGATCAGAATTTTCACAATTCCTTCAGTTTCTCATGGACCGTGATCACATTGCAGTCGGCCACAGAGCGTTGGAAGACCCTTTGCTCGGGTGCATGTCGGTTAGACCTAGGTCCCATGACTGAGTTAACGGTTCAGCTTTCAGAGTTTGAGGTCCTTAGAAGTATTGATTCCTGGAACTTCCTCAAGTACCCAAAAGATATTCACGGAGAGATATCTTTAACTATTTTTCTTTAATGGTTGTCATTTATCTCCTGAGAGCAAGAGAGGTAGCATTGTCTTCTTGTAAACCTTTCCATAACTGAACAACTCTAAAGTTTGTGGCAAAACAGAAGCTAAAAGTCCAGAAGCTATTGCTGGACAACTTTCAGCATTAGATCTCTTCCAAAATGTAGTCTATTTTTCTAGCAATAATAGGCTTTTATGCATTCCTTTATCTCCCTTTCAAAGGTTTTGTCCTAAGGTCACTTGGGTTTTTGCGAACAGCAGAAAATGTTCAGTTCTTTTGACCATTGCATTTCAGAGAGTTACACAGTAAATACATGATAATCATGGACTTGTTCAAATCTTCCAATTGCCAATTTTAGTAATCTATGTTTATGCATTCCCAGCATCATATTAAGATGTCCTGATCCAGTGTCTATGTCCATACTGCGTGACCAGGCTATCGTAGCTAGTTCTTGCCTGTCTTCCCGCATGTCGTCAGTCTGTTCAAGAACCTGACTTTATTGGGAAAATGTGTAGCTATATCATAGAGAACTACCTTGTGGGCCTTTGCTGCAGCTGGGCAAAGCAGTTGAAACCTGATATTAAGAAATAAAGAAGGAAGTGTGACTAAGGGATGGGGACTTGTATAGTGTATTTTATATCTTTTGAGCATCTCAAAATGTCTTCCAACCAAGAAAATATGTTTCAAGTGCTGTCATTTTATTATTGTGGCAAGCCTGACAGCCAGCTTATATACAGTAGAGTTTGCAAGTAGTAAATGGTTTGTGGCCAATTAGTTGTGCTGCTGAAGTATTTATTTCAATTTAAGAGCAGTCTTTGAGTGTCCCAGGCAGAGCTAGCATACTTGTCCATCTCATGTTCTTCTGAGGAAATGCTGAACCTTTTCCTTGAACTGTCCAGTTCATATTGAGGGCAGCACATTGACCAGAGTACTGATAGAAATGTACAATCTTACAAAGACCCAACAAGAGTAGGTTGGCTTTTTGAAAGAGCTGTCAATTTAGCTCCATTCTCCAGCTTACTGCCCATAATAACACAATTAGTACTTTTCAAGTACATGTCCAACTGGCTTTCAAAAGCTCCTATTGAATCTGATTCTAACCTCCAGAGACTCATCATAAAATCCCTACAGTGTGGGAACAGACTCTTCGGCCCAATAAGTCCACAAGAGTAACCCACCCAGACAGTTCCTACCCTATTACTCTACATTTACCCCTGACTAATGCACCTAACCTACACATCCCTGAATACTATGGGCAATTTAGCATGGCCAATTCACCTAACCTGCACATCTTTGGACTGTGGGAGGAAACTGGAGCACCTGGAGGCAACCCACGCAGATATGGGGAGAACATCATTGTTTTGATCTAAATAATACTGCCATATCATTGACATCCAGCGAAATAAGAAGATGGGCACTGATCAAAAATGCCTTATTTGAAAGACAAAGCTTTTGATAATGCAGTGATCCTTCCATACTGCTATGGATTGCCACCCTAGGTTATTTGTTAAAGCTTGGGGAACTGTGCTGTGAAGCCACAAAATTTACAAACTCCCCAAAATTTGATCCTTTCTAAATATTTAATTCTTATGTGATATGGCAAATTAATTTATTGTCCAGAAAAAAATAAACTTAGATTTTTATAGCAGCTTACACATTCCCACACAGCTTCTGCCTTAACCATGGCCGAAAACTACAAAGAATGCTTCTTCCTGAACCAGTGTGTTTTTTTTATCCATTTCAATGGTCATCTTTTTTTCCTGAGTAAGGCTGCTAGTCATTAAGGTCAGCTTGATACTATGGCAACATCCATTTCTAGCTGAGTTAAATCAACTGAAACTGATTACATGCAAGCCTCTTAGAGAGAGAGAGAAAGAGCAATTTTCTCACCAGTTTTCCATTGCCTTTATTTGAACCTTATATAATACATGGCAAAAATCATCCACCATTTTAAATTCAAAAGTTAAACATTATGATGCCATAGGGTTTTCATCACCTCAAGTCTTACCTGCAAAAGTGGAGCATTTTGAAAGACTAACTAGATTATGAAGATCAAAATTCCTGATTATTGAAAAATGAATTTTGACAAGTGATAATTAATTTTATTTTAAAAATAAACTGTGAGTTTAATATGCTAAAGTTACATGGCTGAATATTCTGAAACTGCCTGATGCAATAATGTATCAAACACACAATTTTAATATCTAAGTAACGCAATTGCAATATTTTAATCCTCCAGGCAATTTAACTATACATTTATATGAAGACATATTATATAAAGTATTATTCAGTGGTTATGGTCAGTCTGCAGCAGCTTCATATTGGATGTGAATTGAAGAGAATTGTGAAGCGGGCTATCATTTGTGTACTTTGCTGAGACCAAAAAGAGATTTAGCAAAAGGTGAAGCAATTGCTTTTTTTTTTGTCTGCCTGTGAATTTTGGAGATGAGGAAGACACTTTTGTTTGGCAAGATGGAGAGCGACAGATCAGATTTTGAGATTAGATAAATAATATGCCTTTTATTGTAAAGGTTGTGGCTCTATTACTTAAAGTAACTAAAACCTTTAGAGACCATAAAACATAACTGTCATTTTCTTGAATGATGGTTGAGATGTGTAGTAGTGACTTAAAGAAAAGTCTGTGGGTGTGGAAGAAATACAAAAAGAACTCTGGAAACATAGCTGCCTCTTAACAAGAGAGAGTATGTAATTTGTAGATCTAATTTCGGATAGAAATCCAGCTCCTGTGATTAATCATTAATCGTATATCCATTTTCCTTTTCTTGCCATAAAGAACAATGTTGATTTTGAATGACTTAACTGTTTATATATCTCCTGGAGCAAAGTGTGGTTTCTCCCCCTCAATTACAATCTATAACACAAGAACGATGAGCCCTGTACTTAGAATCCCTCAGGGTTGAGAGAGATGGATAACTGACCCATCCTCCTTTCCTTTCCTATCCAGCTTAGTGAAGCTTACTGCATGACTGGTAACCAAGAACTCAACTCAAAAATTCAGTTAACATTTCTATTTTCATCAGTTAACATGGTTAATCCTATTCTCATGATCAATAGGATAGAACTTTCAACAGGAAAAACAACAAAAGTAAGATAACTATCAGAATCTTAGCTAAGCTCAATGATATGAGCTGAAGTATGTGATTGATATTTGGAAATGAGGACGGTTGCATAGCATGATAGAAGGATATTTGAGTGAAAGTACAATTCACACTGATTTGAGGTCTGGAATTGTGAATGTCCACACTTTGTAACACTACAATATCTTCTGTCTGTTTACTGTATAATGACAGCCTGTTTGGCAGGAGTGCCTGCATTGCAAGGCCACAGTTGAGGAGAACAGTTCGCTCAGGTCTGGGGGAATTGAGATCATGCCTCTGAATGCAGTGAGTTTTCCTGAGCGATGATTTGAATTTATAAAATTCAACTTATGTGTGGTCTGATCATGTGCAGCATATTTACTTTCCTCAGGACCCATCAGTATCACTCAGTTGCAAAGTTGTTGGAGTGTATTTCTTTTCATTTAGCAGTTTCTCAGGCATTATTTTTCGCAATTGTTTCAGGACTATCGTTGGGAAGAATTTGAAAATCTTTATTGAAAAACATGTACCTGAGTGTTTTTTTATTAACAGAGAGGCTGACTGAGAGAGATGGAAAACCAATAAGCTTTGGAGAGAGGTTGGAATTTTCCAGCCCTTGATTTGGTGTACAGGGAAGCTCAGAAGGTGAGAGGGGTGAATTATGGAATGAAAAGTTCAATGTCTCCACACTAGTTGTGGAACTTTCCTACAAGTGGGAATGGTAGTGGTGCAGCTGCCCATTGAGTAGAGGTGGACAGCCAATTAATTCAATTTACTGATTCAATGACTGTGTTTTAAATTGCACCAAGTGTTTTACATATGTCAGTAAGTGTAGGGCTCTTATGGTGCAGTGGTAGTGTCCCTATGTCTGAACCAAAAGGGCTGGGTTCAAGTCCCACCCCTTCCAGAACATGAAACAATATCTCTGAACAGGTTGATAGAAAATAGATTTAAAGAAAAGCAGACCCTGTTTGGTTTGCATTGTCCATAATGGGCCATGCTTGTAAATATTGAATTGGTTACACAGGGCAGCATGGTGGCTCAGTGGTTAACACTGCTGTCTCCCAGTGCCAGGGACCCAGGTTTGATTTCACCCTCGGGTGACTGTCTGTGTGGAGTTTGCACATCCTCCCAATGTCTGTGTGGGTTTCCTCCCACATTCCAAAAATGTGCAGGTGAGGTGGATTGGCCATGCTCAGTTGCCCATAGTGTCCAGGGATGTGCAAGCTAGGTGTGTTCGCAGTGGGGAATGCAGGGTGAGGGTAGGGGTCTGGGTCTGGATGTCCTGCTCTTCATAGGATTGGCATGGACTCGATGGGCTGAATGGTCTACTTCCATATTGTAAGGATCCTATGAAGGTGAGTTACTGGTGGTGGTTAGTAGTTGGGAAAAAACCCCACAAAATTAAAGGAGTCACGGTGATTTTGGTGGTGAGTAGGTCACTTCGTTGCGTGGGAAAACACTTCTGGGTAGATCATAAAAGAAGATAAAGCTGATCCAGGTCTTTACAGAGAGGTAGGCACCATGGGCAAGCATGGTGTTATGGTTACCTCCTGCTCTGCTAACCCCTCTCCTACCACCTCACCTTCCATGGTTTGCATTGCCCATAATGAACTTTGCATTAAACTTCTAATTGGCTGCACACTGGGTTTAGCAGTTAAAAACAAAAAAAATGCAATGATTTGGTGATGTGAACACTGTTCGGTTGTATGTGATAACACTTCCGAAGATAGACAAAAGGATAAAGCAGACCCATGGAGACATAGCACGTCGGTGTCCATCAGTGCTCTTGATGCCTTATGGGCACCCCAGGGGATACAGTTCTTTATTGCCTCTTCCAACTCCATTTTCATGTAGCTTTTTCCCCCTCTCCCTGCCTCTCCCTCACTTCTGATGGTTTGCATTGCCCATAATGGGCTTTGCTTGTGTATGTTTAATCAGCTACACAGGTGATTACTGTTGGTGGTTAGTACTTTAAAAAAGAGTTAATGGTGATTTTGGTGATGTTAAAGTCAATCAGTTGTGCGTGACAGCACTTCTGGGTGTAGAGAAAAATAAACCCTACCCATGTGTGTGGATTGTTGTCAATGGTGTGTTTCTCAGTTTGGAATATTATTTACCATTATTATAAAAAAAAGGCGACTTGTGATACTTGGATAATGTCCTTACCTCTGAGCCAGGAGGCCTGTATGGATTAAAAAGTAATAAAGCAGACTCAAAAATTGGCTACACGGGTGATTTACTGGTGCTGGTTAATAATTTTAAAAAGTCCCGGTGATTTGGTGATGGGGAGAAAAATGATTCGGTTCGTCTAAGTACAACGCAAATAGTGGCTCTTTTTGGTGTTCAATAATGAACAACGTTCCTTTCTAGTGAGGCTTCCTGAGTTATACAGAGGATCCCTCTGAAGCATATTCTCAACCCTCTCAGTAAGTACTTGCATTCACAAAATGTAGAGGAGAGAGCTTGTTTTGGAAGCCTTGTATAAATTTGATGTGGTCCACCCAATATTGCTGATTGACTGCAGCCAGTGCCTTGATGCTGTGGATGCCTGCCTGACAGGAGGCTAACGTTGGAGCATCTGTCCTGCCAATGGATTTGCAAGACTGAGAAGAGGCATTGCTGGTGTTATTTCTCTAGGGATTTCAGGTGTGTGCTGTATATTAGAAAAACCCTAGCTAACCTCAATGACATTATTTCAATGCATGGATAATGGTTTAAAGCCCCTAAATGTGAGCACATGCGAGTGACTTTTGTGTATTGCAGCTCAATGGTAGAGGTTGGTGTAGTCTTGGTCCTGGACAGGATGGAACAAAGGTCAAACAGTTTCCCAATAATCCTGTAAAGAAGCTCCACTCCCCCAGGGAGCTGCATGGATAAGTATAGGTGTTGCAGCGAGGAAGATGGAGAAAAATGTTGAACAATGACAAAGTCGTCTTGACTCTACTTTGTACATGTACTGCATTGTGGTGGATCCATTGGTGAACATCAAGGCTTACATGTCATTGGGAAGCTGTGGAGATTTTCTGAGGTTAGCCAGATTTGAGGAGGATGTTCCGTAATTCTCACAGGCTGACAGAGTCAGAGGCATTTGTAAGGTCAAAGAAGGCCATACAAATGGTGGCTACTGCTTTCTGCTGGGCTGTTGGAGATTGTAGATGGGATTAGGTGATGATCAGTCCAGCAGTTGTCAGCTCCTGTCATGGTGTGGGTAATTCTAACATGCTTCACGTCACTTGCTTGGATGATGTAAATGCCATTATCCAGAGTGAGGATGTTAGCATGAGGACTTGTATTTATCTCTCTGATGAAATAGGGTGTTTGTTAAGATCAGGTTGGGATCCACGTTTGTCACCGGGAGGTGGATCCCTTTGTTGTTTGCCTTCCCTATCTTTGCCATTCCCAATTTTCCAGAAGTATACATCCCTTCTCACTCTGAGATTGAAATCACTGAAGAGAATCAGCTTTTGTCCCTTTTGAGACCCTGAAAGCAATTGAGCAAGGCTGGTGTAGAATTCCTCTTTGGCCTCATCCATTGTTTCTCGGGCTAGGATATACACACTGAGATCTGTGATAAACTGCATTGGCATTAAGGAAGGCTGAAAGATCACAAGGTGTTCATTTGTCCCTTGGGAGCTCGCTGAGATTAACTAGTTAGTTGTTTTGATGGAGTCTGTTTTCTTTCTCAGATTTCCCTTTCCAGAAGAAGGTGCATCTGCCTCCTTGTTCTTTAAGCTGACCTTCTCTTTCCCACCATCTCTGACTCAGGGCAGTCATGTTAATGCCGTGGCACTGGAGTTCCTAGGTTACAATAGCGCTGCAATGTTTACATTTGTCACTGCAGGGAATGCCCATGAAGTTCCAAGTCCCAAACTTCATTTTCCGCAGATGAAAGATCCCTGTACGTAGGTTCTTTGATCATGAGTGGCTGGAGCACACTGATTACCCACGTAATCCTGGTAGAACAAGGTTTTGTTCAATGGCAGGCATGGCTGAAATGATTAGAGAGCAGCTCCACTACATTGGATGGGGACTAAGGGTATAAGTCATTACCCTTAATTCTACCCTTCTCCCATTCTAAGAGCTCACCATCCTGATGCTTGTACATCAATGCCATGGCAAATGGAATGTGAATATTAATTACCACTTATCAGCAGAAGCCTGGATGTTGTCTAAGTCTTGCTGCACATTGGCAAGGGTGGCTTCAGTATCCGAGGAGTCTCAAGTGGTGCTGAGCACTGTAATTATCGGTAAACTTTCCCATGCCTGATCTTTTTGATGGAGAGAAGGCTATTCTTTCTAACAGCTGAAGGTGTTTGGGCCTGGGCCACTACCTTAGGGAACATCTGTGGCAATGTAACATTCTAAGCTATTGGATATGTGTGGATTGGTTAGAGGGGAGAGACAAGATAGATACAGACACAGTGGGGTAGAAATTTATCTTGCGGTAATATAAATTGGCTAACTTGTTAAATGTTCATTCCAGTACTCAGTTCCATTGAGTTCATCTTCCTTCAACTCGCCTGTCTTGCTGTGTGTCCTTGGTGTTGAAAATATTTTAAAGTAATTCAGTACAGCACAGAGCTCTCAGTAAGCTTTTTTTATTCATCGCTAAGATTTATTATTCATCCCTAATTTTCCTTGATGGTGGAGCTGTGAATTCATATCACACACAATCTTGGACTTAAAAAGAGCCATTAAATCCCATTTAATAAAGATTGATTTATACTTATACCGTTCCTATTTATTAGTTACTTTCATGTTTCCCTTCTATGATATGACTAAAAAAGCTATTTTGTAATAAAATAGCAACTATTCCAACTTACAATGCACAATGGGATTTAGAAAGATCATGAATAATTTATGGTAATTTCTGTCTGTGTTTCTGACACAGCCAGCAGGTTAGAAATATCTATTGTCATGTAGAAGACGGAAGATTGTACATTTCAACTTCACATGTGTGACATTACAATGCCTCAAGGCTGCTTAAAATATACTTTAATCTGTAACTAATAATTTTAAGGATCTGTGTGGTAAGATTCAGATTTCTATTTTTTTTGTTACAGTGCACAGATTATGATTTTGAGTATGGGACGGAATGTCTCCACTTAGCTCTGAAATACTGTGGCATTTCCGCCAGGCTTATTGATGGCCCACCTGATCTGTGGAAGGTAAGAGGGAATGGTTCAAGTTTAACTAGTATGCTTTCCTAAAAGTTTTTTTTTAATCATTAAAATAGGAGGGTTACCTTGACCCTCAACTTTATGACCAGAAACTTAATGCAAACAGAAAGTACCGGGAATACTCAACAGGTGGAGAGGGTGGAGGGCTAACAATTTCGGTTATGGCCTGAAAAGTTAACTCTCGAAACTTCATATTCAATAAAATTTACAAAGGAGCGTTAAAAAGGGTGCAGATTAATAATGTTAATTCCAGATTCTGTTGTGTTGTTTAGAATGTGAGCATGTTCTCATGACTTGTTTTAGAACAAATTCCATTTAGATATATAATGGACAGAAAAGGGAATTAAATGAGACATTTTATAAATTGTTGTATCAAGTACAAGAATTAAGAGGTAGTGTTGAACTACTGTTGCAACTGCAAGTGTTGGGAATTCCATTATAGAAAGAACATGAAAGTCCTGGAGCATCCAAAATGGATTCACAAGGTTGATGCCAGGGATGGGAAACTAGTTTTAAGGAGATACTTGTGATATGGGACTTTGCCCACTAGAGCAGAAGATGCGAAGGGGAGATTTAATTTAGGTTCAGAAAGTATTGCAATATGAATTAATGAGGAACAAGTATTCATTGTGTTTGGGAAATGTTTCTAGCCTGTCGATTAAAGACTACTAAGAAAAAAAAACATTAGGAAAGATCCATTTGCACATATTTTATTGGCATGGTTGATATGCAGACCCCTACACTTTGTGAGGGAAGAATATAAAAGCAATTGTATTGGGGAAAAAAATACAAAACTTTTTGGAAGAGAGCAGGACAGTCAGATTAGTTTTATGTTGCACTATTAATGTACCAGCAGGGGCACAATAAGACAGATGAGCTCTATTTATGGCTTCTGTTGTCACATAATTGTTTCTGAGAATTAAAACCCAGAAATATATGTCACATATTCAAATTTTATTTGTCAATAAAAACAATCGAGAAAATGTGTACGTTACTGAGATTGAGTGCTGCGGTTGAACCATTTTCTACTGTTACACACACAGAACCAGAGTCTTGCATACAAATGTTATTAAGACTTCAATACAGTTCAGTAGGAAATAACAATCTTAACCGAAATACATACTTTGTCCGTGTTAAGGTAATATAAGAATATGAATGTAGAAAATGTTTTTATTTAAGACATATACTAATTAAATGTGTTGAAATTTTTACTTTTTCATACTAAAAATTGACTTACATAGTAAACAAAGTATAATTGCAGCTGGGTCTGTCATTTTATACCCTATTACACTGGTGTTTACTTCCTTGCTGACGATGCATTTGTTGTAAATGTTGCAGGAATATACAATATGGAGCTATCATTACTTTCTTTTGTGGAGCGCATTGTGTGGGCACTTCGACAGAACTGAAAGCTATTACAGACGAATTGTTTTTATAAAGGAGTAGAGCAAAGATAAGAAGTGAGAAAACATGGACAAAAAACACATCTTGGGGAATAACACAAAAGGCACAACAGCACTTTGCTCTCCCACCAATTCTCTTTTCCATTTGCTTTAATCATAATGAAAATTGTACTGGGTATATAAAGTGCTGCCAATGCTGAATTTTAGCACCAAAGAATCATTAGTGAAGTGGAGCTTCTTAGTTGGCTAAATGGCTTAAATAATATCAGTATGGGAAATAAGAAAAGTCAGACTGAAGGAAATTAAAAGTATTTATGGGACACCGACAACATGGACTGCATTTTTGCTGTCCAGCAAGAAACATGAATCAGGACTGTTTTCAGGTCTCAGGCTTTCAGGGTGAAATGTGGGAGTAACAAACCGAGAATACTGAATGCTAAAGGCTGTTAGGCTAGTTAATGCGGGACAAAAGCTCCTCACTGTGACTACGGCTAATGACATCATTGCAAAACCCCCAGACAGATGGAGAGGGCAGATACAATGCTGAGCATGCTGACAGATAGTTCTGAAGAAATCACACTGGACTTGAAATGTTAACACTGTTTATTTCTCCAAAGAAGAGAGGGTGGCATGGTGACTCAGTGGTTAGCGCTGCTGGCTCACAGCTCCAAGGACCCGGTTCCCTTGCACCCATGGGCAACTGTCTGTATGGACTTTACAGCTCTCTCCTTGTCTGCATGGATTCCCTCCGGGTGCTCCAGTTTCCCCTCATAGTCCAAAGATGAGCACATTAGGTGGATTGGCCATGCTAACTAGCCCATAGTGTCCAGGGACATGCAGGCGAGGTGGGTTAGGCATGGAAAATGCAGGGTTACAGGGTCAGGGTAGGAGTTGGTTTGGGTGGGATGCTCTTCAGAGCGGTTGGTATGCACTTGATTGGCCGAATGTCCTGCTGCCATATTATGGGGATGCTACAAAAGATGCTGCAAACCTGTTGAGTTTCTCCAAAATTCTGTGTGTTTGATCAGTCTTCCTATTTGTATACTCACGAGCACAAGGTTCTGGTAGTGATCCTGAGATCACTGCTTTAAAGGTCCGGCTCTTCCCTTTCCTTCAGGATCTCATCCCGATTTCTAGAGGTTAAGGGGGTGATTTAATTGAAGTCTTCAAGCTGTTGACAGGAAATGATAGGGTAGATAAAGGTAAGTCATACTGGTTGGGGATTCTAGGCACATAGTCTGAGAATTAGGGCTGGACCGTTCAGGAGAGATGTTAGGAAGTATCTCTACACACAAAGGGTGGGTGAGCTTTGGAACTGTCTTTCATAAAAAGCTATGGATCTTGATCAGTTGTTACTGACAAATCTGAGGTACAGCAATTTTTGTTAAGCAAAGGTATTAAGGGATCTGGGCCAAAGGCAGGTAAATGGAGTTTTGGCTAAAGATCAGCCATTATCTCAATGAATGGTGAAACAGCTCGAGGGCTGAATGGCCGGCGGCTGTCGCTATGTTCCCATGTATTAGGTGCCAATGTGGATTGAAAATTGGTTGATGAAAGTAATGAAGAGGAGTAAATGGATGATTCTCAGGTTGGCAGGCTGTGACTAGTGCAAGTATTAATGATAAGTACTGTCTGTTCACAGTCTTAGAGATGATTTTGATGTGGGGACCAAGTAGAATATTTCCAAGTTCACAGATGATTAAACAATCTTGGTAGGAATGTAAGTTGTGAGGAGAGTGCGAATAGTTTTAATGGGGATTTAAACAGGCCAGGTGAGTGAGTGGGCAAGAACATGACTGATATAATACAATGTAGATCATTGAGAGGTTATCCACCTTGGCAGGAGGATTGGAGTCACATGTATTAATGTCCAAAGGGGCTTCAGAGTCCTCATTCATAAGTGTGAACAAAAGCTAGAGGAAGCACATAATTTGGAAAGCAAGTCTTATTTTAGCTTTTCTGACATGGGTGTTTGAGCACAGGAGCAAAAACATCCTGCTTCATTGTATAGAACACTGTTCAAGCTGCACTTGGTGTATTGTGAGCAGTTCTAGTCCCCTTGCCTAAGGAAGGAGAAGCTTTACATTGAGGGAGTAAAATGACTTGGGCTCCTTACAGCACTATTCATGACTGGATGTCTGAAAACTCTTTACAGGCCAATGAAGTTCTTTCTGACGGGTAGTTAGGGTTGGAATTTGTGAAGAAAGTGAGTAAGAGGAGAAAGTAAGAAGGAAATCTGTTGTCAGTGGAAACCTAAAGTTGATGGGGAATGTTGGCGTGAAGTATTGGGTGGATCTTGTTCAAGCATTTTGTTCTTGCCTGCCAGCTGCATGATTGGTGAAAGACCCTCACTGCCTCATACAGCTGAGTCAACTGGCAATCACGCACTGGGGGCAAGCAGACAGTCTGGTCTTCCAGTAAATCAAGGCCCTGTACTTGAATGTCCTGCCCAGCAGGAGCTGCCAGACAGTCTGAGGGCAGGCAGCTCGGGCTCAGCATTGCTACCCAGGATTGGGGAAGACCCAGGACAAAGTAAATGATCTTGTGGACTTGGGTGGAGGGGCGTGATTCTGAGTCTGAGTGTCACAGCAAAAGGGAAGCAGAGAATTGTGGAAGCAAGGGCTCGGGACTGGCTCCAAGCAGCAGTCACTCCCTGACGTCCAGTGTCTTGATCTGGCACTGACTGCCTTTCATCAACACTTCCCTACCTCCAAAACAAAGGGTGGCATGTGAACCCCAGTAGAAATGTGGAGAGTCCTTTAAGTGTCCTCAATCAACAAACAGACAAGAAGATTTCCCATGGACCTTCTCACCCAGGATGTAATTCTGCTGAAAGCAGGAAAGCTGTGGAATTAGGGTATGCCATCTTCCGACCAAATTAAATGCCCATCCACTCTCCAACCTTTTTGAGTAGAAGATTCCACCTACAGTAAGGATTTGCTAACTGATGAAACACTACACAGTGAAGAAAGTGTAATATAACATACTTCAATTTTAATGTTTGCGCTTAAAGCAAAATCAGATATCCTGAGTACATTGCGATTTTTTTCATTTTCTTTATTTGATAATTTAAATAAACAGCTCCAGGCTATGATTACATTAGCTATTGATTTTCTCTCTGTAATAAACATAATGCAATTTGTTTGTCCCTTAGGTAACTTACAAGCGAGACCTCTATGCAGCTGAATCGATTATCAAGGGTATGTCTTCATGTTCATGTCAGATTGAGTTGTTTGAAATGCTTTACAGAGCTAGCTATGTCTTAACTCTGTTTCTAGCGTCACTGTGTGTCAATTGGGTTCAGAGTGTGTTGGCAATTTGCACAATAATGTATTACAGAACTAGGAACATTATTCAGTACCGAGCAGTGAGTAGACACTTATATACTGTCCTTAGGCACAATTAGTGACTTGAGAATAGTTACTTAAAAAAAAGTCCCAGATTAGGAATTTTAATCCACTGTCAAGTGGAGGTATATCCATTTATTCAAGTTTATTTCATTCTTAGTTTTGCTAACTTTGCTTAATCTGATGAAAACCACTTGAAAAACAAACAAAATTGATTTTTAGCACCATATTGAATGAGAAGTGTTCATTCGTGGGATGTAGGCATCACTAGTCCATTTATTGCCTGTCCTTAGTTGCCCTTGAGAAAATGGTGGTGAGCTACCTTCGTGAACTAAGAGGCATTTGGATGGGTATATGAATAGGAAGGGTTTGGAGGGATATGGGCCGGGTGCTGGCAGATGGGACTAGATTGGGTTGGGATATCTGGTCGGCATGGACGGGTTGGACCGAAGGGTCTGTTTCCATGCTGTACATTTCTATGACTCTGTGACTACTGGGTAGGCAATTCCAGGATTTTGACGCAGTGAGATTAAAGGAACAGCAAATGTTCCTAAGTCAGGATGGTAAATGGTTTGGAAGGACATTTGCAGGCGATGGTGTTCCCATATATCTGCTGC
Source organism: Chiloscyllium plagiosum (assembly GCF_004010195.1). Lineage (NCBI taxonomy): Eukaryota > Metazoa > Chordata > Chondrichthyes > Orectolobiformes > Hemiscylliidae > Chiloscyllium > Chiloscyllium plagiosum. Next base: position 32,300,488 of record NC_057714.1, read on the forward strand.
CCCTATCCTCCTTGATGGAAGTGGTTGTAGATTTGGAAGGTGCTGCTGAGAATCTTTGGTAAATTTCTGCAGTGAATCTTATAAATAGTGCACACTGCTGTGAGGGAGTGGATGTTTGTGAATGTGGTGCCTGTGAAGGTTCTAAAATCTTGTTGGAGCTGCACCCATTCAGGGAATTGGAGAGCATTCCATCACACTCCTGACGCTTTCCTTGTAAATTATGGACAGGCTTTGGGAGTCAAGAGGTGAGCTAGTCACCCCAGTATTCCTAGATTGTGACCTGCTGTTGTAGCCACTGTGTTTGTAGTGAGTTCAATTGAGTTTCTGGTCAATGGTAACTTCAAGGATGTTGGTAATGAGGATTCAGTGTCAGTTGGTGGTGGCTAAATTGTCTCTTATTGGAGATGGTATTTACCTGGCATTTATGTGGCACGAATGTTATTGCCACTTATGAGCCCAAGCCTAGATCTTGTACAGTTCTTGTTTACATTTGAACTGCTTCAGTATCAGAGGAGTCACAAATGTTGCTGAACATTGTGCAATCATTGGCAATTATCCCCACTTCTCACCTTATGACGGAGGGGAGGTCATTTATGAAGCAGCTGAAGATAGTTGAGCCGAGGTCACTATCCTGAGGAACCTCTGCAGCGATGTCCTGGAGCTGAGATGACTGACCTCCAACAACCAAGACGATCTTCCTGTGTTCCAGGTATGATTCCAACCAGCAAAGAATTTGCCCCTGATACCCATTGATTCCAGTTTTGCTAGGGCTCCTTGATGTCAGTGTTGAAACTTTATTGCTGGAACAGCACAGCAGGTCAGGCAGCATCCAGGGAACAGGAGATTCGACGTTTCGGGCACAGGCCCTTCTTCCTGAAGAAGGGCCTGTGCCCGAAACGTCGAATCTCCTGTTCCCTGGATGCTGCCTGACCTGCTGTGCTGTTCCAGCAATAAAGTTTCAACTTTGATCTCCAGCATCTGCAGACCTCACTTTCTCCTCCTTGATGTCACACTTGATCATATACAGTCTTGATGTCAAGGGCTGTCACTCTTACCTCAAATTTGGAATTCAACAGTTTTGTCTTTAATGATATTATAAAAGTTTTGAAGATCTGGAATCCTTTGGAACTTTTTTTAAACTGCAGTAGTGTGTTGCGGAGTTGGAATGACAGTTTAGGTACAAACGGGTCTCCTTTCTTTGAACTGATACCCCATGGCTCAAGATGGTTGGAAGCTTCCGATCTAAAATGGAGACAGCCACACATGGATCTGGCATGTATTTATTTGACCATTACTCTTTGAACACAAGATGTTTTTGAAAAATTCCGACACGCTATATTTGCAGCACTGGTAATGAACCATTTGGTGCCCATCCCTGGTTGACTTGAAGGAACTTAGAGTTAGCCCCAACGTGCAACTAGGGTTACACGCAGGTCATACTAGATTAAGATGACAGGCTGCCTGTCCTGTGAAACCGCCGGTTTGGTGTAATTGATTGGTTTTCTTGAATAACTTTTCCTCTGGGGCTATTGGGGCAACATATCTATTGAATTCATTTTCAATATGGCATCTTGTTCCTTGCTGCAGACATCACTTAATACATTGAAGCATATCTAAGGTGAAATTGGTGGTAGCAGCATGAGATGGGTGTTAGTGAATTGACTGTCTGTTTTACACTCTGCTGGATTTCTTTTCCATTGATGGTGGTGGAGAATGCCTTTCACAGCCATGTCGTCAACAGTATTACAAAGGACTCAGTGATGGAACCTGATGAAATTTATAGTCGGATGCTACTATATATAATCAGCCCAACCAGATCTCAAACTATTCTCTTTGCATGGTAAAAATAGCTACCTTTCATATCTGTCCTAATCATCTGTATGATTTACTGTGGACCTAGTAACAGAGGTAAGCTGTCTTCTGGAGCCAAGCCTGCCCAACAAGTTCAAAATAGTGACACAGTTCTGACAGCAATGATCAGTGTGAACATCTGTGCACAACTAGTTACTTCTAAGCAGAAGTCATGGTTATTTGTCAAATTTCACGATCAGCAATGAATTAAGTGGATAGATTATCTGGATATCTCATACATACATCAGGTTTATTCCACACATCTGAGCTGATGTGCACAGGGAAGACATTTATTCTATTGTTAAGTCTGTAATATAGGTGGAGTCAACTCGAAGTGTTCTGTCGGGAGCAGCACATGTTTAATTCCATGAGTCTTGACTTTTCTGGATCAAATGTCCATTGGTAAAGTGGAAAGTGCAGTTGAAGGGAAGAGGAGATCAGCCATGAGTGTATTACATAGCGGAATAAGCTTAAGCGACTGAATTGCCTACTCCAGGCTTCTAGTTCTTAATTTTTAAACGATTACCTAGTTCGTCTAGTAGGTATCATCAGATGATTCACGTGTCGGCTATCCATCTCCAATGTCCACATGCAAAGTCAGGAACACATGCATCGTGATCGTGACTAGATTCTTGCTGTTTGTTTATCCCTTTCTGCATAAGGGCCACTTATAGCAATCTTGCTGTTTCTGTATTGGAAGTCTGAATATACCTTGGGTGGAATCAGAGGCCTTTATGAAATTGTATGGCTAAATTACATTTTTGGAAGTCCATTAAACAGTTAAGTGATTGCAGCCAGAATAGCTCTTTTTAGAAAACGATGATTACATTTCAAAAAAATGGTATTATTTGTATCTTGTGAGACAAAGAAAGAGATTACACTTTGTTTCCCCTTGGAAAAAGCAGTGCAGTTGGAACTATCAGCGAATATTATTATTAAAGTAGCTAGTGCAGGGGTTCTGGTGGGGCTGCTATTGGGTATGGGATGTGTGAGGGTTCAGGGTGGGTATATTTGAGGAAGGGAGTGGTGAGTTGAGGTGCAGTTTTGTTAGTATTAACCCTGGAGTTTGATTAGGGTTTTAATCCTCGACATTATCCTCTGAGGTTTACCGTCCTAGCTGAGGTTACCATGAAAGCCCTGCCTTCTCAGCATCGGCCACTGCCCGAGGTGTGGTGACCCTCAGATTAAACTCATTACTCTCTCTAACGTTGTCTCTGTGTAATGAGACAGCAGCCCTATGGTTCTTTGGAAAACGGTGACTTTACCTTTTTTATTTAATCTGCTAACCTTTTCTGTATCACTACTGTGCTTAAATGAGTTGGAGCCCTCTGAAATATTCAACTTTAAGTTTATTTTTGGAGAAATTAATGAAACAGGCAAATTACTATTTGGAATTTTCAATTCCCTGAGAATCAGCTGTGTGAGATTTCCCAGTGTTCCCGATGTACAGCAGCAGTCTTCACTACAAAAACAACTACTCCGAATGTTTTTTTGTCCTGATAGGATCAGGTAAAATTGTGGGAATTCGAGGAGGCTTTTTACTCATTTCAACATGAGTTTCTGGTTTTAATCGCTGTTGTTGGAAGTGATCTTACTGACACAAATGTGTTTTGCATAAGTGAGTTGCTGCCCTGGCACAGAGGACAGGTTAGCCTTCAGCTCCATGTTGACCAAATCTTTAGGAATGAAAATATTTACCACCTCTTGTGTAGGAAACATAATATTGTTATGGCTCAGACCAAACTCTCTCAAAATATATTTAAAGATAGTCTAGACCCCAACTTTTTTCTTATTTTTGAAGACAAGGGTAAGTGGTGTAATTTGCTTGGTCAAATTACCAACTCGAAGCAAAAACAGTTCATTCTTAGACAACAGTTAAAATACAAGAAAAAGAAAAAAAATTGAATAATTTAACCATATTGGAAAACTTAACAGAATTATAGATTATTTAACTGCTAAACAGCAACTGTTCTAATGTAGTAATGTAGTAAACACACCCTTAGCAGAGGAAAATTCAGTAAAATAGCTTGCCTCACGTGTCACATTTTTCCAGTTCAGGAGGAAAGAACATCAAGAGAAAATTCTGAGTGAGAGAGAATTCAAGCATTTTGTTGTAGCATGGAGAGAAGTGTAGCACCTTCCAAACCTCAACAGCTACTGAAAGTTAAACAAAAATCCTTGTTCTGTGAGAGCTTGACCACACTCCTTTAAGCTGCTTCTAATGTTCCACTTTAAAAAAAAACAAGGCCAAAAAAAAAACAAGGCCTCACAAGATGTTTACTTTATTGGCTTGGAACAGATCACTCCATCTCAACCTCTCTTCACAAAAAAAGGATAAAATACATCTCTTAAAGCCATAGTATTATCACAATAATTAAAAAGAGCCAGTTAATTTTAGCTATTTGAAATAAAGAATAGAAATAGGTCTGTCTGTATTTGCAGTAAAAGAAATAGGTTATTCATGAAGGGTCCTGCTGAAATAGTGAATTTATTTTTCCAAATGTTGATTGACTTTTTGCCTTTGCTATATTTTCTGTATTTATCAATTCCAGTGAAAAGTAAGGAATGCTTACCATATGGAAAGAGTGTAACACATTTGGCTTCATGGTTTACAGCTACTTATACATCTATTATTGGTTTTGTACTGTAAATAACAACAAATGCAGCAAGTGATGGAAGTGTTCCTGAACTAATAATGTTACCAATTCCGATGCCCAGTTAGAAAGGGCTTTTTGACACATCTTAGTTATTAACACAACAAATCACACTCCGGCTACTTTCTTGAATTCCTCGTGTAAGTACATATTGTATAGGCAAACGTCAAACTCAGTCATGTCATGATAACACCAGATTCTAACATTTGTGGGTGTAACAAACTTTGATAGCCCTGTTACATTCTCCAATTTACACAGAGATAAAACAAGTCTCTGTGTAGGGAGTGGAATCTCGTATTTCCATGGCTACAGAATGAGGTCCCAGAGGAATGTGGACAACTGTTCAACAGCATGAAATACTGCCTTCAGGAAAGGAAGAGTGATAAGAAAATGAGTAAATATGTTTGGGAGCAGGCATTTGACTTATGTGCCCGCTTTAGCATTGGGGTGTTTTAAAACAAAAATGAAGTGGAAACATTACTCCAGTGGAGGAGCATCAGAATGTTTCACTGAGAAAATGAAAATCTTGAATTAATTTTTCTTTCTCCCCATAGAAAGTCTTTCTAAGAGAGTCTGTATCTTCACTGGAATACAAGAAGAACCAGTGCAATTGGGCCGTTTGCTGCAAGAGGCCTTACAAAAGTTGATGGAGGTCAGTCAAGTTTGTTAGATGTGTAAACTGTGTGATATGTATATTCAAACTGAATTGCTAATGTGGAACACTAGTAAGACTTAGCATCAAAAAGCCCCGATAATTTATTGAATACTTCACGGACACACCATGAACAACTGAATCTCAGCATATTCTATATGAGGAGGCCATCTGTAAGTGCATAGTCATATATTGCTGCACCATTGCACCAAAAACAATGTTCCCAGTCAGAAACACGGATAATTAATAATAGATGCAAGACTATGCATTTAGTTTCATTGTTAATAACTGTACCCATTTGATGCTTTTGTTGCTTGTGTTGACTGGTCACTTATAAAAGCTGTGCATTAAGTGCCATATCTCTGCCACAAGGGCGGTGATCCTGATGCTTTGTTCCTGCCATGACTGTGTTCTATTTCCCTGTTATGTATTGGCACTTGTGCCTGCTTTGGTGCTATAGATGCACCACCAGCATAAGTGCCTCATGGAAAAAGAACTCTCAAGGATATATTGTCACTTTTGAGTGAGAGAGAGAAATCCAGGTCACTCAGGGTGAAGAGGAAACAATAGGAAAATATTTTTGTTGCTTTCTTGTAGAATGAAATTGCCACTTATACAGGTGGTGATAGACAGGGAAGCATGGCACTGCCATATTAGTCAACCATTCATTGTCAGGGAGATAGTGTGAAAATTGGCCATGGCAAGATATGGGCATTTGGAAATGCCTATCTATGTTCTAAGATAATCTATGAAGGTATACCAGTTTCTTCTTAAGCATATGTATAATCCCATTGCAAACAGAACAAGTGTTATTTGCATCCCTTCATTTCTTTTGTGTGTGTTTCTGTAGGACATTGCACTCCTTGAGCCTATTTCAACATTTGATCAGATTACGATGTGCCTTTTGCTGGGCACAATTTAACTGCCGTTGATATATTCATATTTCAGAATATTTCAATATATTTTGATGTATTTGCCAAACAAGGATTTACCATTCTTTGTCTTGGAAAATTTTAACTGGTACAATACCCTTAGTTTTTGCATGAGTTTTTTGAATGAGATTTCTACAGCCCTTTGGATGAAAAAATGCTCCTTTTTATTTCACATCTAAAAATGGCCAGATTTAAGGATTGGCTAACTAATAGAAGATGGGACAAGAAGGCACTTTAAGTATGGCAACATGTAATGAGTGGAGTGTCTCAGAGGTCAGTTTCAGGGGTCAGTGTAGGGCCACAATTACTTTCATTATATTGCAATGACATGGGTGAAGAAAGCGAATTACTTTCATTATATTGCAATGACATGGGTGAAGAAAGCGAATGTATTATTGCCACATTTGCTGATGATACAAAAATAACTAGGAAGTCAAAGAAAGAGGATAACTCAGGGAGTCAACGTAAGGATAGGGATAGGTTAAATGAGTTGGAATATAATTTTGGGAAAATGTGAATTTATGTACTTTGACAGGGAAAATTAAAGGAAATTACATGAATAGAGAAAGACTGCAGATAACTACAGAAGAGTAGATTTCCTGGAGCCCTAGTGCATGGCAAGCTGCCATCTATGTTACCCTTGACTCCAGCCCATTCATGTCAAATATCTCACTATGCGCAGACTCCACCTTTATTCTAACCAAATATATATGCTGTGTTAGTACCTGCATTGGTGGTTGCAATGATGATGTGCTTTTATTGTCACCAAGTAGTTTTTGTTCCTTCACTGTCCCATCAGGTTAGATTTCTTAAGTCTCTGATAGAGAAAGACAAACAGGTATTGTTGTGGTCTGGGGTGGGAGAGAGTAAGAGATGACTTGCCTACATTATCTGCAACTTGTAAGCATGAGAGTTTGTGGGATGAAGGGGAGATGGAATTGTGAGGAGGAGGATAAGTATGAGGCCACTGTCATCTCAAATGATTTCACCCTCACTTTTGAGCACAATCTGAGCAATGAGTATCTTAATAATGCCAACATCATTTCCAGCATGGGGATTCGGGCCTGCAGGCTTGTCTATCCCCCGGTGCAAACTTCTGCTGCTCTGCCTTGATCTGCAAGATAATGAGAAGTGTGTCAATTAGTGTTGTCAAATGTGAATTGTGGTAGGTGAACAAATAACAATACGTGTTGGTACTAATGTGCGAGTGTGAAGCTTGTAGTCGTGTGTGAGGGTGACGTGAAGCATATGAAAGTCATAATGAGTCTTGATTGAAAGAAATTTATGCAAAGTGAGTGATGAGGGTGTTGTGAATTGAGCAGTTTCTGAGTGTCGTGGTATAGTTAGCAGAATGTTGCATTTTGAAATACATTTACTGAATTTAGCCAGTCATGTGACGTCAATTAACTTCTTGCAGCAGGACTTTGATTCTGGCACTGACCTTCACAACCGTCTGCTCCCAATGACTTTTGGACATATGTGTGATGATGCTGCTCCTTTAACAAGGTTATGCTGTCCTTTGCTTTTTTTTCCAAAAGGGGTTATAAATGGCAGAGGTTACGATTTGGCTGAGTTCAGCCCTTTGATTATGGCTAACAGACACTGCCTCAGGCAAAAGGCTTTTTATGTTTTTATTTTAAATCATTTGTACAATGAAAGGGGAGTGGACAGTTCTTTCAGCTCAGGTTTTAGCAAGCAGTCTTATTGAAGCTGTTGGTCAAGAAAACGGCTGGAGGAAAAGTTTCCTGGATTCAACAAAGTTTTTTTGGCTGAGTCTCTCTCTGTGACATCTTAGGTTAGATTCCCTACAGTGTGGAAACAGGCCCTTCAGCCCAACAAGTCCATACCGACCCTCTGAAGAGTAACCCACCCAGACCCATTTCCCTCTGTCTAATGCAACAACGCTATGGGCAATTTAGCATGACCAATTCACCCAATCTCTCCTGGAAGGACCTGTATTTGATTTTGCCTTTTTTGCCAAGGTGGTGTTTATGGGGATGTTGCAGGTATTTGGAACAGCATTAAGTTGCGATAGAGTTGATTCTAAATTTGGTTTCTTTTGTTTGTGTTTCATGCAGTATTCTGTAAATGGATTCTGTTTTGTTTGAAACGAAGTGGTTTTACCAGCTGCATCCCTCCTGGAACATCGACTATACACCTGTTTAAAACAACAAAAAAAGTTAGGGTCTGGGCTACCTTCTTGAAATGTTTTGAGGGGGTCTGGCCTGGTCCATAACAGATGTCTGTAAGGTCTATTGACCGTCACCATGTACAGGAAATCTTAGCTCTTCCACCAAAGAATCTTGTGCAGTGCACCTAAAGATTGGATCCGAGTCTTTCACATACTGTGCCATTCTTTAATATTTTACTGGCCAGATTGACTTTGGAGACAATGCCCATTGACAAAACATTTTCTAATCAACCATGCAGATTTGACACCAATGTTTGAGAGGCGTCTAGACAGAACCAGCAGGGAATTAATGGAGACAGGCAATGTACAGGTAGATGGGATTAGTTTAGAATGTCATCATTGTTAGCACAGGCATGGTGGGACATAGGGCCTGTTCCTGTGCTCTACTATTCTATGTTCTGTTCAGGTATGTTATTATACGTCTCTGTCGGCTGGGATTTGATCCGGGGCCTCATGCTCAGAGGTGGGGATGCTACCACTTTACGAAAGGAACCCAAGTAATTTATGCAGCCAGCTATAAAGGTCAGCAACGCACACTCCCAGCTACATTACACCTCTTTACCAGGTGGAGGCTCACTTTGAGGTGGAGCTAACCACTCCTCAGTATTACTGTATCGCTGATAAGTCCAGCTGCGCAACAGGTTTGCTGTCACTCACTGCATGCTGAAAGTACTGACATGCTGCAATGTTGCCTTAAATTGTTGTGGGATAATTGCACAGTGTGACCCCTACTTGTCTTTCTGGCCGTCCAATCTAGCCACCAAACTTCCTAATAGGTTGAAACTTAATTTTTATCCAGGAGTTAAAATAGCTCATTTTCATCCTGTATCATCAACTTAATTTAAGTCATCCTTAAATCCAGATGCAGTTTGATTGCAGATACGTTCATTTAGTAGCAAAACACAGGAGCCCATATTTAAAATCATGTCTGGATAAATTCAGTTTGTTTTGCAAATTGCGTGCCATCTTTGTCTGAGAGACTGTGCATAAAAACAGATGCAGGATTAATGCTCTCAGGCTCTTCTGGCATAACTCTCTCTGCAGATCAGCATTTTGGAATGCATTTAGCTCACATAATTGAATCTACATATAGTGGTGGATTATTTTGTTGATGCCCATTCTGTCTGATAGTCAATGTGTTTAAAAACATCACTGGGATACATCAGGCATTAATGTAAGGGTGAAAGTGTGTTGACAGCTTGGTTTTTAACTGTCCGATATTTATTTATTTTCATTAAATTCAGGCTTGAACAAAAAATCAAGACAGATTGAAGCCACAATGACTTGTGCATCAAAATCCTGGAATTTCTACAGCTCCATGTAAAAAGGAAGCATGCACCAGGATGATATGTCTGTGAAAAGATTTGTGATCATTGTGAGCAGCAGCTATCGTTCTGAAGGAGCTCCAAATCATTCAAATGTTTTCCTTCCTGAAGTGCATTTCCAACCTGTCCCCATGAGAGCAAAGCTTCATGGATTAGAGTTCCTGTGATGATTTCCCAATTTCTTACCATAAGCCTGTAGAGAGTAGTTTTTGGAGGGATTCTGTTGGTCCTTCATCGAAGTTACAGCACAAGATTAGAAGAACTAAGCGGCACTTCAGGCTCTGCAGTTTTAACAATGGTTTGCCAGCATCAGAAATTTACAATGCTGGATGTGGTCAGAAAGTTGGTGCAGTAGGACTGAGATAATGATTCATTTAGATGACTGCACCTAATTAGTTGTAACACTGTGTTGCAGGCTTTGAGCAGTAAAATGAACTGCCCATATTATTCATAATTTGAGTTCAGAGCTGGCATATGCAATTATGTGATCTCTACTGAAGGCATTTGGTTTAATCAATCATTTCTTCCTTTTGAAGATCAGATTAAGTTGAATGGGAAGTGAGAAAAATGAGTGAAATCATAGAATGAATGCCAGGAATAATATTTTTTATAGGTAATATGCTTTACACAGTACAAAATACAATCATTATTCTTAAAAGTATTGTGAGTGGCAAAAGACATTTTCGCTAAGGCCGCTTGAGTGCCACTTGGTGTACCCAGGAAAAGTAATTGTTCAAGATCAAAACCAATTTGATAGCTTTGAGAAGTTGAAACTGAAGGCTTACTCCTGACTTTATCTTAGTTTTAAATTCAAATAAATGTCCAATTCACACTTGCATTCTTCCATTAAATCATCCTGAAATCTCCAGTTAACACTGTCAGTGAGTGGGGGAGAAAAGGATCTTAGTGGAACCAAATTGTACACATCTCTTTAAAGACTTTACAGTTAAGCTTTGACAGAACTGTTGACTCCTCCAGGCTTCCTTTCTGTACTCTCTTTGCATAATTACACAGTGCCTCACAGCCTGACTCAAATCTTGCTCACTGATGCATAGATCAAAGTAAGATTGCGCAAATATCAGAAAAAAACAACGGATGGTCAGGTAATGAATTACAGGCACGTAGGGAGGCTGCCTAATTGGTTCTATGATGGTGTGTGCTTGACTGACTGCATCACTCATGTATATACCTGTTTTCAAATTAGTCTGGGTCTGCAGGCGTGTCTGACGAATTCACCCCAGAGCATCCATTATTCAACAACCTGTAAGCTACATGGTTTGTGATTGCTTTGGTAACATTTTATATCGAGTATTAATACATTTTTTTAGTTTTAATAGGATAAAACACTTGAAGGCAAAAATACTGAGCAGAGTTGAGAGAGGCCCATTGAATCTATTAGGGTGGTTTTCACATAATGTTTTAAGAGCTGTTCGTGTTTCAACTTAATTTTTGATGTCGATTTTAACTCATTTTGTTTCACTCAGTTTTTTTTAATGATGATATCACACAGGTTATGTACATGTTAGGTATCCATGACCTCTTTACGATAGATAGACATCAATACTCCTGGGCTAGAAAGGTAAAAGAAATTAGCCAAATTATTTTTCCTGTTTGATGCCCATATTGATGAGAGATAGGATGGACATAGCTGTGATGATACCTGAAGGTGAATTCACTGGCAATCTTACTTTCTATATTTATGAAGATGGCCAAGGTATGAAGATCAAAAGCTGTATGAGCAGAAGTTGTCCATTTGGTCCGTTAGTCTACTCAGCCCTTCAATAAGATCATGATTGACCTGATAATCCTTAATTCCACTTTCCTGCTTTTTCCCATAACACTTGATTCCCTTACTGATTACAAATGTGTCTATCTCAGCCTTGAATATATTTATTGATACAGCCTCTGCAGTCCTCTGTGGTACAGAACTCCTCAGATTCACAACCCTCTGAAAGAAGAAATTCCTTCTCATCTTTGTTTTAATTGGATGACTCCTTATTATAGAGTCCTAGAGTCATAGAGATATACAGCATGGAAACAGACCCTTCGGTCCAACCTGTCCATGCCAACCAGATATCCCAACCCAATCTAGTCCCACCTGCCAGCACCCGGCCCATATCCCTCCAAACCCTTCCTATTCATATACCCATCCAAATGCCTCTTAAATGTTGCAACTGTACCAGCCTACACCACATCCTCTGGCAGCTCATTCCATACACATACCACCCTCTGTGTGAAAAAGTTGCCCTGTAGGTCTCTTTTATATCTTTCCTCTCGCCCTAAACCTATGCCCTCTAGTTCTGGACTCCCTGACCCCAGGGAAAAGACTGTGTCTATTTATCCTATCCATGCC
>NC_057714.1:32312819-32318044 GCF_004010195.1 Chiloscyllium plagiosum
CATTTATGTAAATGACAAAAAGTAGTGGACCCAGCACCGATCCTTGTGGCACTCCACTGGTCATATGCCTCTAGTCTTAAAAACAACCCTCCACCACCCTCCTCTGTCTTTTATCTTTGAGCCAGTTCTGTAACCAAATGGCTAGTTTTCCCTGTATTCCGTGAGACCTAACCTTGCTAATCAGTCTCCCATGGGGAACCTTGTCGAATGCTTTACTGAAGTCCATATAGATCACATCTACCGCTCTGCCCTCATCAATCCTCTTTGTTACTTCTTCAAAAAACTCAATCAAATTTGTGAGACATGATTTCCCATGCACAAAGCCATGTTGACTATCCCTAATCAGTCCTTGCCTTTCCAAATACATGTATATCCTGTCCCTCAGAATTCCCTCCCACAACTTGTCCACCACCGAAGTCAGGCTCACCGGTCTATAGTTCCTTGGTTGTCCTTACCACCTTTCTTAAACAGTGGCACCACGTTAGCTAACCTCCAGTCTTCAGGCACCTCATCTGTGACTATCGATGATACAAATATCTCAGCAAGAGGCCCAGCAATCACTTCTCTAGCTTCCCACAGAGTTCTAGGGTACACCTGATCAGGCCCTGAGGATTTATCCACTTTTGTACATTTCAAGACATCCAACACTTCCTCCTCTGTAATCTGGACATTTTGCAAGATGTCACCATCTATTTCCGTACAGTCTATATCTTCCATATCCTTTTCCACAGTAAATACTGATGCAAAATACTCATTAAGTATCTCCCCCATTTTCTGTGGGTAATTATGCCTTCCAGTCTCTCTCCCAAAAAGGTAAATAACATTTCTGCATCTGGCTTGTCAAGTGCCCTGAGAACCCTGTCTGGTTCAATACTGGAAGTAGCGAAAGAGTAATGCAGTTGCCTCTCTTCAGAGGGGAAAAATAACAAGTCTGGCATGTTCTAGAGAGGGAAATAGAGTTAACATTTCAAGTCCAGTATAATTCTTCTTCTTCTGTTATGAAGAAGAGTCATATCAGTCTTGACCTTTAGCTTTGTTTCTACACAGATGCTGCCCGACCTGCTGAGTTTCTCCAACAATCTCTGCATATGTTTCCTATGCAGTTCTTTGATTTTATTAAGGTCGCAGATATGGCTAGAGCGACCATTGATTAAATTACCCTTTTGCTGTTTGGTATAGGATACAACTTTTCTCTTCATGAACGCCACATTGTATCTGACTAGGTGTATTTGATTTTGACATTGATTGATAAAAGGTATTTAATCCTCCGTGCCGATAATACTCATTTTGCTGAATTTGATCCAATGGAATAAAACAGCAAATACTACTTAGTCAGCCTATTGTATTACAATGAAAATTGATTGTTATTTGTTGACTTTAACATAGCTAAGGAAGTAATGTGAGTTGACCTTGTAGATTAATAAACAGATTTGTAAAAATAATATTATCTTGCATCCCTTCACCAGTCCCACTGTCTTTCTTGAATTAGGACTCCATAAGTGGTGCCTGCATTCTGATTCCTTACCTGGCCAGCCATTATCCAACTGTAAGGGACAAGTGAGGAAGAGCAGGAGAGATTTTGTAACTACTAAGAGACATTAGAGGCAACATGGATGTTTCTTTTCCCTCAGCTAGCCTCCCTTTCACTTTTCACTGCCTTTTCTTTACCCACTGTCTGACTTAGAGCACTAACTTACCATTTCTTTGGATCCACAGAATTTAATTAAAATTGTAACCTAAATTATTCTGAGAGCACAAATATTTTTGGTTGGGTGACCTTTGATATATAAAACAGAAAATTACTTCCATAAAATTTAATTTATGCTCTTTTCAAACATTTTAATTACTATAAACAAATTTACCCATCAATGTGTTTTGGATAATCTGTTTCCAAATTGGGACATGATTTATACACACACAAATTAGAAGCTACTTTATTTGAGTGTCCTGTTTGTTGTGCAAGTGGTATCTGCCAATGAGATTGTGTTGAGTGATCAGACTGCTTGAAGCAGATTGCTAATACTTCATCACTCAAAAAGCAATTAATTCATTCCTCTGAACCATTTTAAAGTATCTTCTTCGGTCAACAGATAAAACTATTGATCTTTGCTGGTCATTTTGAAAAGCTCAGTGAAAGGATCAGCCCTTTCAGTGCTGAGCGTGCTATCAGGTTAATTAAAAAACAATGTGTGGGGGCAGCTAGTTTTACTTCCATTTGCATTAATGAGAGTGGGGGAAACGAGTGCTTCATCAGCAAACTCGAGTGAACCCGTGGAATTCATGTCACTGGCCAATGAATGGATGAATTTGGAGTGAGAGAAAGCAGCTGTTATTATTTACAGTTGTAAGTAATAAGCATTTTGCACTCAGGAATGTGCTATACACAGCATGAAGATTATGATTTCACCTTTTCCAAATGGTCTTCATTGCTCTCACCAGTGACTGCGCCTTCAGCTATCTCGATCCTATACTCTGAAATTTATTCCCCACACTGCTGACTGCTCTACTTTGCTTTCTTCCTTTTAAGGTGCATTTAAAGATCTCTTTTTTGACAATGTTTTTGTCATTTGTTTGAATAAGTTAACATGTGGCTCTTGGGCAGTGTTGTAGAACAGAGAGACCTCTGGATTCAGGTATATAATTCTTTGAAGTTTGCATGACGTTTAGATGGGGTGATTAAGAAACCATTTAGCACACTTGCTTTCATTGCTCAGATGTTTGAGTATTGGAATTGGGATTTATGTTGAGGCTGTACAGGATGTAGGTGAGGCCTGTTCTGGTGTGCTGTGTTCAGTTCTGGTCATAGAGTCATAGCGAGATGCAGCATGGCAACAGATCCTTCAGTCCAATTCGTACATGCCGATCAGATATCCTAAATTAATCCAGTCCCATTTGCCAGCACTTGGCCCATATTCCTCTCAACCCTTCCTATTCATTATACCCGTCCAGATGCCTTTTAAATGTTGTAGCTGTACCAGCCGTCACCACTTCCTCTGGCAGCCCATTCCGTACACTCGCCACCCTGTGAATGAAAAAGTTGCCCCTTCGGTCCCTTTTAAATTTGTCCCCTCTCACCCTAAACCTATGCCCTCTAGTTCTGGATTCCCCCACTCCAGGGAAAAGATCTTGCCTATTTACCCTATCCATGCCCCTCCTGATTTTATAAACCTCCTGTAAAGTCACCCTTCAGCCTCCAATGCTCCATAGGAAGGATATTATTAAGCTGGAAGGGGTTGAGAAGATATTTACCAGGATCTTGCTGGAAAATTAGGGTTTGAATTATAAGGAGAGGCTGGGTAGGTTGGGACTTTTATCACTGGAGTGTAGGAAGTTGGGGGGGGTGACCTCATAGAGGTTTATAAAATCATTAGGGGTATAGATAATGTGAATGGCAGGTGTCTTTTCCCTAGGGTTGGGGATTTCAAAACTAGGGGGTATATTCTTAAACTGAGAGGAGAAAGATTTAAAAAAAGGACAATTTTTCTTTACAGAGAGTGGCTTGTGTGTGCACTTAACTTCTGGAGGCGTGATGGATACGGGTACAGTTCGAACATTTAAAAGATATTTGGATAAGTATGTTAATAAGAAATGTTTGGAGGAATATAGGCCAAGTGGGCAAGTTGGACTAGTTTAGTTTGGGATTATGGCCGGTGTGGACTAGTTTGAGCAAAGGGTCTCTTTTTGTGCTTTGACTCTACGAATGGTTCTTTTGAAGTGTCTAAACACGTATAAACATATGAATTCATAGCAGGAGTCGGCCATTTGGCCTGCTTGTCATTTAATAAAATCTTCACCTTCCCTTCACATTCCCACCTGTCCTCAATCATCTTTCACCGAATAATCTATCCTCTTCAGTCTTAAAATAAAATATCAAGGATTCTTCAATCACTTCTTGAGGAAGATGATTCCAAAGAACGCTGAGAAAATATTCTCTTCATCTCTGCCTTCAATGGGCAATTCCTTACTTTTAAACAGTGACCTTGGAACATCCTTTCACATCCATCTTGTTAAGAGTCCTCAGTATCTTATATTTTCAATTGAGTTGTCTCTTGCTCTTCTGAACTCAAGCCAATACAAGCCTAGCCTCTCCACTTCATTTTATTACATCAAAGGAATTATACAAATACAAGTTGATGTAGATTTGCTGATGATTGATATTATGTCAGGCATTTGGTTTGTGGTGTTAAACTGGTATTATGTTGTTATAAATGTACTGTATAATTAGAACAGAAAATGCTAAATTGTCGATACATTTTTTTAAAAGAGTATGTATGTCAAAGAATGCAACTACTCTGCATTTCATAAAGAAATGCTAAAAGTCAATTTCTTATTTCTACACGGTAACCTAAATTACCATATTAAACTAAGCAGCAAAGGTTGTGTTGAGTCAATGTCTTTCTGGACACACTGGAGAGACGTTGCTGTCAGTCTCCTCTTCTGTTTATCTAACTTAGGATGAGCACATTTGATTGTAATTACAAATAATTGCAAAGGGGGCTCAGTGAATTGCCTTATGAAGTTGGCATTCAGCAGTTTTATAATCAAGTTAATTGCTTATGTTTGATCATGACAGATGGTGTATTTGGGAATATGTGTTTGGAACAATGGTGATCCAGAAATACAGTACGTGCTTTCTGATAGAATGGCTGTTATCTAGATAGCCCTTGCCTCGGAAGCATATGTACACCAGTTACTTCTTATTAGTGATAGGCAGCTTGGCTTTGTATGGGGAAGGTCATGTCTCACAAACGTCATTGAGTTTTTTGAGCAAGTGACAAAGGTGATTATTGAGCACAGTGGTGGATGTTGTCTCCATCAACTTTAACAAAGTCCTTCAGGGCAGGCCAATACAAAAGGTGAAGTGGAGCTAATACAAAAGGTGAAGTCACATGGGATCCACAGTGAGCTGGATATAGAACTGGTTTAGTCATTTGAAGACAGAGTAGCAGAGGAAGGGTGTTTTTTGACTTGGGATCGAAGACTGTGGGAGAAGAGGCTATTGTGGAGGATTCGAGCTGAAAATGTGTTGCTTGAAAAGCCCAGCAGGTCAGGCAGCATCCAAGGAGCAGGAGAATCGACGTTTCGGGCATGAACCCTTCTTCAGGAATGAGGAAAGTGTCCAGCAGGCTAAGATAAAAGGTAGGGAGGAGGGACTTGGGGGAGGAGCATTGGAAATACGATAGGTGGAAAGAGGTCAAGGTGAGGGTGATAGGCCGGAGTGGGGG
>NC_057714.1:32318942-32351633 GCF_004010195.1 Chiloscyllium plagiosum
GATGTAGCGGAGGAAAAGGTGGGGGGTAGTGCCAGTGTAGCTGCGGAAGATGGACTGTTCCACATATCCTACAAAGAGGCAGGCATAGCTGGGGCCCATGCGGGTGCCCATGGTTACTCCTTTGGTTTGGAGGAAGTGGGAGGATTGGAAAGAGAAGTTGTTCAGGGTGAGGACCAGTTCAGTCAGTTGAAGAAGGGTGTCAGCGGAAGGGTACTGGTTGGTACGGCGGGAAAGGAAGAAGCGGAGGGCTTTGAGACTTCATGCTGGGGGATGGAGGTGTACAGGGACTGGATGTCCATGGTGAAGATAAAGCGTTGGGGACCGGGGAAGCGAAAATCATGGAGGATTGTGGAGGATTGCCAAGGTATACCATGGTATATAGATATATTGGAGATTAGGGCAGAAAAGTGGCAGATGGAATTTAATCTGGATGAATGCGATGCATTTTGGAAGATCTAATGCAGGAGGCAAGTATACAACAAATGGCCAAACCTTTAGAAACATTAACATTCAGAGAGAATGTACAGGTCCACAGTTCCCTGAAATTAGCAACACATGTAAATAAGATGATGTATGGCATGCTTGTCTTCATTGGTCAGGGCAGAGAGGATAAAAATGAGCGAGTCATGTTGCATCTATATAGAGCTTTAGTTAGTCGACATTTGGAATATTGCACACTATTCTGGTCACCACACTACTGAGAAGGATGTAGAGGCTTTGGAGAGTGTTCAGAAATGGTTTACTCGCATGTTTCCTGGTTTGAAGGGTATTAGCTTCGAGGAGAGATTGGATAAACTTGGTTTGTTTCACTTGAACGTAAGAGGATGAGGGGTGACCTGATAGGTATTTTCAAAATTATGAGAGGCACGTGGATAGTTGGAGTTTTTTTTCCCAGTATAGGAATGTCCTTTCCGAAGGGACATAGGTTGAAAGTAAAGGGAGAAAATTTTAAAGGAGATGAGAGGCAAGACTTTTTACACACGTTGGTGGGTGCTTGGGATGCACTGCCAAAGGAGGTAGTGTGAGCAGATACAGTAATAACATTTCAGAGGAATCTTGACAGATGCATGAATAGGCAGGGAATGCAGGGATATGGACTGCATAGAGACAAAAGGTTTTTACTTTAGAAAGGCATCATGTGTCGGAGCAGGCTTGGTGGGCTGAAAGACCTGTTCCTGTGCTGCTTTGTTCTTTGTTCAATGGGATAAGACTCTTAAGGCAGTGTTTCCATTGTATACCAAGATACTGGAAACTGTGTAAAACCTCTTGTGCTGTGTGTTTGATGATGTGGAATTAATAATTTAAAATGTAAACTATAATTGTAACCACAATAAAGGCTTCGACCTAGACTGGTGATGGTAGCACGGGAGAATCCTTTAGGGCTGGTGGTGTTCAGCATAACCTCTGAAGGAGAGTCTGGTGGTCAGGTGGTAAGCGATGTGGAGCAGATTGTGAAAATATGTCGTAGATGTCACCCTGTCAGCAGCTCCAATGCAATATAACTAAAGCAAAGCATAATTACTGGCTGGGCCATGGGAGGATCTGAAAGTGTAGCACATTGCTTAGGGTGGTTTTTACAATCCAGTGAATTGCGAATGAGCTTGGAGGCACATGATGAACAGTGCGTCACCTTCCACCCACCCCAGAGGTGGGGATAGCAATCAGGCAGTCCACCATCCCGTGGGCCTTTTGAGGCCCTTCAGTAACCCAGGTTGGTATTTTACATAAGATAGCAGAGGACCCAAGTCAGGTGGGTGGTCGGCAGCTTTAGATGCATCGGCTGGAGTTGGGCATTTGCGGAAAACCTCTCCCGTGGGTCCACCGGCTCGCTGGAAGCTTGTCCTCCATCCTATATCTCTGCTATGCTTTTTTGAATTCAGACACCCGAATCCCATCAGCTCCCTTGCTGAGACATCCCCGAGCCTGGGCTTACCGAATCTCCCTGGCAATGCTTTGGCAGTGTAGGAGTATCTGATTAATCTAAATAATTTAGTGCTCCCAGCCTCCTTCATCTGGAAATCTTTATGACTGAGATTTTGGACAGAAGGTCAGACACTTATGATGAATTTTTCAAAATATGCCTTTTTTACGGCAAAAATATGGCCAAATGTTCCCAAAAAATGTAAGTTTACTTTCATAAAGTTTGTCACTAGATTGTTGCAGAATCTTTATGCAATCAACTACATTTTGTTCTGCATTCAGTGTACTGTTCTTCAAATATTACTATTTTACTTCTAATCAATATCCTGAGCTGACAGATTATGCTACCATTTGATATTTTTAGTGTCTCGCAGTTTAATGATTTCTATTTCCTTGCCAACAGGTTGATGTTTTGAACTGGTCAGAGAATAAAGAGAGTCGCTGTATTCAGACCATTTCCTCAGGCCAGTACTATAATTTTGTTTGCATAAATGTGAGTGAGAAATATATTTTTCAAATGTTTAAATTGGATTTTGCTTCCACATCAAACTGGTGGTGGATAATTGTGACAGGGTCAAGTAACAGCATTAATTTAAGGTGGTTGGAGAAAGAACTAACAGTGACATGAGGAAAATAATTTATTTTGCAGGACATGGTTATGATCTAGAACATGCTACCAGGGACTCTACATCCTCAGGAGGCGAAGGAAACTCAGCATGTCCAAAAACACACTTATAAATTTTCATAGATGCACCATGAAAAACATTCTATCCAGATGCATCACAGTGTGGTGTGGCAACTGCTCTTCCCGAGACTGAAATAAACTACAGAGAATCATGAACACAGCCCAGTCCATTACGCAAACCAGCCTTTCATCCATTGACTCCATCTATACTTCCTGCTGCACCAGGATGAAACCAACATAATTAAAGACCCCTCCCACACCAGTTATAATCTCTTTCTCACATTCTTCCATCAGGCAGAAGAAGTAAAATTTGAATACACATACAAACTGATTCAAGAACAGCTTCTTCCTTACTGTTATCAAACTTTTGAATAGATCTCTTTAATGTTCATGTTAATCTCTCTGCATCTTTTCAGCAACTGTAACACTGTATCCTGCACTCTGTTCTGTTAGCATGATGCACTTGTATAGAACAATCTGCAAGGTGTTAATTGGGTAAGAGTCCAAATAAATTAGCTTCCCGCGACATAACATTTGGTTCCCATCTCCAGGTTATTGATCTGTATTGTGAACAGTTGGGAGACCAAGTATAGATGCTTGTGGTATCCCACTAATTGTAGCCTGTCAATACAAGAATGACCCATTTATTCCTAATCTCTGTTTTCTATCTTTTAGCCAATCATTAATCCATGCTAGAACATTACTTCCCATCCTCGTGTGTTAAGCTTTCTAACCAGTCTCCTTGTGAAAATCTAAGTGTACCATGACCATCTTCTGCAGCTACACTGGCACCACCCCCACTTTTTCCTCCGCTACATCGATGACTGTATCGGCGCTACCTCGTGCTCCCATGAGGAGGTTGAACAGTTCATTCATTTTACGAACACCTTCCACCCCAACCTCAAATTTACCTGGACCGTCTCAGACTCCTCTCTCCCCTTCCTCGACCTCTCCATTTCTATCTTGGGCGACCAACTCAACATGGACATTTGCTATAAACAGACTGCCTCCCACAGCTACCTAGATTACACCTCCTCCCACCCTGCCCCCTGTAAAAATGTCATCCCATATTCCCAATTCCTTCGTCTCCGCCGCATCTGCTCCCAGGAGGACCAATTCCAATACCGAACAACCCAGATGGCCTCCTTCTTCAAAGACCGCAATTTCCCCTCAGACGTGGTTGATGATGCTCTCAACCACATCTCATCCACATCCCGCTCCTCCGCCCTTAAACTCTGCTGCTCCAACCGCCACCAGGACAGAACCCCACTGGTCCTCACCTACCACCCCACCAACCTCCAGATACGTCGTATCATCCTTCGTCATTTCCGCCACCTCCAAACAGACCCCACCACCAGGGATATATTTCCCTCCCCTCCCCTATCAGTGTTCTGGAAAGACCACTCCCTCCGTGACTCCCTCGTCAGGTCCACATCCCCTACCAACCCAACCTCCACTCCCGGCACCTTCCCCTGCAACCGCAAGAAATGCAAAACTTGCACCCACACCTCCCCCCTCACTTCCCTCCAAGGCCCCAAGGAATCCTTCCGTATCCGTCCGAAATTCACCTGCACCTCCACACACATCATTTACCTCCTCCCTACCTTTTATCTTAGGCTGCTTGGCACACCTTCCTCATTCCTGAAGAAGGGCTTATGTCTGAAACGTCAATTCTTCTGCTCCTTGGATGCTGCCTGATCTGCTGCGCTTTTCCAGCAACACATTTTTCAGCTCTGATCTCCAGCATCTGCTGTCTTCAATTTCTCCCATGACCATCAGCTCTTCTTTAACAATTTTGTTAGGAACATCTTCAAAGATCTCCAAGAATTTTGTCAAACAAGAGTTTCCATTTTCAAATCCATGCTATATCCAATCACATTATTGTCCAAATGTCCAATTATTTCAACTTTTATAATAGATTCTATCATTTTCTCCACTCCTGATGTGAGGCCAGCAGGTGTGTAGTTCCCTGTTTTCTCTCCCATTCCCTCCTTGATTCCTGCAGATCAAATGTGAAAGGTGGTGCATGTGCCAACAACTTACAAGGCAAACACAGTTAATGTGCATGAAGAGCTGAGGGATATGTGAAAGGGAAAGATGAGTTATGTCAAATGAGCTGAGGGTGGACTTCAGGCAATCAGGGTGTTTCCTCACAGTCAATCTAGGGGTCGGGCCATTTTTAGTCCTGGTGATTGGTGAGGTAGTTGGTGCAACACAGACCTGGGAATTGGCACAATTCAATCAGAGAATTAGACCAGGTCAGCCTGAGAAGTTGAGCAAAATCAGTCCAGGCCTTGCTGATCGCTCAGTTAGGGCTGCTTTGCAATTCAGTCCAAGGGTTGGGCCGTGGTCATCCAGGAGGGTGGATTACACACATCCAGGGGGTATTTTAGGGTAAGTTCATGGTGTCCTCAAGTCTGTTACAGCTTTAATCTGAAATTGGCCTGATTGTAGTCACTAGCTGAGGGATTGGTCTCAGTCATGGAGGCTATTGATGATGTGAAGATTGGAGATGGCAGAGTGGGACCTGGTAGATTGGAAGAGGGGACTCGAAGGTCTTGAAGTCGATTCAAGGCACACCATATTCACTCTGGTTTCAATATGGGGAGGATAAAAGACTAACAAATGCATCAGAATCTCAGTAGTCATGGGCTCTGGATTTAAACAGGGACATTAATCGTAACATAAAGAGCCTAAAACAAAAATGGGAAAGGGTGAATGGTCATTGGGATCCACTAGGGAAGTGGAAGAATGGAGGTGGGGATGTTGTGCGTTACAAGCAAAGCCTGCAAGTCATTGTAGCAAAAGCAAATTCTAAAGCTCATCACATTGATCCAAAAATCAATTGCACTATTGGAATTTATTATCGATAAAGTGGCCCCCACACTTTGGTCAGGACCATTGTAGAACAGATAGCAGGCTTCTTGAAGATAAATTAATGGAGCAGTTGAGTGGTATGATGCAGTAAACCCACTGACCGGGTGCCCTGCATCATCCTTGTGGTGCATTCTCCACAACCTCAGGGACTGAAAGGTGGATGTATTAACTGAGGAAGAGTGCAGAAGAGACAAGAAACTTCTGGGAAGGGGAAGGGTGTGGTGTTGGCCCTGAGATGGACCAGGATGTCATCAAAGAAAGGAAGATGGGCAATGGTTAACTAAGTCAGGGAGGTCAACAAAATATGTTTCCAGGATGAAGAAATTTTGTTGAAATTGTTTCTGTGCTTATTAACATTACATTTGTGCAGTTTGCTCTGAGTCTTCTACTTGCTTTTTGCCACATTCCTCATGGATTTGATTAAGCTATGCAAAAAAAACATTATTTTTTTTTCCCTTCTACGCATAGCTCTGATATTCTCCTCTTAGTGAGACCTAAAGTATGTTTCTCAACCTAGATTAATGCTAAAGGAATGTTTTTACAATGAGCACTGACACTGTCTCCATCTCCTGGATTGTGGCACCAAAGTGAACAGACATATGTGTCCCATCAGGGAGCCCACACTGTAGTGAAAAAGACTGAGTTGACCGATATCCTAAGACTGTTCCTTATGCACCCTACATCCTTACAATCCTGTCAATGCTGCAGAATACAATGAACTTTCAGTTGACCTTTGAAATGCCTGAACATCCTCACTGATGTTCAGTGTACTCGAGGTTGCAAAATATAGTTCTTGCACTGGATCTTCTGCTGAGTGCCAGAAATGTCTGCAGAAGAGAAGCTAAAGAATTACTTGGTGAAGGTAGAGAGTATCTTATGCAGGGCAAAGTGTTTATCTCTCTGCTCATCTGAGAAGAGCAGGCCACACTGTTTCTTTCTGGTTTGCCAGCCCTTGTGTGTCTTCCCATCACCACAGGTATTGTCCCGGTTTTCCCTGACCATTTCCACAGTGGTGGCGAGGATCTGATATCCAGCACTTCTGTCCTGTCTGGCTTGGCCTTTTCAGCAAAGGGATATACCAGCTTCTCCTGCAATGAGATGCAGAGAAGGATTGAATGCGAGGGGAATGGGTGAAGGAGCAGTTTACGAGCATTCATCACTTATGCAACGTAGTGAACTGTCCCCAGTAAGTGAGTAGAAAGCACATTAGACAGGAGGGCTTGGTAATTTGAAAGCATGAGGTGTGAGTCATTGTGAGCAGGTGGTCTGAATCTTGTTGGCCATGATCGTTTGTGTGATGCCTCTGCCTTGGCAGAGTGAGACAGAGTGATGCTTTTGTGAGTGTGTAGTAGCAGAGAGAAATGGCACCAGTTAACCTTGTGGAGAGGAGAAAATCATTCCTTACCGTGGGCACTGCTTGCCATCCCTGGCGATGTGCAGATCAGGTTGGATGTGTCTGACAAGAGACTCTCATGGTAACAAGATGGACCTTCTCTTGATGACTTAGTCCAGCAGCATTAGCAAAGCTGGGAGCCATCTTAGACTTGCTGGCAGGCATTTCTGAGCTTTTATGCAGGGTTGGTCGTGGTGCGTGTAGCACGATAGGCTCTTGGGAAGTTCCTGATGTGCAGTGAATGAAATAGTGTCCAACTAACCATCCAATGTCTTGCCAAAACCTTCAACCTCAGAACATCCATACAGTAGTGAGAACTTCCAGTTCAATCGCTACATGTGATTTACTTACAAAATGAGCCGAGAAGCATGTGATTGTGTGAGATGACCCATGCCAGGCACTGGCAGGTAGAATGCCATCTGAGATGCTGACCACCATACCTTAACTCCAAAAACTGAAGTTCCTGGTCATAGATTCAATCCAAGTAGAAGGTCTCCACTCATAAAAAGATCAAGAACAAGAGGGCACAGAATTAAAGAAATTTGCAAAAGTAACAAATGCGATGTTGGGAGAAAGAAAAAGCATTTCACGCATTGAGTAATTAGAGTCTGAAATGCACTGCATGGATGTGTGATAGAAGTGGGTTCAATCAAGGCATTTAAGAGGCCATTGAGTGAGGGTTTCCATTCAAGGTAACAGGGAGAAGGCAGGAGAATGGCACAAAGTCATGCTCATTTAGAGAGTAGACATGATGGTGTGAGTGGCCTCCTCCTGCACCACAGCCATTCAGTGACTCTGTAAATATTAGCTTCAAGACTGTCTCTGTTTATACTAATTATACACTACGAGACAGATTCCTACCAGGAACATTTGATACGATTAATTGTTCAGCCTATGCAGTTTGGCATTGTGAAGAAGGGTTTGATATGAAGTATCAAACAGTTGTCTGAGGGGCTTCTGGCTAAGTTGTCTCAAAATTAGCGAAGTTCTGGGAAACACGGTTAGTAAATTCGCGGATGACACCAAAATTGGTGGTGCAGTGGACAGCAAAAAGAGTTATCGAAAAGTACAGTGGGATCTTGATCAATTAGGCCAGTGGGCTGAGGAGTGGCAGATGGAGATTAATTTGGGTAAATAGTAAATATAAGATGTTGCATTTCGTGAGGCAAACCAGGGCAAGACCTCTGCAGCCAATGATAGGGCCCTGGGGAGTGTTGTTGAACAGAGAGACCTAGGGGTTCAAGTACTGAGTTCTTTGTAAGTTGTGTCACAGACAGGGTGGTACAGAAGGTGTTTAGCACATTTACATTCATTGCTCAGCCCATTGAATCCAGGAGTTGGGATGTCTTATTGTGGTTGTGCAGGATGTTGCTGAGGTCTCTTTTGGAGTACTGTATACACTACTGGTCGCTCTAGTAAAGGAACGATATTATTAAAATGGAGAGAGTGCAAAAAAGATTTACAAGGTTGTTGCTGAGACTGGAGGGTTTTGGGTTATAAAATTGGGCTTGATAGGGTGGGACATTTTCATTGGAGCGTAGGAGATTGAGTGGTGACCTGATAGAGGTTTATAAAATCATGAGGGGCAGAGATAAGATGAGTATTTTCCCAAGGGTGGGGGAGCTCAAAACTAGAGGGCATATTTTTAAGGTGAGACGAGAGAAATTTAAAATGGATTTGAGGGACAATGTTTTCACACACAGGGTGGTTTGTATGCGAAAAATGAACTGTCAGAGGCAGTGGTAGATGCAGGCACAGTTGCGACATTTAAGGGATATTTGGACAAGTCCATGAAAAGGAAAGATTTCGATAGATATGGGCCAAACACAGGCAAATGGGGCTAGTTTAGTTTGGAAAACTTGGATGGCTTGGACAAGTTGGACTGAAGGGTCTGTTTCCATGCTGGATATTTATGAAGCTCATTGGGATATTCTCAATTAAGAGAAAGTGAGGACTGCAGATGCTGGAGATCAGATGGAGGAAGAGAGCTTCTTCAAGGAAGGCACCTTTGTAAGAGGATTCGCAGTAGGTTAAAATCTTCTAGGAGAAAGTGAGGAATGCGGATGCTGGAGATCAGAGAGGATTCGCAGTAGGTTAAAATCCTGAAGAAGGGCTCATGCCCGAAACGTCGATTCTCCTGCTCCTTGGATGCTGCCTGACCTGCTGCGCTTTTCCAGCAACACATTTTCAGCTCTGATATTCTCAATTAAGAGCAAGTTCCTGGTGTCATTATATTGTCATAAAAGTGCCTAATAACATCCTTCCTTCCTTTTGTACTCTTTTCAGAAATTTATAGTAGGAATGTGTTAATTAAGAAGTGTGACTTACCTTGACAACAGGAAGTCAAGTGTGCAGGTGGAAAGTACATGCAGGTGTGAGACATATAAATAGAGCTTGTAAAAGCTTTGAGGTATGTTCCTCAGCAATTCAGATATTATTGTTTGTATATCACACTAACAAATCAAAGCTGAACAGTCTTCAGTTTTGACAAAGGGATACATAAAAGACCAGTCAATCCCTACTGGCCATCTTGACCCAGCAAAGAGTCAAGCATCTGCCAATCTTGAGAAACTTAAGCAGTGACATGACTTGATCTTTAACCGCCCTCCAAGAATTGCTGGTTTAGGTCATCTTCCTGTAGGAAGTAGTTGACCACTTATCTGAGGGCCAGTCTAAATTAACAATTAACTATCACAATTGTTTTACAAAGTCTGGAATGCCCCCAGAGCTCTGCCACATATTATTAACTAGTACATTCTAAACAATAACACATGTAGAAATGTGCTGTAAGGTGCTAACACGGTTTGCAATTCAAATACCACTGATAAATTACTGCTTCTTTGAAATTTCAATGTATAATGTTCATAGTAAAATCATGAATGTGTTTGTATGAAGTTTTTAGTTCAACTGTTTTAATGACGTTGCTAAATCATTTAAAGAAGTAGGCAACTATTAAATTGTGAAAAAAGAGTATTTTGCTATCATTAAGTCATTTGTTATAATTACACTAGTGTGATTTCAAACTTGTGGTTTGCAATCGATTTTTTACTGTCTTGTAATATAGGCATGACATTTTTTTACTTTATGTACAGTGACACCAATTTGTTTTTAATTTAAAATATCCCAAGGTCCTTTGCAGAAGCATAAGGAAAACAAATGGTAAGCCAGAGCTAGAGGTTAGGAATGGTGGCTGAATGCGTTGGCAAATAAGTAGCTTTTCAGGTGAGCTTTGAAGGAATAGAAGAAAGTGAAGAGGGAGAGGTTTTTTAAGAAGAATATCTGGAGTGTGAGGCCTTTGTATTGATTATAACAATGGTTATAAAAGATGGGGCTGAGAGAGATGGGAGGTCAGAAAGGTGTGAGAAGGATAGTGTAAGATGCAGATAAGAAGTAATAATGTGGGTGTAGTGATTGGAACCAGATGGAACTCATTGATTATGAGATCATTGATTGGGGTTGTTAACCTGGACTAATTAAGGAACCCTGGCTGTCCAATATAAAGAAGGGGTACACAGCACTGCCCTTTTAAAAAAATAAAGAAGGGGTTCAGAATCTCCTAACTGACGCCAAACTGGCTGGCCATAACCAGCATACTGTGCGCACATAGATAAAGGGTGACTCGATGACGCCTTTGTGCATTATATCAGTGGCTTAGGATCGGAGAAAACTACCAAGATAGGAAGAGATTAAGTCAAAAAGGAATATAGGCTTAAGGATGAGAATTTTAAATGTGGGTGTAGGAGTGAGAGCTAATATAGGCCAATAAAGACACAGATGATAAATAAGCACTGCTTAGTGCTGGGTCAATGTATGTGGTGTAAGATTTATGAAAGTTGTGAGGTGAACCAGGAAAATATTGAAAACAATTGTGCCCAGAGTTAGTAAAGCCATATATTAAAAAAAAGAGTTTCAACCTGACCTGGGATTCTTAAAAACGTATGCAATGTTACAGAGCTAGACATGGTGTGGAGGTGCCAGTGTTGGACTGGGGTAAACAAAGTCAGAAATCACACAACACCAGGTTATAGTCCAAAGGTTTATTTGAAATCACAAGCTTTCGGAGCATAGCCCTTTCCTCAGGTGAAGTGAGAGAGTGACAGAACACAGAATTTATAGGCAGAAGATCATACAGACGGTGTGAGTGGAGCGTCGAATAATAAGTCTCTGCAGGTGACCAAAGTTGTTACACGGTGTAAGTAAAGAATCAATAGCTGAATAAAGACCGAAGGGATGACCTATAATCCAATTAAAAGAGGCAGAGAGATAATTACAAAAAATTAAGGGTGGTTCTGGAGACAAACCAAATGACGGGAATAAACATAGAACTCAACCAAATGCTGTTGGAAAAGCCCAGAAGATCCGGCAACATCTGTGAAGAAAAACCAGAGCAAGGGTCACCGGCCTCACTGAGGCCCCCCCGCCTCCCCAGCAACCCCTGCCCTTGCTCCTGATTTATAGCATCTGCAGTTCTTTCAGTTTTTTATTTGACTGGGATAACCTGATAAGTGTAAGAGTCCCACACCAAGGTTCTAACCAAAGTAATAAGTATCCAAACTGTATAAACTAATGAAGGTAGAGAGATCATAACCATTTATCAAGGTTATGGTGTCAAAACAGGACAGTAAGAAAGATTTTACAAATGCAGAAGAGTATGGTGTAGTCACATGACATAGACGGCATGAACTCAAGATCAAGATTGAGGCCGTCTTCATCAGTACAGAACTTAGCTATCAGTTACTGCTCGGTGACTCTGTGGCGTTGTATATCTCAAAGGCTGCCTTGGAGGAAGTTGAATGTCCTTGACCTCTGAAGTGTTCCCTGACTGGGAGGGAACATTCCTGTCTGGCGATTGTTGCGCAGTGTCCCTTCATCCATTGTCATAGCGTCTGCATGGTCCCACACAACAAGCATACCTGTAAAATCTTCCTCACTGACCCATTTTGACGCCATCACCTTGACAAATTGTACCACAAGGATCAGTGCTGGTATTCTTGCTGTCTGTTATGTACCTTAACAATTTGAATGTGAATGTAGAAGGTGTTATTAATGAGTTTGCAAGTGATCTGAAAATTGGTGGTGGTGATGATAATGTAGAGGATGGTCTCAGGATACAGTCTGATATTGACCAACTGATAAATGGGCAGAAAAATTGTAGATGAAATTTAATCCTTGTAAGTAAGAAATTATGCCTTTTTGGGAGGTCTAAAAAGGGAAGGATGTACACAATGAATGGTAGGTTCCGAGGGAGAACTGAGGAACAATGAGATCTTGATGAACAAGTCAATAGATCCCTGAAGGTGTCAAAACAAGCAGACAGAATGGGGAAGAAGGCATATGGGATGCTTGCCTTCATTAGCTGGGCATAGAATATAGGAGCAAGGGAGTCTTGTGACAACTTATAAAGAGCTAGTTGGGCCACAAATAGAATTCTGTGAGCAGGTCTGGCCACCACATTATTGGAAGACATGATTGAACTGGAGAGGGTGCAGAAGAGATCACCAGGATGATGCCTGGGATGAAAAGTCTCAGTTGTGAGGAGAGACTGGATTTGTTTTCCTTGGAGCAGAGAAAGATGAGGGGGGATCTGATTGAGGTATACAAAATTATGATAAGCATAGACATGGTGGGCTGAAGGGCCTGTTTCTATTCTGTATGATGCTATGACTCTACTTGCTTAGAGATAAGAATAAATGCAAAAACACTTCCCTGTGTTGTAAAGAAAATGATCATTGGGATCTCACATTGTCTTCTTACCAATGTCTATAGGGAAACATCAACACATAATACTCAGAAATGAAATGTAGTGTTTGAATTTTCATTGTGGAAGTGAGTACTGGGATTTAGGGGACTATCCTGACATTGAGACTCCTCCAACTAACCTGCACTGCCTACTGATACTGTTTTCATGGTGGGGACTGGAGTGGGCCTGGCACCAGCTGTGCCAACAAAAGAGGTGAAATCAGCAGTGGCAACAGTGCTGTAAAAGAGCTGCACTCACATCTCCTGACAGAACTCCTTTCTTAGAGGAGGACTATTTAAGCTTGCTTGTCTGGACTGATGCCCCAATGTTGGCGGATTTGTCCCCAAGGATATTCAAGAAACATGGAGCTCTCTCGCTCTCACTCTCCTTGCCCCACACAAAGCCAGGATATTTCCTGAAGCTTTTCTGGTTAAGGTAATGCAAATGTATCCTGACTTGCACAGCTATCAGGACTTATTCGGACTATATTACTGACTACAGCACCTGGATTGATTCACACAGGCTTCTGATAGCCTCCTGCATCCTCATTGATGCAACCATCATCCCTCACTATTTGTGATAATATTGGGATTGCAATCCAGTTGGGAATATTCAGCTCTCTAGAAAGTCTGCAGCCATTATCTGAAATATTTGTGAATAGGATTATATGTCTACCTACCCATAATTCTCACTGCTGACTTTAACGGTGACAAAAATGATTAGTTTTTCTGACCAGCTCATATTGAAGCAGAGTGGGATTGTTACAGCTAGCAAGTGGCTTTAGAAATGATTCCACATCAGATAGATTGAATCCAGCATGTTTTGAATTAGTGACTCCTATTATAAAATGTTACAGTGCCAAAGGAGGATATTTGGCTTATTATGCTTATCATGGAAATCTGAAAAAGCTAACCACTTAGTTCTGTACCTGTACTCCATTGTTATGGCCTTTGAAGTCTTCTCAATTATTTTTCATTGGTATTGATTACTGTTCCTGGCTTGGCATTTTATACATTAACATGTCCTCTGTATTTTAAAAAAGATCCTAACCTCTGTTTTCAATTGTTTGAATGGTTTATTTTTTGGTTACTAATTTGTTGACCAGTGGAAATTTTTTTTTGTTTCTTTGCTTTCTGAAAGGTCTTCTGAACTTGTCTGTCAGGAATTTAGTACTTTTGGTTTCTAAAAAAAAACATTGCTAGCCTTAGTTTGAATGTTGTCCACATCTTAAAATCTGGGCTGGCTTTGTATTAGCCAGGAGCACAGATTCAGCTCCATGATCATTATCGAGCAGGATATTGATGTCCCTGAAGCAGTGCTTCAAATATTTCAGTTAATTAGCTAGGTTCTTGCCATATATAGGAATACGATTCGCAGCTTCCAGAAACAAGAGACATACAAAGGCTGAACACAAACGGGCAATATTTATTTGGTATAAACTATGTATATATACAAATGCTGAATATAAACTTTATATCTCCCCCTGCTAACACAGGACTTCATGAGTATCTTATCCCATTCCACTAATGTGACCTGGCATCATCATGACCTAGCACCTTAATGCAAATACGCAGTAATTGTTGTCACAGTGTTGGTACAATTAACCCTCTACCATGTCCCATGTGCCCAATCTTACAATTCCAAAGTTAATACACGTTTCTGGATAATTTTGTCATGTGAAGCCCTAAGCCAAAGCTGACGGAGAAGAGTTATTACTCATTTAATTAAAACTAGTAAACTCCCGATCCCAAAATAGGATCCCAGTCAACCTCAAGGTAAATATTGAAGCTGAACTTGAAGCAGTCACATTGCACACATATGTTTTTTCTGTCTGAGAATAGTGCCTAATCTGTTAATATATGTAGCTTACAGTATCTGCAAGTGTGCCACACTGTGAGTCCAACTGACAATCCAAAGATGTTTGTGAGCATAATTTTTCATACTCTCGGGATTATTGAGCAAATGTTGTCCCATTGCTGATCTCATCTAATGTTGACTGTTACTAGTTTTGTGCTCTGTAATGTTTTAATAAAAAAAATTTAGACATCGATCCTGAAAAATTAATATAGATGACACACTGAGCCCTGCTGATTTTAGTTAACTGAGAATACAATTTCAGCAAAGTATAGTCCGTTTTTCTCATGCTTGTTATGCGGAACATAATGGGGAAGAAATCTAATTGTGCAACTATTTTGTGCTACATAGTAGATTTATATAAAGTCACTGAGGCAGGCTGCACTGTGGGGTGTTACCTGCATTGTCCACATAAAGCCTCCAATTAGATCACTGTGAACACCACACAGGCTGTGGAAGTTAGTGTTCGAGCTATGTCCTACTATGTGAGTTGGTGTGCATCCCCTGAATACCTTATTTGCCTCCTGTTTTGCATATTTCTGTTGACATGTTTGCCTTCACTTCACTGAATTGTTTTTTGTCTTGATCAGGTCAACAATTTTGAATTATCTCAGGAAATTGTGAAACTGCTGGAGTTGATTGAAAATAGAAAACTTTCAGCCCTGTATCCTGTAGTTCTGACTGTGGTATGTATATAAAAGATCACATATTGTTTTCCCGTTGAAACTTGCCTGAATTATTTACCTCTAATCCATAGTATTCACTGCTCAAGAAGTTTAAAAGAACACAGTAATAGGCCAGGGATGTTAAAAATTGCATTCTCTAACATTTTGCACAAGAAATTTGGATCAATGGACTTAACTGAAGCCTTCTTGAGCGTGTGCATTGTATTGCCAAATGTTTCTGCAGCCCATGTGATATACCACTTTTGAGATGCACATTAATTGAGGCATCCTCTCATTTCATTGGAAGCAATTGAATTTCACTAAATTTGATGTCTCCTAGCTTTAATAAGTGATGTAAATTCTCCAGTTCTAAATGTGGACCACATAATCCATTCAATGAAGTCACTCGTGACACACACAAAATCAGCAACACACAAGTGTGTTAGAGAAATTTAACCAGAAATTGTTATACCACATACTGTGGTTTCAAAGGGGGCCCAATAAACTAACACAAGTGCCCTTGAAGTCACCACTCGAAGTGTTCAGGCGCTACTCCTGAAAACCTAACCACAATGTGCACCACATCCAGATAGCTGAAAAGCATCTCCACTGCAAGCTCCTGTTCACTATTCTACCAGTGGTCAGTGTTCTTGAGAAGGGCAAATAATATAATGCAAGGATACTCTGAAACTCTCCTTGAACCAGGCAGCATTGACATTAATGACTGGGAGGAACTTGCTACAAAACATTCAAAATGGTGATATCTTGTCCATCAACTGCATTTTGCTTGGAGCCGAAACAACTTAATGATGAGACAGAAAAGGTGGGCATCCGGCACTGTGGCTTCTACTAACTGGGTGTCCTTTCCAAGTGCCTAAAGACCTGCCTGTACAGTCACATGCAGATTCATGGCAGAAACCAGCAACAGTGAGTGGATAAAAAGTGAGAGAACTGCAGATGCTGTAAATCAGAAACAAATACAGAAGTTGCTGGAAAAGCTCAGCAGGTCTGGCAGCATCTGTGGAGAGAAATCAGAGTTAGTGTTTCGGGTTGAGTGACCCTTTCTCAGAACAGTAAGTGGACGTCATTTTCAACTTGAGGGACAGTTGGTGATGCCTATACACTAGCACGATATCATCAGGAGCTTTATGATGTTATATGACACTGTGACTAAAATAACTACTTGTGAATTCAGATATCATGTTTATAGAGGCTCGAAGAGTAATAAATTATTATTTTCACTTTGTTGCGTGTGAATGTTTATAGCTTGTAGCTGGGATTTAGACTGGGGAAAGGGCCTGGTTTTCTGTTAGGTTTGAATGCATGAAATCTTAATCTTTACTGAAAGCTATTCAGAGGGTGTTTATTTGATACCTCTGCACTGCAAGAGGAATGAAATCAAGTTCTAATAATATTCATAAAGTTCCAAGTTAATAACGTGATTGAATGGAAAGAGTACTACAAATATGTTCTTACTACAAGAAAGTGAAAAATTTCATTAAGACTTTACAGATACTGAGCATGTTGACTGAGCCATTGAACTGGATTTATGAAAAGCTGTATTTAAGAGCATCACCCACACTTGTTTGCTAGCATTCCTATTTATGTACTTAAATTCTCAAACTTACAGAAGCCATTTGATGCACACTGAGTCATACTTTTTGTAAAATTTAACCAGCAATCCACCATATTAAAAAAACATCCATAAACTGTCAAATAGATTGCTCATAATAAAAAATGGATTAAATGATCGGTAACATGAAGTTTAAATTTGCTCCAGTAACATAGAATGTTGATGGTGAGAATTTACATTGTGTACCATATTAACAGCTGGCTAAGGAAGTGGTGGCTCATGGAATAATAAACTGGCTGACAAACAGAAAATAGTTATTTTCCAGATGGGCACACAGCAGAATTCCTCCAGAGTCAGTTTATATTGTGCTATCAACCCTCTGTATCTGTACATGGATATCTATATGTATAAATTATATATATGTGTGTTATCCCCTTTTCAAAGATTGCCTTTTATGAGCTTTAATTTTCTTATTAGAGTTTTTCTAAACCAAAGTTCTTAGCCTCATTACCAGCAGAATGGTTACTTCATTGTGTCTGATTTCCTATCCATTATTCTTTTCTGCAGTTAACTTTGTTACATTTTATTTTAGAATTTCTCTTCCTTTACGATGCTAAACCAATCTTTTAGAAGTTGTTTCAACATGTAGGCATACTTCCCATAAAAGCTTGTTTCAACTTTTGTTAGTTTAATAACTGACTATTATTGTTTGACTGAAGCATGACCTCTAGATGCCTTTCTTCTTTACAATCATCATGGAACCTCTAAGGACAATAACATAAAT
Organism: Chiloscyllium plagiosum; assembly: GCF_004010195.1. Classification (NCBI taxonomy): domain Eukaryota; kingdom Metazoa; phylum Chordata; class Chondrichthyes; order Orectolobiformes; family Hemiscylliidae; genus Chiloscyllium; species Chiloscyllium plagiosum. Next base: position 32,336,434 of record NC_057714.1, read on the forward strand.
TCTTCTCAATAAGTAGAAAATTGGAATAGATTCTTCAACGCACCTTTGGATGTTTAACCTATCTATTGTCATTCAGTAGGAGTGAAATGCATTCTGTATTATCACTTCACTGTTAAATATGCACTAGCGCCTATACACACAGTCCCAAATCTCTTTATGTTCAAATCTCCGAGTAGCTGCTGCTACCAATTCAGTGGAGCCAGCAGCAGAGCTGGCTCTTCTCAGTTCCTGAACTTCAATAACTGTGTTAAATGTTGACACAGAGGCATAGGGCATGAAGGATGTCAGGTCAATAATACTGCTCAGTCATTAGAATGATTGAAATGGTAAAATAAATAGTCTGGAAACTGTTGGATTGCAGCAAAGGTGTTAACAGACATATATATGTATGTATATGTATATATATATTGTTTTCAGAAAAATATAAAGGTGACATTTACCCCTACCGAGGCCATGAATGGGGAAAAGAAATTCCAACATAATTATTTGTTTAGCAAATATTTCCAGAGTGAATTTATTGTAACTTTCTGAAATCTGCCCATTTTGTTTAAACCTGGGAGCACAAAAGATGCTTCCAGTTGCAGAGTTTGATACATAAATGTGAGTGAAAATTAAATAAAAAATAGAGCTAAGCACCTATAAAAGGATTAAGTATGCTTCATCAGTGAGAAACTAAAGAACAATTTGCATTCCATGGTAACTGGAATAGAGGTAAAAGGCATGCGATAGAGCAATGACGGTGAAGAATGTGATGGAATGATTAGGTAAGTAGATGAATTTTTCACCTCCCAAATACTATAAATGCCAGAATCAGAGCAGATGGAGACATTTTATTTTGGAAAAATATGTTTGTAAGCTGCATTTTCATTCACGTTCGACCATCCAGTCTACCCTGGCTGAGGCTGGGGTCAAGCAGGTAGCTTCAAGGGATATATTCCTCCATATTTCAGGCTTTTTTCACCAAAGTATTTTTCTGGGAAAATATCTGCCAATGAAATCCCAGTGTGGTTCCATAATATCAGGAACTCAGTATCTAGCGCCTTGGAAGCAAAATCTATGTATTGGCACTCTGGGAAATATGGTCATGCTCTAATATCTGTCTCCATCTATCTGCTCATATTTCCACCTCGGCTTCAGTATAAATACTATTTTCTTCCTAGTTCCTATCAGCACTGAAGAAGCACTGAAGCACTGGACTCAAAACTTTAACTCTGCTTTCTATCGGCAAATGCTGCCAGATCTGCTGATTTCTCTCTTTATTTTAGATTTTCAGCAGTTCTTTGTTTTCTTATGTTGATGCTGTAGTATGTTGTGCCAGATATAGACGGGGTAGATAAAGATGAACTGTTTTCCCTGATTGAGGATTCTGGAACTAGGGTACATAGTCTGAGAACTAAGGCTAGATGGTTTAGGAGGGATGTTAGGAAGCGTTTTACATACAATGGTTGGTAGATGTTTAGTACTATCCCACAAGTGACCGTGAATTCTAAATTAATTTTTAGTTTTAAATCAGAGGTCAAGAAAGTTTTGTTGAAAAATGTATAAAGGGACATTGAGTAAAGACCTATGTTAGGAGTTTGGCCACAGATCAGCCATTATCTCATTCAGTAGAGGAACAGGGTTGCGGAGCTGAATGGCCTACTGCTGTTCCTGTGCTCCTATAAGTCTGACATTTTGCACTTAACTGTGCATATGTTGACAATTTTAGAGGCTTATTGACGGTGAACACTGACAGATTTCATTGTCAATATAATTGCAAAGCCTGGGCCATTAGTTTCAGTATTAGAGGTGATCAACATGTTCTGAGTTTATCTCCACTAGTAATAAATAAGTAGTTTTGGCCTTTATTCCTGTTTTCTTTGACTTATGACAAAAGCATTTACGTATATAATTTTGGATTATTTTTACTATAGGTTCACCCGAACAATTTGGAAACTTCATCTCCCTGTGTTCAAATGGAAGATTTTATCAGCATCAAAGAACTGGCAAAGGAAGCAAATAGAAAAAATATCTTAATTTTTAGACTGCTGTTGAATTATACCCAGGTAGGGATCTTTTCTTTCTGTTTTAGTATTGTGTTATAAAGAAGACAGTAACCTATCAAATTAGACACAATCAATATGGTAGCATTGTTTCTTGATTTCTTTTCATGGGCTGTAAATTTGTACTTCCTATGGCCTTAGCACATTACATGGAAGAAAGTATTGGGAACATTTTATTATTGAATTGTGTTGACTTTACATTAATATACTGCGTGATATTTTGCTGACCCATTATTACCTTTGATCATTATCAGTGACAACTTGAGAGTGAATAAATCTCAGCTTTAAATCCTCCTTTTTAGTATCAGTTATTTGGCAAGGTAAACTGTTCACTACAGTTATCAACTTTCTATTTTGTTTTCCTGGTTGTATGTGCTGGGCTGGAATTTCATGGTCCTAATTGGGACCAAATGGAGGTGGGATTGACATTAATAATTGGCTCTGAGCAGTATTCTAAAAGTTCCACCTCTGTTCCTCTCTTTGACCATTTTTATGTAAGATTCTGGGGAGAGAATGGGGCGTAATTGACAATGTTCTGAGGCATGCTGAAAGGCCATCTTCCATAAGTCTTTCAATTTTCAGGGAGGTTGATGGACCCGACGAACCTTTGGATTTTACACTAGCTACATCAAGCATAAACCATGAGTTGAAGGCATCAGGTGTTTTTAAAAAATGGTTTTGTCCTCTTAACAGTACATCAGGAAATGCTGTAGCAGGAGTTGTATATGTTCATTTAAGGTGTATCATGAGAGTGCTGTGATTGGAAGATATTCCACACCTTCAATGGGTGTACAGTTTTGGTCTCCTTATCTAAGAACACATAATCTGGACATTGAAGTGTCCAGTGGCTGTCCACTTGGTAATCCCTGACATGGTGAGATGTTGTTATGAGGAAACATTAAGGAAATTGGTTCTGTATTCCCGAGAGTTTTGAAAAATGAAGAGTGACTTAATTGCAAAGTTTTTACAGGGTATGACATACTGAATAGGAGGCATCGTCTCAGGATAACAACATTGGAATCTGTGGAATTCTCTGAACTCTCATGTCCTGAGAGACATGAAAGCTCAGTCATTGAGCATGTTCAAGACAGAAATTGATTGAATTCTGGAAGCTTAATGACATTATGCATTTTGAAGATGATGCAGGAAAGTGTCACTGAGATGGATGATTAGCCATGATCTCACTGAATAGTGTAGCAGACTCAATAAGCTGAATTGCCTACTCCTTTCCCTATATTTCTACATAAATACCCACTGAACAATTTGTTTACCAGATTACTACTTCTGACTATAAATATAAAAAGTCTTTCAATGAATTTTTCAGAAGTTAATCTAATACAAAATCTTTGAGATATTAACAAGAAATCACAAGGTAGATAAACTATTTCACAACTAGGTGACAAAGTCTGATAATTAGGGTTAGACCATGCAGGAGAGATGTTAAAAGCACTTCAACTAGCATCAATTGTTGTTTTTATTCTGAGGTAATTTTTTTGCTTAACAAAGGTAAAGGGATATGAGCCAAAGGCAGGTATATGGACTTAGGCCATAGATCAACCATGATGTTAATAACTGGGAGAACAGGCTTCCGGGGCCGAATGGTCTTCTCTAGTTCCTATGCTCATACAATGAGACAGAGTTAATTTGGATGGATATCCTTATGTAAAAACAATGTGAAAATGTTTAATCTTTTTCATTGCGTTTATGCTTTCACCTCAGATGTCTGCTGATTTTAGAAATTCTGAGGTCAGTTTGTTTAGTAAACTCTTGGCTGCAAACATCCTGCACCAATTGTCTATTCACTTTACATGTGCTGGCCTCTCTTTACACAGCCAGTTTGAAGAGTCCATTTGCTTGCGGAATTTTATGAGCTACTCAATAGCTTCCAGCCGATATAAAATAGCTTGTGAGTTATTTTCATAAAGTGATAATGAAAGAGTAGGAAGAGTAGAATTATGGGGTATTTAATTAAGTATATAATTAAATCATCTGAATATAGTTCAGTCCATCTGAATATAGTTCAGTCTTTGCTGCTGATACCATTAGAAGGCCTGACTGAGTTTTTTTAATTGAGAACTGAAGTGGGCCTTTTAATCTGTTTATTCCAGCACCACTTTACTGCCTTTCCTGTTGTTAGGCCAACCTCCAGACTGACTCAGGCAGGACTGCAATGGCAGTATCAGTTTCACATCCTGACTTGCACCTCTGAGAAGAAAGTCATGGCACTCTGTGTTATCAATACAGGATATGGGGTAGTAGTCTCTATTTGATTAAAGCTATGATTTCTACTTGTTATTAGTATATGATATGAATGTTAGTCTTGAAATGATGATGCACTCAGACAAGCAATTTAAATTATCCACTCCATACTGAAATAAAATGAGTCCTGATCGCCGGTGGACAGTAGAAACTAGCAAATAATTGAAAGACCCCAGTTCGTCTTCATTGTTGTGCAACGTTGTTAATACGCCACCTCTCAAATGCCCATTTCAGTTTTCTTTAGTCACTTTCTGTTTGCTGCAGAAAGGTCAAAGGCTGCTGCAATCATGAATTCCATTCCTTTCCCAGTGATAATGATTTTGGACCCCAAAATTACAAGAAAGTAATACAAGAAGATTTTGGCTTAAACTGAAATACATTGGTTTATTAAATCAACAAAATCATAGTACAAGCCCTTCTTGATTTGGCTGAAATGTACACTCATCCATGTGCTCATTGTTGCCAGTGTTGGTTGTAGACCTGGATGTGGAGGTGACCCGTCCCCATCCTCCTTCACCTGATTAATGCCCACGCTTCAATGTTGTCCTTTCTTATAGTGATAGTAGAAAATCTCATCCATCAACTGATGTGCTGGCCCACATCTTTGCCATTGATGTCTCTGCCCGGCATAGGCCTGAGTGAGCTATCCAAAAATTGCTTTCAGTTGCTATCCTAGCTGTGGATCTCTCTGCTAAGAATGCAAGTGTTAAAGGCAGACCTGAATAACTTGCCTGTGCCAATGAGCAGAGCACATGTTAAATCTAAATCTAAATGTTTATACCATTAGCTGCTATTATAATGTGGGTATACTACACTTCAGATATACTGCAATTCAGTAACTAAAATGGAAATCTGTTTAAAGAGACAGGCTCAGTTTTGGTTTTTCATATTGTCATCTCCACTTGAGAATACTGAAGATGAGTTTGCATTCTCCTGTGGAGCTCACGGACAGTACATTACATCAAGGGGCAGTTTTATCTGATTCACATCTGTGCTGGGCCATGTGACAGGAGTTGATGACTGCTGCATTGGGAGCCTCCAGATGATGGATCCCTTCAGTGCTGTTTAACCTAACTGTCAGAGAAACATGTCAAAGTTGGATGAAAGAACAAAAGTGCTGTCATCATGACTTGCACCGTTTTCCGATTACCAATCTGCTGGATAATTGAGAATATCCAAGTGACGGTGTGCATTGCAAGTATATTAGGTTTAATTGCTCTTCATGTTGATATATTTCTGCTGTGAACTTCCATTGATTACAAGGGCAAGTATGTACATTTCTCAATAATTCTTCAAGCTCTACACTAACTGGGTAGTTGGTGGCACAACTCATTGATATAATATGAGATTACTTCACAAAGTTGGACATGACCCATCTTGATGTAGACCTTAAGAGAAAGTGGTCAAAGTTAGTAACCACAGGAAAATCTGAAGCTGGAAAGGGAAGAGAGAAATGACACTTGATAGAATTGATATCTTTATTGTTGAAGTTGGTTAAAAAGAAATTAGCAGTATTTGCAAATTGATCAACTGATAAAAAGAGGGTATGTTATAAATTGTCATGCTACTCAGCCTTCTGAGCCATAAATGATTTTTTTCAACTCCTATATTAGTGCTGATTGAGCTAGTTTTTAAGGGCTGATTTGATTTGTTCCATGTATAGTCTCTAAGATTGTACCTTGTTTGGGCCTGAGTAGTCTTGTCTCTTCTTCCTGTTCAAAATTCTAGGCACCTGTCTTGATCAAAAGCAAGTTGAACTTTATAAAAGTTAGACCAGTTTGTTGATACCTTTCCTAACAGTAGGAAGTCTTAATGCCTCAACCACATATGCTTGGCTCATTTCCAAGTACTAGTATCTACCTTAAGTTAATTTATCTTTGTCATACCTCTATTTCATTAAATTAAGCCAAATATGAGAATCTGACAGCTGTGGTTTGTTGTAACAGATTTTTGTGGGAGAGAAGTCATTGTTTATTCAGGGTAAGGGTCAATCACTAATGACAGAATGACTACCTATACAGGATAAGGGTGACTATACAACTGTACAGGTCTACTGTTCAGGGTTAGGATCAGCTAATGTATAAGTGTGTAGATTCATGAAATGGTAACAGCACAGATGGAGGTAATTCGATCAATCACGACAGTGCTGGCTCTCTGAAGAATCAATTCTCCTAGTGTCACCATCCCCACTCTCTCCATACAAGTCTGTGCATTCTTCCTTTTCAGAAGTTCAGCTCTGCTACTGTTTTCCTTGACAGGTGCACGTAGGATTTAGAAGCAGGAGTAGGCCATATAACTTTTCAAGCTTGCTTCACCATTCAATAAGATCATGATTGGTGTAGTTATGGTCTTAGCTCCAGTTTCCCATCTGCTCCTAATAATCTTTGACTCTAGTCTATTAAAAAAAATCCAGCACGCTCCGCTTTAAATCATTTGAAGACCTAGCTTTCACCTCCTTCTGGAGAAGAGAATTTCACACTCTAACGATCCTCTGAGAGGGAAAAGCAATCTCTTGATTGTTGTCTTAAAAGTAGGCCTCTTCCTCTGAAGCTATATTCTTTTAGTTTTGGTAGCCTCTCAACAAAATATCATCTGGCTATCATCCTAACCAGTCTCCTCAACACCTTGTACGTTTCCAGAAGATCATCTCTTAGTTTTCTAAACTCCAGTGTGTCTCGACCTCATCCATCCAACCTTTCCTCATAGGATAAGACTACATTCCAGAAATAAAATCTGAGAGTCTTCACTGAACTATGTCTCAAGCAATTGTATAATTTTTTTCTAACAAAGGAGGCCAGAACAGTACAGACTCCTGCAGCAAGATGTCCTGACTTTTAATTTCCATTCTCCTTGCAAGAAACAACATTCCATTTGCCTTCCTTATCCCTTGCTGTGCCTGCCCCTCTGTTCTATCAAAATGAACAAGTTCATAGTTACCGACAGAACATAGAACAGAACAGCACAGTACAAGCCCATTGACCTTCAATGTTTGTCAGCCTTTTAGCCTACTCTAAAATCAGACTAACCTACATACCCTTCATTGTATTATTTTGCATGTGCCTATCAGAGGGTCGCTTAAATATCCCTAATGTATCTTGACTCTACTCCGACTGCCGTCAGTGCATTCCACACACCCACCACACTCTGAGCAAAGAACCTACCTCTAAAAAACCTTCCTCCATTCACCTGAAAATTAAACCCCTTCATGATATGACATTTTTGCCATGGGAGAAAGTTGCAGGCTATCCACTCTATCTATGCATCTCAACATCTTGTACACCTCCTATCAAGTCACCTCTCATCGTTCTTTGCTCCAATGAGAAAAGCCCTAGCTCCCTCAATCTTTCTTCATAAGATATGCCCTCCAATCTGGTCAGCATCCTGGTAAATCTCCTCTGAACGTTCTCTAAAGCTTCCACATCTTTCCTCTTAATGAGGCGACCGGAACTGAACACAATATTCCAAGTGTGGTCTAACCAGAGCTGTAGAGTAACCTTGCAGCTCTTAAACTCAATCCCCTGCTAGTGAAAGCCAACACACCATACGCCGCCTTAACAATCCTATCAACTTGGGTGGCAACTTTGAAGAATCTATGGACATGGACCCCAAGATCCCTCTATTGCTCCACACTTTCAAGAATCCTGCCTTCAACCCTGTATTCTGCATTCAAATTTGACCTTCCAAAATGAATCTCACCACATTTTTCCAGGTTGAACTCCATCTGCCACTTATCAGCAATCTACAACAGCCTTCCACATTATCCATGACTCCACCAATCTCCATGTCATTGGCAAACTTTCTAACCCACCCTTCCAAGTCATTTCTAAAAATCACAAAGAGCAACAGTCCCAGAATCGATCCCTGTGGAGCACACTGGTCACTGAGCTCCAGGCTGAATACTTTCCATCTACCAGCACCCTCTGTCTTCTATAGGCCTGTATCCCTCTTTATAATCCATCTGCAAAGTGTTTCTCACTCATTTAATGTGTTTCTATGTCTTTTCAGACTCTGTATTCTCTTTCAAAAAGTACTTTCTTGCTTATCTTGGTGTTACTGGCAAAATTAGTCACCGTACATTTGGTCCATTCATCCAAGTTATTGATATAGATTGTATGTAGTTGGGGCTCAGCACTAATTCCTGTGATCCTTCACCAGTGATAGCTGGCCAACCAAAGACTCATTTAGCTCTATTCACTGTTGGTTAAACAACCATTTATCCGTGCTAATAAGAGTTTCCGCTGTTATCTATATCTTAATGTGAGTTTATTTTTGTTGTTAAAGACCTCCTCTGCCCCTTTAGTCAATAAAGTGGCCATATGCCCTGGTGGGGAGTTCCTCCAATTAATTTTCTAGTTGTGACTTTTCATTCAACTGGAAATCTCTTGAAATAGCATATTTGCATGTTACTACAACATATTTCTTGACGGTTTGATAAGTTTCCTGCATTTTTTTCTTTCTGCAATTTGATCTTGAAGTTGATTGTGAAGATTGTAATTTGAAAGATCGATTTTAGTGCAGAGAATTTGGTCTGACATTATGGCAAAACCGTAAGCTTAATCTATTTTTGAGGTATAAAAATGTGTTTAGTATTTTGAATAACAGAAGGATTTCCTTTTCAAGAGCTCATTTCTGTTTGGGATAGTCTGGAACAAAGGCACAGAACTTTAAATTAGAGGCAGTCAGTTCAGTGAATAAGTTAAAATAAGCATTGCTAGAATGTGGAACTTTCTTCCCCAAAAAGCAGTATGTATTATGGAACTTAGTTACTCATTCTCCAGTGGGATAACTGACTCTGACTTTGGGGATGGACTGATGTTTGGGAACCCGCCCCTCAGGAGCAATTGGCTTTTTATCTAAGCTAATTTATGGTAATTTTTTTTTTAACCTGCTGAAATCTTATGGTGGCCCCGCGTATTCTCCCAAATTTGCTCTGGTTGCAAGTTTTCCCTGAAGGCCACCTGATAAATGATTAGATAAGATTAGATTAGATTACTTACAGTGTGGAAACAGGCCCTTCGGCCCAACAAGTCCACCTGACCTGCACATCTTTGGACTGTGGGAGGAAACCAGAGCACCCGGAGGAAACCCACGCAGACACGGGGAGAACTTGCAAACTCCACACAGTTAGTCGCCTGAGGCGGGAATTGAACCCAGGTCTCTGGCGCTGTGAGGCAGCAGTGCTAACCACTGTGCCACCGTGCCGTCCAAACTTGCTGTCGGGTTCACCAGTAATTTTCTAGGGGATCCTTCTTTCAAAGCCACTGAGTGCCTGATGGAGGAGCCCTGCATTGGGCAAGGGGCTGACAACCACCCTGCTAACCTTGCTTCCGATTCTCCTCCACATGACCCCAGCCACACCTTCCCCAAAAGCGACAGTTGTTCAATTGTTCGGTTTATGCCCTAGATGGTTATGCTTCTGTTCAGTAAAGGTATTAAGAGATATGGGCCAGAGGCAGGTATATTGAGTTAGGCCATGCATCAGCATGAATGGTGGAACAATCGTGTGGGACTGAATAGCCTACTCCTAGTCTTGTGTTCCCCATAGCCTGCAACCAGCTCAACTCATCTGACTGTAGCAGTAATTATCAGTAAAGGCCTCCTTCCTGCCTATAATGTAGAGCTGCCGGTGGGTCTCGGTTCTTGGCATGAGGAATTCTGCCTTACTGGTGAGTTAATTATGTACATGTGATAACATGGCTGAATGCTACAGCATAACACTGGGTGCCTATTGAGGAATTGAAATAGTTTCTTAAGGATCCTCCCTAAAGCGGGCTAAAATAAGCATTAGAGTTCAAGCATCCTGTTCTAAGCCAGTGGTTGCTCCTATCTACTAAGGTGAAATCTATTACGCTTGGATCCCAGATGCAATTCCCTGAATTTGTTATGAGTACACAGATGATACCCCCTATTGTTAAACTCCCAGATGAAGAGAGATTAACAAGCTTCCATTTCTTATTCACTCATCCTGTTCGTGTGACAAGGTTAATTTACAAAGGATCACTTCCCTTGTTTTTTTAATTCGATTCCCTACAGTGTGGAAACAGGCCCTTCAGCCCAACAAGTCCACACCGACCCTCCAAAGAGTAACTCACCCGGACCCGTTTCCCTCTGACTAATGCACCTAACACTATGGGCAATTTTAGCACGACCAATTCACATGCCCTGCACATCTTTGGACTGTGGGAGGAAACGTGAGCACCCGGAGGAAACCCACACAGACACAGGGAGAATGTGCAAACTCCACACAGACAGGCACCGGAGGCTGGAATTGAACCTTGCACCCTGGTGCTGTGAGGCAGCAGTGCTAACCACTGTACCACTGTGCTGCCCCACAGATACTTTTTCTCCTAGGCACAAATGAATTTATGTTTTAAAATAAGCCTATTTTATTAAAAGACCAACCAGACTTTCTTGCATTAATAGGGAGTGAGTATATTAATTACTGAACTTAAAAGAAATTAATGATGGAACACACATGCACACAGGTTAAAAATAAGAGGTGAGTTCAAAAAGATAAGAATTGAAGGAAAAGGCATACTTTGCTTCTAAGATGTTCACAAAGAATGAAGAGTCAAAGATTTGTGGTGATTGCAGTAGAGGTTACTGGTGGCATTGATGTTTGTAGTTGCAGAGTTGATTTCAATATCATGAGTTTTGCAGGTTGATTGAGATTCTGTTGTTCTAACACCGTGTTTGAGTTCCATGGTGAGTGAGAATCCCTTTCTTGTCCTGTAATCTTTTGTCCAGCTGTGTAGTATCTAACTTCGACTACTCAAAGTGAGAGAGTCTGCAACACAAATGTGACTCACTGCCAATTCTTCAACTATGAACTTCACAGCTTGTCAATCTTTACACACAAGCTGGTTCACATGAGAACATTCAGTCACACTACTACACTCCAGTAAGGTTGAAAAACTACTTTTTAAAAAAATCTATTCCACCCGCTCTCTGCTTGTTCTTCAAAGGAGAAAACATGATTTGTCTGCAGTTTGGGACATAATTTTCAGGGAAAGGGTTTGCTGTTGAGCAAGGAGTCATCTGCCCCTAAATACTTTTTAAAATAATACGAGATCACTATCCAGTCTGTTTCGTCTTGCCTCTTTGAAGGGTGGTTGTTGAACTTTTGTATCTTTAAACGTGATAATCCATGAATCTTTTTGCAGACAGCCACTTAATTTTATATCCACAGTCATTTTCAGCTGTATCAGTCCTCTTTTAAAAAAATACTGTTATGACATGGTGCTGAACCCCTCTGTTAAGTAAACCAAACATCCAGAAAAGTGCACCTCACCTTGTAATCTGTCAAAGTTTGAGTGACACAGAACTCCCAAATTCCACTATTTAAAGAAAATAATATTAATTTACTCTTTAACTCTAAAAGTGGACATTAAACAACAGATATTCACCACTCTAAGCCCCCCTTTCTCTTAACTGTTTATTACTTATGTCCAACTCTATTACAAAATGCTATTTCAATAAAAGAGTTATTAAAATTACATCTCTCTCTCTCTCTCTCTCTCGATCGATCGTCTCATTGCCTCAATGTTGGCAAAACAATAAATTCAAACTCAATTGGGTTTTAGTCTCCTTGGGCATAATTTAACTTGGTTAAATTTGAATTCTTCTCAAAACAGCAACCAACTTGGGTATCAGTTTCACAGCCAAACATTACATATATTCAATTTTCAGTAAACTCTGAGACTGCTAGTTAGTTATATGACAGCTGCTTGTACGCTCTCAGTGCAAAACAGCATTCACTCTGTCTCAAAGGTATAGTACATACCTTCAACTTCATAACAATACCTATTGGAATTACACATTAAAATGTCCACATACTTTGGGGTTCTGACCTGTCGTCATGACACTTGAGGCCACAAATGCTTAATTGTCTGTAAAATGCTTTACTTTTGTCAAAAATGCAACCCCATGTTAGAATACATATATGTGTAAGTATCCGATTCAGGCAGAATTTGGCATGGGTATATTGTCCTTGAAGATGAATACCTACTTCAGCTGTATGAAGGTCCTGTTACACCTCATGGAATACAGTGCTTTAAGGTTCACCACCACCTCTGGGCAACTGGGGATGAACAATAACTTCTGGTCTTGCCAGCAACACTTAGTCAGTCGCTAAGTAACTTCAACAATGTAACACCTTCAAGTGAGATGAGGGCAAGATAAAAAGTGATGGGAAAAGGGCAAAAAGCAGCCAAAGTTGCTTCCTGAGATCGGATGCTGGAGGTATTCTTTTCACAGAGAATTATTGCATCATGGAATATTTAAACAGAAGTAACAAACAAGGGAAAGCCTATAAGATATTCAAAACCAAATTTAGTATACACTTGTAAAAGAGTAATATGACACAATGAAAATTGAGATTAGAATTAATTCCTGCAGTTTAAGAAATAAATGTGGAGATAATGGTTCTCCTGCAGTTTTGTTTATTTGATTTTCTGCTGGTACTATGTCTTTCATTTGGTTTTACACACTCAAACAAATTGAGTAAATCTAGAATTGGAATGCAACATCGAGTCAGAGCATTGTATAATTAGCAAGGATTGGAACATAACTTGAATAATCGGCACAATGCCTCATTGTGCCAGGGACTCTGGTTCGATTCTGCCCTCAGGTGACTGTCTGTATAGAGTTTGAATATTTTTCCTGTGTGGGTTTCCACCTGGTGCTCTGCTTTCCTCCCACAGTCTAAAGATGTGCAGGTTAAGTGGATTGGCCATACTAAATTGCCCATAGCATACAGCGATATGCAGGCTGGATAGATTAATTATTGGAAATGCACGGTCTGAGGAATAGCGTGGGGGAGCGAGTCTGGGTGGAATGCTCTTTGGAGGATCAGTGTGGACTCGATGGACCAAATGGCCTGCTTCCACACTGGAGGGATTCTATGACTCCTATGATAAATGTTGCATGCTGAATGCTTCTTTCCTTGATTGCAATTAATTCTCTGTCAAAAATTTCCTTTCTAATCAATTGTACTTAAGTCTTGATGCATATCTATTCTACCATCTGTAGTAGAGTTTTCACTGATGGTAAAAACACTCAAAAGACTTAACAGTTTGAACATTACCATAATTAATCTGTAAAAATGAAGGATTGGTAAATCTTCCAGACTTGGCATTTGTCCAATGGATTCTGTAAGCACGTCTTTTAATTTCCTCTGGTAGACTGTAAAATTATAATTACACGCTAAATATTACCATTGCATTCCTGAGAGATTAGTTCCTCAAGAAACAGATGTTTTTAATGGAGAGACCTGCGAACATTCACTTAGAATGTTAACGAATTATAGTATAAGAGAAATAAAACCGATCTGTATTTTATAAGTTCAGCATGATAAAACTGGTTCCATTAAGTCTGTGATAAAGACAAATAGTTTATAAGCTCTAATGCAAACATGCTGCGAGAGACGTTTTTCTGTTTCTTGTTTTGTTGAATATTAGTGCACCAGAACACCTCAATTTGGGGAAATGTTTGTGTAATCCATTTTCCTGTGTTATATACCAAAATTATGCCCACTCTTCCCCATAATTACACTTTTTGTAACCTATCTTTAATGTACTTTCTTTCCTCTGTTCTAACCTGTTATTATAACATTTTCTACTGCGTTTATTCACTTACTCTATCCAGCTAATTATTTCCCCATCCTAATTGAAGGCCATTTTGTAAAAACCACATGTGAAACTAGATAAAAGGGGTTTGGAAATATATGCTGTTTTCTGTTCCAAGCAAGGGATAACTTTATCAATGAACTGTACATTTACTACCTGTGAGCATGTTCTGCAACCTATAAGGAAAAGCGGAATCTAATTTACTGCAGTCTGAGTAACAATGCGAAGTATGCTAGATAAATATATTGCTGAAAATGTGTTGCTGGAAAAGCGTAGCAGGTCAGGTCATTCCTGAAGAAAGGCTTATGCCCGAAACGTCGATTCTCCTGTTCCTTGGATGCTGCCTGACCTGCTGCGCTTTTCCAGCAACACATTTTCAGCTCTGATCTCCAGCATCTGCAGTCCTCACTTTCTCCTCGTAGATAAATATATTCCCAAAACTAACCAGCTCAAACTGAGCAAAATGAAGTGAAATGGATTAGCAGACAATTTCATGTTGAAATAGAGGGGCAATGACCTGTACAAATCCTGCAAGAAGAAAGGAAAAGGGTGACTAAAAAAATTGTAGAAACAGATTGAAAGGTGATCAGATGGGCAAAGAGAAACAAGGAATGAAATGTAACAAACGATGCCAAGCACAACAGAAAACAAGTCTTTTAGTCCCACAACAATGCGACTGAGAATGTATAAAACTTGCAAATTGCCTGCAGGAGGGGATAATAGATGAGCTGCATAGTCTGATCTTAAAGTAGGGAATGAGAAAGTTGAATGAGACTTATTGATTGAATCTATTAAAATAGCTATGTTCCTCCAGTACAGAGCTGTAAACAACAAAGCTAATAGCACTTTCAATTACTGTATATCCTTCCACTCCCCACCTCTTCCTCCGCGACATTGATGACTGCATTGGCGCCACCTCGTTCTCCCGCGAGGAGGTTGAGCAATTCATCAACTTCACCAACACATTCCACCCTGACCTTAAATTTACCTGGACCATCTCTGACACCTCCCTCCCCTTCCTGGACCTCTCCATCTCCATTAATGTCGACCAACTTAACACTGACATTTTTTACAAACCCACCGACTCCCACACCTACCTGGATTACGCGTCTTCCCACCCTACCTCTTGTAAAAATGCCATGCCGTATTCCTAATTCCTCTGCCTCCGCCGTATCTGCTCCCAGGAGGACCAGTTCCACCACAGAACACACCAGATGGCCGACCACAATTTCCCTTCCCACGTGGTTAAAGATGCCCTCCAACACATCTCGTC
>NC_057714.1:32352026-32362261 GCF_004010195.1 Chiloscyllium plagiosum
CCCCACCTCACCCTAGTTCCAAACTTCCAGCTCAGCCCTGTCCCCATGACTTGTCCGGACCTGTCCTACCTGCCTATCTCCTTTTCCACCTATCCACTCCACCTTCTCCTCCCTGAGCTATCACCTTCATCCTCTCCCCCACTCACCCATTGTACTCTATGCTACTTTCTCCCCACCCCCACCCTCCTCTAGTTTATCTCTCCATGCTTCAGGCTCACTGCCTTTATTCCTGATGAAGGGCTTTACCCGAAACTTCGATTTCGCTGCTCCTTGGATGCTGCCTGAACTGCTGTGCTCTTCCAGCACCACTAATCCAGAATATCCTTGAATAACAGTCAATTTCTTGTAAAAGTCAACCGATGGCTCTTGTTCAAATAAACCAATCTCTTTGTATTCAGTATCCTTGGTTGAAATCAAACTTGCCCTGGCACAAACATATTCTTTGATAGAATTATTGAATAACATACCTTAAAGCATATTTGCTCAGCTCCTCAAACCTATGCACGTCAACACGTGATGTAAAGGCAGCAACATACTGGTGCATGCTGTATCTCTTTGTGCCATCTTTGGGAGCAGGCCTGATAGGAACAGTCTCCATCCTGACAACTCTGCAATAAAACAGGACGATGGGAAGCGGTGAACTTCAATCCTTTCTTGTGTAAGTCAACCCCATACATGTTGGCTACAAATTTGTCTGAGAAACTCAACTGTTATGCAAGTATGTCCAGTAAACAGCCAGAATATTTGAATCCAAGTCAATGGAGGAATAATCGCAGAATGATTATATTGTAGGTTGCTTTAGTCAGAGCGTTCCTTGAATACTGCGTTCATTTTTGGTCTCCAAGAAATTAGAGAAACAATCAAAAAACTGCAAAGGAAAATCACAAGACTGATCCTCGCTATTTGGATTAAATTGTTTAGATAGATGTGAATTGGAGACTGGAACAAGAGGTGATCCAGAGGTGTATGAGATTGTTAAAGACATGGAAAAGGTGAACCAAAATATTATTTTAAATTAAATTATAGGCGTAGATCTGAGACACAAATTCACACTCATAAAACATAATTTTGGGATTTATATACAGTATCAGGAAACCATTTTTCATACTTTAGTTTGTGCAAGAAGCTTTCAGATGCAGTAGTGGAAGAAAACACCCTGAAATTATTCAAAAAGCAATTAGACGGAACTAGTTACTGTGTGGATGGGTGAATTTAAATTAGCAAAACAGTCATCCTCATTTATAATTATCTTTTAAGCAATAGTGAGTTATTTTTAATGAATCTTTTAAAATGCAACTTTGTAGACAAAAAATGGTAGGATTAAAGATGACAGAATAATGACATATGGGAATGAACCATCTCCAGCTGTCCCAGTCCAGAGCTCCAATATCACGACTAAGTGACCACTGCTGTCCTTACTGTCAGCAGCCTATTCTACATCATAGTAAAGCACAGATCTGTCACAACCTAATTTGTTACATATTTCACCACAAATTGCTGGATTTCTTTTAGTGCACCTGAGATCACTTTGCATTCCATGCAATTTATAATGTGCTTTTTCTTCCTGTCTAGCATCTCATTAACCAATTGCCATATCTAGGAATCATAACAGAAAGAAAAAATCTTTAGACCATATGTCAGCTACTTAAATGTATTACAGGCTGCCATTTGAATTCAAGTAATGTGAATTAAAATAAATTGAAGTGTACCGAAAAGTAATGCATCAAGACAGCCACAGTTTTAGACTATTCACTGGTTTGTGTCTGCAAAATGTGAATGGCAAGGAGATGATTTCCCACACTTCTTATCTATGAAAAACAATAAAAACTTGACCGAAAATTGTTGGATTATAGATTCGCTTCTCAAACTCACTTTCAAAGCAAAACCAATTCAGGCTTTAAAAAGAAACAGGCTGCAATATTCTTTGTATCTGAGAGAGAAGGGCGAAGAGCTCCAGGAACTGCCCCCTTTACATTTTGAGATTGAGGCTCAGTTCATTGAGATGTCAATCGCATTTCCTGCCTTAAATTGAACGTCTGTCTTTTGACGTGGGAGCAAGAAACCCTATGTGTCTGCTATAGCTAAGTTCTCCACTGTGCAAGCAGAATACGTAACACCTGGACTTTCAGGTGTTGCAGAGAATGGTGGTCTCGTGAGCACGACAGGCTTGTATATAATAAATCCATGTACGAACTCTAATTGATACTTCAGATCACCACTATCCATCTTTGAATTTTCAAGCTGTTGATTTATTGTTGAAAGGCAATGTTGAAGCTATCATTATAAACAATGTTACAAGTTAATAAACATTAGCTCAGACAATTTGCTACATTCTCCTATTATGAGATCCACTAATTCAAGACAGATTAAGAGCAAAATGTGCATTTCTCAGTCTTCATTTCTAAGTTTCACATGGGACAGTTTTGTTTTCCTTCAAATTCAGTTTTTTGCTTCATGAGCCTCACTGGATGTGACTAAATTGGTGGTAAAAGGAATCACAATTACTGTTTAAGATAGCAACACTTAGTAGCACTGCCATTGCTGAATTCCCCACTATCAAACATTCTGGAGATTAACATTGACCAGAAACTGAACAGAATCAGCCATATTAAAAACCATGACCACAAAACCAGGTCAAAACATGGAATTCTGAAACAAGTACCTCATTTCCTGGCTCCCAAAAGCCTGTTCACTATGTGCAAGGTACAAATCAGAACTAATGGAATGCTCCCCACTTGTCTGGATAAGTGCAGCTCTAACAACATTAATCAAGCTCAGTGGCATCCAGGACAAAGCAACCTGCTTGACTGGCACCCATTCCACAACCTTCAACATTCATTGTGTCCACAACTGAAGTAAAGCATATGCCATCTGAAAAGATGCACTGCAAGCACTCATCAAAGCATCTTCGACAGCATTTTCTATACATGCCATTACCAAATAAAAGGACAAGGGCAGCAAATGCATGGGTACACCAGTACCTGCAAGATCTCCTCCAAGTCAGAGCTGATTCTGATTTAGCTTGGAACTATATTGTCATTCCTTTTCTGTTGCTTGTTCAAAATCCTAGAACGCACTTCCTAACGGCTTTGCAAGTGCATCTGCAGCCTGTGGATTACACCAATTTAAGAAAGTAGTTCATCACTATCTCTCAAGAGCAATTAAGGCTGGCAATAATGGTTAGTCTAATCAGGGTCACCCGCAACTTGGAAATGAATTAGAAAAAAAAGGGTGGTGGGATCTATGAGATCGAAATACATGTCGGTCAAGGCTGTGGAGAGATTGGTTTAAAAACCTGCGTCCTGAAGTACTTTTTTCTTCATTAAAGATAACTCTTTACACTATAGTTATTTGTATTGGAGCTAACACCATCCCAGGAATATTATGACCATTTTCATATGAGTTATTATTTCACCATACGTAAGAGACCAACATGTACAGTCAATTATCCATCTGTTTGCAATACTAACTGGGAGAGGTGCACGGTTACCTCTATTCTATTGAGTTGTTTAGAATTAAGTTACATAGAGCCTGTAACATAGAAAGAGGCTCTTCAGCCCTGTATGTGAGCTGCTTGCCACCCCTCTTTGTCGAACCGCATGTAAGTACATAATGGGACTTCCAATTCATATTTTAAAAGCTATCAATTTAAGCAGTCTAAATCAGGAGTGTCTCAGGTTTAATCAGCAATTTCCAGTAAGTCACCCAATCAGACCGAATATTATAGTAGTCAACATTGTTTAGTCTCAATTTTGGATAGCAGAGGGTAAAAATCAACCGAGGTTTCTATTCCCGAGTGAACCCAAATATAAAGTATTTGCTTGATCATTAGTGATAGCAGGATCTGATTCAGTTATGACATTCCCTCTTTACTGATGCATTCCTGCAGCAATGTTGCATCACCAGTCACTGCAGACAGGAGTACATGGGGTCTCGGGAAAAGTTAATTATATTTTAACTTCATAGAGTCGTAGAGATGTACAGCATGGAACCAGACCCTTTGGTTCAACTCGTCCATGCAGACCAGGTATCCCTGCAATCTGTGGCATTAATAACATTTCGAACAAAATCCTGCGTTCGGCTGAGTTATGAACTAATTGCAGACACTGCCATCCACCCCACTGCCTCCTGAGCATCGATGAAGGTCGGTTGTGTCAGTGCCAGTTCCTTGGAAGAATTAATCCAGCTTCCCTGCTTTTTATCCAGAACTCAATACAATTTTCCCCTTCCAGTTTTCTCTTTTGGGGGTTATTATCAGATCTGCTTCCGTTATCCTTCAGGTAGTCCATTCTACTTCATAAGAATTCACAACATGAAGAAAACTATTTTCATCATGTCTCTTTTTGCTAGATGTCATCTGCTCAATCATCTTTACCCTAGCCTGGTAATTTTGCAACACACTCCAGGTTTTGCAACATGTCCAGTATGCCTTATTTCCCCGCCAAAACTTACAATTTGTCTCTCCATTTGGTTTACCCTGTCAAGATACAGGACTTTGCTGGTGAGGGATGTGGAATTAGGTGGAGAGGTCAGCAAGCCGTCATTTCAGCAAGAAAATATGCAAATCTTTTGGAGTTTGCACTACTGGGCTGGGAAGCAAGAATTGCTTTCTGAGGCCAGTTTTAAGGCACCTTAGTGTATGTCCAGTTGTGCAATATCTGCCCACGCATGCAAACTTTGCCTCTTGAATGATGAGTTTGAACTTTAGCCCTCTTTCACCAGGCGTAGAAAGTCTGCACATGTGGTGACACAATCACCCAGCAACATTTGCACAGTAATATCTGCCAACCTACCAGATACTTCTTCAGTGGAATGGTTTT
This sequence comes from Chiloscyllium plagiosum, assembly GCF_004010195.1. NCBI lineage: Eukaryota > Metazoa > Chordata > Chondrichthyes > Orectolobiformes > Hemiscylliidae > Chiloscyllium > Chiloscyllium plagiosum. The sequence continues at coordinate 32,356,847 of NC_057714.1, forward strand.
TAAAACTTCTTGAGCCCATATCAATGTGCCTGGTGTCTTTCAATCCAGTGTTCCACCAGAAAGATTTTAAATTGTCAAAGCTGTGAAGTAGTAAAAATGAACAGTGAGTATTTGACAAGTACTCAGGACTCTACAATCACCATTCGGGAGACTTTGCTTGATTGGCACAGAGACTGAGTGAGAATATCTGAGAATTTAGTTCAAAATTGTAATTCAATGGGTAAATCTTGTTTAAGTTCAATTTTGGAATAAAAGTCAGCTTCTGACCTAGAACTAATAGCCTTTAAATAAGATAAACCATCCTATTTAAACAAGTAACTGTGAATTGCCTGAATTTACCTATCAGTTCCTGAATCCCCTTGTCTGAATAAGATGTTGGTTACTGGAGCATGAAGCTAAGCAAGGAAGTGACTCCTCATAGCTCTATATAAGAAAAGGATTTTTAAAGCAGCTAATCATTAATGTTCCACGGTCAATGTGAGGGTGACTTGGCTGAGTGAGTCACAGACAAGGGCGAGGGAGATTATCTGAGAATTTGGTTATAAGCACAAAGGAGGTAAGGGGAAAGGGGTTTGCTGCAAGGAGTAAAGTGTGCTGAGTGCAGAGTTTGATGAAGGCGAGTTAGGTGACGCTATATTTTCTTCTATTCTTTTTAAGTCAGTTCATTGATGTTCTTCAAGGGAATGCAGTTAATGTGACATTTGTAGCATTGCACAGGAAGGGAGAGGCTTGCCAATAGAAGAGATTTGTTCGGTGAACAGATGGGCATTTCTGTGGCTGAAAAATGACTCCAGGTTGGTATGATGCCTCCCAGGTGCCAGGGTCAAGTGTGCTGCAGATCAGCTGCAGGACGTTCTTTGGTGGGGAGGGGGGTGGAAGTGAACTGCCAGAGATTGTGAAACATAAATATCGCCAATGACTTAGTCGGGATCACCAGCCAGTGGAAGGAGGTAGATTAGGTTCCCTACAGTGTGGAAACAGGCCCTTCAGCCCAACCAGTCCACACCGCCCCTCCGAAGAGTAACCCACCCAGACCCATTTCCCTCTGACTAATGCACCTAACACTATGGGCAATTTAACATGGCCAATTCACCTGACCTGCACATCTTTGGACTGTGGGAGGAAACCGGAGTACCCGGAGGAAACCCACTCCATGCAGACATTCGCCCGAGGCTGGAATCGAACATGGGTCCCTGACGCTGTGAGGCAGCAGTGCTAGCCACTGTGCCTGGCACTACAAACATCGCAGGCTTGCCCATCTCAGCACTACACTTGGCGTTATTAGCACCACGCTCTAACCATCTGAGCTAACTGACCAATGCAAGTCTGCAGAGGAATTATACAGAGATGATAACATTGTGCAGTTATTATGAGCGACTTTAATAACTTAAAAATAGACTGGTATACTAGTAGTGTAAAGGGTGATAAAGGACAAGTGTTCCTAAATTCTGTTCATGAGAATTTTCAACCGTGGTTTGTGACCAGTCGAGCAAGAAAAGATGCACACTTGGGTCTTGTTCTTGGAAATGAAATGGGCCAAGTAGATCAAGTGTTACATTGGGAATATTTAGGAGACAGTAATCATTATAGGGTTTAGGATGATGGTAGAGAATGACAACTGCTAATCAAGATTAAGCAAAGTCAGTTGGCAACTGGACAAGAATGTGGCTGGGCTGGATAGACGGGAGTAAAATATGGCAGGAACAAGTGTAGTTGTGCAATAGGCCACCTCCAAAGAGCAGATGGTTCAAAAAGGAAAGGTGCACAAACCAATCTCGAGCTCCCTAGATGAAAAGAAGAAGAATATGAAGGAAAATTGTGCTTGTGACAGGTTGAAAATACATTTCAGAATAAGAGGGATACTGAAGGTTCACCGAGGTGGTGAGAAATCTTATTGGGAAAGCATACAAGAATTCTGAGGAAAGATTGGCAGACAACTTAGAGGATTTTCAAATCTTCTTTAGGCATATAAGTAGGAGAAGAGTGATAAAAGGAGGAGGTAGGCTAATTAGGCACTAAATCATGAATGTGAGCAGCAGGTATAACTGAGTATCAAATGAATACTTTGCATTTGTGTTTATCAAGGGGTTAGCTACTACCCATTGTCACAAGGATTCATGATTGGTAAGGAAGAAATATTGGATAGATCGCTGATATTCAAAGTAGACAAGACAGTGGTATTGAATGAGATGCACCTAATCATATTGAAGGAAGTGAGTAGGGACATTGGCTATAATATTTCTGTATTCCCTAGTCTCTGGAGTGGTGTCAAATTACTGGAGAATTACAAACATCAAGAGGTTGTTTGAGAAATGTTATAAGGATAAGTCCAGGAATTACAGACTAGTCTGTTTAACTTCAGTGATGGGGAAGCTTCTTGACACAATTTTTCATAATTGAATGACTAGTCACATGGTAAAAGGTGGGTTGGTTAGGAAGGACCAGCATGGATTTTGAAAGAGGGAATCATGGTTAATTAACTGGTGGGCGGCACAGTGGTTAGCACTGCTGCCTCACAGTGCCAGAGACCCGGGTTCATTTCCCACTTCAGGCGACTGTCTGTGTGGAGTTTGCACATTCTCCCTGTGTCTGCTTGGGTTTCCTCTGGGTGCTCCAGTTTCCTCCCACAGTCCAAAAATGTGCAGGTTAAGTGAATTGGCCATGCTAAATTGCCCATAGTATTAGGTGAAGGGGTAATTGTAGGGGAATGGGTCTGGGTGGGTTGCGCTTCGGCGGGTCGGCGTGGACTTGTTGGGCCGAAGGGCCTGTTTCCACACTGTATCTAACCTAATCTAACTAGCTGGATAATTCTTGAAGAGGTAACAGGAATGCTTGACATGGTTTTCCAGAATAGGTTCAACACAGGGGCACACAAAAGATGTGTGAGAAAACCTGTGGAGTAACAGGGATTGTCATAACATAATATAAAATTGGCTGAGTTAAAAGAAATAGACTGGCTTGAAATTTAAGATAGTATTGCCTCAGCATAGAATCCTGTTTACTCTATTAAACTTGACTAAAAGTTTTCAAATTTTGCCCAGGTGATCCTGTATCAACCTGCTACAATGAAAGGAATACAATTGTAGTGTTTGCACCATTCCTCTTAATTATTATTAATTTATTCAGTCATCTCAACATATTGTTACTACCTAGTTAGGGGTGGCTGTTATTTAAATAGAAATCCAAACACATTGTCTTAATGAACAGAAATATGCCACTAGCTTTCAGTTTTATTCATAAAACAAATTTTAGATTATATAAAAGAAATTAAACAAAAAATATATAAATAAGCACGATTAACTTTATAGCCTGATTTATAATTATGCATGTTAGGCATTCGTATGTACTGTTTGCTTCTCACTTCCCCAAAGAATTTTCTTTATAAAATGCATTAATCCTAAAGTTATTCACTTTTGTAGGGACCACCAATTAGTATGCCACACCCTCCCAGAATTTTTTTTCCTCCGCTCCAGCTGCTCTCAGAGGTAAAACATTCACTCACCACCTCTTGGATATGGATATCTCCGTTCCTTGTTCTGGTCACTTTTCAACACTTGCAAGCTGGTGTGTTTGTTGATTTCTTTACCACAAGACCTCAAGGACCACAGTGGATTTTCACATTAGTTTCAAACATTGCATTTTTCCAGCTTCTGTTTCTTTACAAACTTCAAATTGAAATTAAACCTCCCCCTAAACCTATGCTCCCAAACATTTGGGTAAAATCGGCTCCAACCTTGCTTTAATTGTGTTTATCTCATTCTTTTTTGTAACTTGCATCATTCCAGATCAAAAAATTAGTTGTAAAACACTAGCACGAACCACAAATTAGATATTCATGACGATATTCTTTTCTATCTTATTATACAGAACAATATTCTATCTAGGGTTTCACCTAGATGGAAAGATTTTGACACAAACAGTGCTGACACAAATGAGTAGTGTTTTTGCATACTCTTCGTAGGGAGTCAAAATTCGAAAGGTATTAAACTATAATTACCACCTACTGTCCCAGTGTTACAAATGATCACCATTCTCTCAGTCTAGTTGTATTGTTCCTTGTGTTTGCTCTGATGATAACCAATAGTTTCAAAATTGTGTGCAACTTTGCTGGTGCTGTGCTTGTTTGAGAAGTAACTGCATGCCACACTTGAACTTTCTTATGATACAGCTGCAGAAACAGCAAGCCAAGTACAAACTTTATGATCTGCCTGGTTTCTCAGTATCCTGGGACCTGTATACTGCATATTTGCAGCACACTGCCCTGTAGGTGAGCAAAGACATTTACCAGAGCAGGAAAGAGAACTCACTCCCATCTGTGGTTGCTGCTGATTTCATGCATTTCAGTAGTGCCTTGCCTGAACAGCAAATCCTTGGCATCCAATGAAGAATGTGTAAAATCCTTTTTTTATTTCATTCAGCACAATTTCTGTGTCAAGAATGTCTCCGATAACCCCATTGCATTCCAGTTATCCACCCCTTAAAGACAAAGCAAATTTGGTGGATCTGATAATGTGAGCTGTTATCTCTTCCCAGTTTATATCAAACACCTCATCTTTGTAACTCTATCGACGGCCATTTTCTCATTCCCACTCACTTGTTTCCTTTCCTCCATCATGTAACATGCCCTATTCAACTGTAGCTGTGTTTTTGCTCAATCTGCAAGCTAAACCTAATAGTGCAGAACAAATTGCACAGCTCCCAACCTTGCTTCTTACATATGAATTTTCTTCATTGCATGAAACTTCATTGCTATTTTATCTCCTGGACTCGACTAGATTGGAGTGGGAACAGCATGAGGAGCTTGAGAGTCAGTCTAACCCAGGACAACAAAAGATGACAAATAATCTGAAAGTTGAATGCATTTAGTGGCCACAAAGAGTAAATGGGAAGCTTACTCCGTCTCCTGACAATCTCTGTCAGGCTCATTAAGTTTCCTGTTCATGTTTCTTTATTAGCAGCAATCCCAAAAGTTGAATCTTTCTCCCTTGCTCAAGTTACCCTGCATTTTTGTTCGGTAACTTCGATCCCATTTTACTTATCCTACCCATTGATGCATCCCTGTGCTCTACTAGAGTCATAGAGTCATAGAGATGTACAGCATGGAAACGAACCTTTCGGTCCCACCCGTCCATGCCGACCAGATATCCCAACCCAATCTAGTCCCACCTGCCAGCACCCGGCTCATATCCCTCCAAACCCTTCCGATTCATATACCCATCCAAATGCCTTTTAAATGTTGCATTGAAAGAAGCAGTAACTCTCAAAGTTAGGTATACAAACAGATCCAGCACAGGTATACAGGAAGGCCTGGCTAACCATTTAGCTGGAAATGTGTTGCTGGAAAAGCGCAGCAGGTCAGACAGCATCCAGGGAACAGGAGAATCGACGTTTCGGGCATAAGCCCTTCTTCAGGAA
>NC_057714.1:32362702-32374718 GCF_004010195.1 Chiloscyllium plagiosum
GTCTGACCTATCACCCTCACCTGGACCTCTTTCCACCTATCACATTTCCGCGCCCCTCCCCCAAGTCCCTCCTCCCTACCTTTTATCTTAGCCTGCTGGACAAACTTTCCTCATTCCTGAAGAAGGGCTTATGCCCGAAACGTCGATTCTCCTGTTCCCTGGATGCTGCCTGACCTGCTGCGCTTTTCCAGCAACACATTTCCAGCTCTGATCTCCAGCATCTGCTAACCATTTAGCTGAACCATTCTGGTATTAATGAAATGTTGTCCTTTCAGTAAAACGGAAAAATGTACCATCCAAGGTATTCAACAGCAGGAATAATTTGATTTCTGGAGTTATAAAGGTGCCACTAGCCATATTTGCTGGCATTATTACAATTACCTGCTGGTGAATGTAGTGACTTTACTTAAATATTTTCTTCATCAATTGGGATCCAGTGCTGTGCCATACACTAGAAGAATACTGGCAGCTTCAAAGGGTTTGCGAACAGTTGGCTGTCAGCAAATGATTTCATACTGCATCCATTTTTACTCCAGTGCTGATTTATGGGAATAATATCTTAAAGGGGCCGATAAGGCCTACATATCACCATGCTCAATTACAAAGGTTTCAGTGCGAGGCCTTTATGTTACTAATTTGTCATCTTATTTTACATTGCAGACTTCCTTTCTTTCCAATTTTGGCAGTCATTTCTTACATCTGCCTCCTTTAGCAAAAGGTTGTTGTAGTTTGAGATACCTTTACACTTTTTCTAAATGTTGTAAAATTAATTTATTCCTAGTATTCAATTTTCTTCTTAAAGAAGTGCTGGCTTGATACAACACCTACAGGATTTCTAAAAGAGCTTTACAATGAAGTGATGTTGAGGTATCAGTACTGTTGTAATATCAAAAACCTATAAACCACTTTATGTACAGTAAGATTTAACAAACTTCATCTTGATAATAAGCAAATATTTTTATTTGGTCAAGTTGGATAAGGGATAAACTTTGAGCAGGACACTGGGCAGAACTATCCAGCTTCTCTTTGAGTATTATTTTTGGATAGTTTGTGACCACCTCATTAGGTAGATGGGGCCTCAACTTTACTGCTCATCTGAATGCACGAAAGAACTTCCAACAATAGACCTCTGAATGGGCTCCAGCTTCACAAGACTAGCTGGCGTCTTGAATCCAGCTTGTCCCACCTCCAGACACTAATTAGCCAATTCAGGAAAATCACTGCCAGTTGATTATTGTCCACAGTGCAGAGATGTGATCCAGGTCATAAGCCAAATGGAAAAAAAATATTGTATTTCATAAATAACATTCTTTATTTTGAAATTCAAGATTTGCATGTTATGCTCTTATCACTTTTGTTGTCTGCCCTGTAAAATATCCAAATGTGAAACTAGAGCTGTGAATAATAAGCTGCCCCTAATTAAAACTGTGGTTTTTTACCTGTTTTCGACTGTTGAGAACTGCCTAATACCAAAAATAGGCATAATTTAGCATTTATCTTGCCAATCAGTTTATCCTTATAAAATATGTCTTTTGGGCTTTTCAGACAAGATATCAACACAGAAAAATGCAAACCATATGGAGAAACCCATGGAAGTACAAACATTCTCTTGTGTAAACTGCATTCATTAACAAATTGGAACAAATTAAAACCACAGGTAGACAACTTGATGATTGAAAGCAGATCACATTAGTCACAAATAAGTATTGTGTTCATCGATGATGCCAGTTAACTTTACACGTCCGCAAGGTATATTCTAGCAGTTGAACCTAACAGAATAATAATTTGAAAGTACTGTGGTTAATATTTAATGGGCCTGAATTTGCTAGAGCAGGATTTCTGATGGGGAGCCTGCATTCTTTAGCTCGACACATTTATGCCATGTGAGTTGCTGGAAATCAAGATGATATCTGCAGTGAGTTAGCAGGAAATCTCGCGTGTTGGTGAACTACAGGATGAACATGATATCTCCTTAACTGATTAAACTTAAGGATTAAGAAATAATTGGAATCCACAGAGATGCAGAATGGATTTGCTCACTTTACTTCCATGTTTTATATCAGGTACAGAAACAGAAGTGAAGTAAAAGAAAAATTAAATTAGAAGAGAGTGTAAAGGAAAAGCAGAATCTTTTAAAATGTGGCAAATTTAATATCATCAAGAACCTCTTACCGAAAGAAATGAGATTTCGCAATTCTACTTGTTCACATCTTGGGCCGGACAGGTTGATTAAAAGTCAATGGTGCTGGAATAGGCCATTTGGCCTTTCAAGCCTGCACCACCATTCAGTACAATCATGGCTCGGTATCTCATTCTTGCCCTCATACCCCTTGATTTCTTTAGCTGCAAGGCCACATGTAGCTCCCTCTTATATGTAATGAATTGGCCCCAACAGCTTCCTGTGGGAGAGAATTCCACAGATTCACAACTCTCTGAGTGAAGACATTCTTCCTCCTTTCAGTCCTGACTGGCTTACCCCTTATTCTTATACTGTGACCTCTAGTTCTGGACTTCCCCAACATTGGGAACATTCTTCCCACATCTAGCCTATCACCAGCAGCTAGTGATTGTAACATGGTCAGCCAGGTGGACTTCACAGAATGAGTTTTCTGACTGTGGAATGTTAACCTGGTACAAACAGGGAGCCCTGGCTGACAGATATAGATAGACGTATCTGAGGTTCTGTTCAGAGCTGGCTCAGTGTGAAGGACTCTTCACTTGTAAATAATGGGTGACAGGATACCAGCCTCTGTGGATTTATTTCATTTACACAATCATATTTATTAGACTTAACTTTCTGAGATTAATAGCAATCAATTAATGTGCAAATGCAATAACACTTGGAACTCATAGCGATGTTAAGAGTAGGATGACACTAGCACAAAGCTGACAGAAGAATTGTAGCAATTGGCAAATTCTAGTGGCAAACTAACTTATAGGTAAATTGGCAAACTAACTTATAGGTAAATTAACAATCAAATCATAATTGATACAAACTAGAAATTGTCCATAAAAAATCAGTGACAAAAATGACATCTTATTGGCACCAATTTCAGCCATATAGCTCTTTCATGTTTGAATCTTCTTCAGGCAGCTTGCCAATTCTGTTTTGGCAAGGACTTTGCTGTTTCTCTGCAAATAGCACGTTCTGCTTAAACAGGGCTCAGCATATCCTCTTGATGATGAGTTTCCATCAGTTGTGTTAGCATGAATCTACCAGAACTGTTTTTACCTTTGTATGATATGGCTCATTCAAAGCATGCAATTGCTCAGAAGTGAAAGAAACAATAACATCATGTTCTTTCTGACTGCTCAGGAATCCAACTCTCCAACTTGGCTGTTCTCTCCTTCTAGTATCCAGCTCTTGCCTTCTCATTTCTTTGCCATATCACCTATGTATTTTTGTTCCCTGTTGGCATTGCTTCCAAGCCAAGGGTTGCTCGGTCACATGGACCAAGGTCTCAATGTTATCCAGAAATTGCAATTGATTACCTGACATGTAGCATGAGAGCTTAACGGTCCTCTCCGTACATTCTTCTAACCAATTGCAGCTTCCCCTAACATCTGAAACTAATTACAAACTTTTCTTGCTGTTGCTGCTTCTGGGTGAATGGCTGTACAGGTGCCAATTTGTTAGTATCCTGTTGTTAACTGATTTACGGTGATTTCAGAAACTTCGCAGCATCTTTATGAAGTCTCAGATTTGTAAGAAAATAACTAAGAAAGCAACTTTCAACAATTTGACCCGAGGTTTGATTTAACTTGCTCCAGCAAATACCTTGCATTGTATCAATAAAAATCTATACAACTTTCAGTTTTCAATTCACTACCATCTCAGCTAGTTGAATGGATATCATTCCCTTTAAATTTCTGTGTTACCCAGATAATTTCATATTCAATTGAATTGCTAGTGGACCTTTCTAAGGCTCAAAAGATCATTTGTGTATCCCTGTCCAAATTATAAGGATGAAAGTGAAAACATAGCTACTACTGCCTTGAAGTGGTTAATGGGGGGAATATAATAAAATGACATATAACAGAAACATGCCAATATGCCTGCTGTCTCACATCTAGCTTATGTTTTTTTTCCTTCTCGTACTTTTGTTCATTTAATGTAGCAGAAGTAGTCACATGCAAAGTCTTGATATTATTGCTTGAAGTCCTGTCTTAGATCACTTACTACCCAGTGGATGTTAGAATTTGAAGCCTAATAGTTTCTGATGCACCATTTGAAGGTTAATGTCTTAGCTATCATTACAGGGCAAACATCATTCGCCCAACTTTGTGATGCTTCCATTAGATCTCTCAAACCACTGTACATAGGGAACAGGATTACGAAATGCATTTTGGGTTGACTTTTACTTTTATTTTCTGGGAAAGTGGACTATGTGATGGTCAGTGGCAAAGAAAAGACAAGGAGTACACAAATACTGGTGTCTGGCAAACTGTAATTGAATCTCTGGTGTCAGTCATGTGTTGTACGAGCCTGGAGTAAGAACAGTTTTTTAGATAGTGGAAGCTTGATTTAAAAAGCAAGTGTTGGAAATACTAGGCAGATTAAGCAGCGGTTTGGAGAGAAAATGAGTTATCTCAGATCGATTACTCTTCAACAGAGTTGAGGAAAGAACGAAGTGTAATAGTTTTGATTGGGGTAGAGGAGAAGGAGAGGGAGTAAAGAACAATAGAGACAATCTGAGGGTGTGAGCAGGAGAGATTACATATCAAAACATTTCATGAAACAAAAGCCAAAAGGAGTAGTAATGGGTAATTATGTTGCTGCACCATTCAAAGCCAAAATGTGGCTTATCTCCCATTATTGTTGCTAATAGGTTCGTGATGAGTCTCTAAGCCAGAAATGTGAGGGAAAATAAGTCAATGGAGGAACAGTTCTTCAGAGATTCTGACAGTTCCATGCAGAGGCTTGCCCCTTCTCCATTTGGTTGGCCCCGAGATTGAATTTCCACAACCATGATGGGGATTTTAAGGGATATACTGACCCTGTGTATTTTGAGCGTTGGAGTGTAATTTTTGTATTAGAAGCTTTGACAAAAGAAAACTATACAACTTCTAGTTTGTATCAATTATGATTTGATTGTTAATTTACCTATAAGTTAGTTTGATTCTGATTCACTTTAAAGTAAAAGTCACAAAAAGTACAATCTCACTTGGCAATTTCTTCAGTCCATGTTTGTTCAGTCAATCCTGGTTATTCTGGTTTGCAGATGCCCTCATATGAAACAGTATTTGTTGAAAATGTCATATTTCTCAGAATCCAAAGCTGTACTTCAAGAATTGTTTATGACTAATACTAATGAGTCAAAATTTATTGAAAAATTAAAAATGACACACAATTACTGTCATGTGCAGCCTGACTAGCAATTTGTGATGAGGAAGAGGTGCAGGGTCAGGTGAATTGGCCATACTAAATTGCCCGTAGTGTTAGGTAAGGGGTAAATGTAGGGGTATGGGTGGGTTTCGCTTCGGCGGGTCGGTGTGGACTTGTTGGGCCGAAGGGCCTGTTTCCACACTGTAATCTAATCTAATCTGATACGAGATAGACAGACTGCATCAGAAGTCACACGACAACAGGTTGTAGTCAAACAGGTTTATTTGAAATCACGAGCTTTCAGAGTGCTGGTTCTTTGTCAGGAGAAGACTTCACCCTTGGAATGGGCAGTGCTCCGAAAGCTTATGATTTCAAATAAACCTGTTGGACTATAACTTGATGTCATGTGTCTTCTAATTTAATCCACCCCAGTCCAACACCGGCACCTCCACATCCTAGACAGACTAAATACAGGAAACTTCGATCACAAAACTAAAAATATTGGTCCACCACCACCATTTTGTTTTGCAAAGGCAAGGTCAGTTTTTTGGTGTAGAATCTTCATTAGTAGTTCAATATATTGGGTTTCTGATTTTAATTATAATATTTTTGAATATTTCAAATAGTGCCTTGAAACATTAGACACAATGAAGGAGAAATTCTTACGTTCATTAAATACAACAAAGCCCTAAACATGCTCATTAAAGTTTTCTGCACTGAATGAAAGGTATGACGTATATATAGAATATATTGTTGACCTATTTTCTGCACAAAGAATTCTTATGAGTAATTTCTTCCAGTTCAGGCAGTCCAGTTCAATTTCATCTTATTGAGTGATTGTAAGCAAATGCTACCAGGACAGTACGATATTGTGATCTGAGGTAGTGATAATTTCTCTGTCATCAAAAGTGATCCATCAATCGAACTGTGTATTTTCACTGAAGTCTAACATGAGTATTATTTTTACCTACTCACCAAGCTCAATTCATAGTCTAGACAAATCCAGTTGATCAGATAGAGTCCTGTGCTGCTGAGTTCTCTGTATACTCCTTGAGCGTGAAATTTGAATCTGCAGTACTGCTGGACGTGACATTGTCAAAATCACAGGCCGTCTAAAAGTGACACTGCATCGTGAAAGGCTTCCAGTACAGTCTGCGCATACACACACATCCCCCTTCCCTCAACCACACCCCCAAAAACTCGGAAGATGGGTACTCCCTGCATATTCTGGAACCCTCTGAACTTGCACTGTCGTGACCACAATCAATCTGTTCAATTTGTGTTCAGTTTATGAACTTGAATTATACAGTGTACTCAGAACAAAAACACAAGAATTAAATAAAGAAGTACAATGTTTGACCCATCAAACCTCATTTGCCATTTGCTAAGATCATGGCTCAGCTGATTGTGGCCTCAGTTTGACTTTCCTGACTATCCCTCATGACCCTTGATTCCCTTGTCGATCAAAAACCTAGCTAACTCAGCCTTAAAAATATTTAATGACTCAGCCTCTACTGCGCTCTGGGGAAGAGAATTCGACAGACTAATAACCCTTAGTGTGAAAAAGAACTTCTTATCTCAGTCTTAAATTGGATGCCCCTAATTTTTAAACTGTGAACCCTATTTCTTAGGCAGCTGCAAAGACAAATATCCTTTCCACATCCATCCTATCAAGTGGCAGGGTCTGATATACTTCAATAAAATCACCTCTCATTCTTCTAAACTCTAATGGATTCAACCCTTCCTCACAAAACAATCCCTTTGTCTCAGAAATAAGTTTAGTGATCCTTTTCTGAACTGCTTCTAATTATATCCTCTCTCAACTAAGGAGATCAAAACTGTCGACAGTTCACCAGATGTGTTCTAACTGAGGTCTGACACAGCTGCAGCAGTACTTCCTTACTTTTATAGTCTATTCCCCTTGCAATAAACACCAACATTGTATTTGCTTCCTAATCACTTGCTGCTCCTGCATGCCAACATTTTGTTGTTCATATACCAGGACATAAAAATCCTTGCAGACCACAGAGTTCTGCACCTTTCTTGATTTAAATGCCGTCTTGCTTTTCAGTTTTCCTGTCCAAGTGGAAAAGTACACATTATATTCGAGTTGCCAGTTTTTGTCTGTTCACTCTGTTATGGACCAGACCAAACCTTCTCAAAACATGTCCAGGACATAGTCTGGACCCTAACATTTTCTTATTTTCAAGGCAAATGTCAGGCATTGCGTTCCGAATGCATTTCAATTGGTCAACCTATCAGGCTTGAAGCAAAACATGCTTTATTCATACATGATAGTTAAAATACAGACAAAATAAAAGAAAGGAATTGACTTAACTGTAACTCTGTTGGAATACTTATCAAAATAAAAAACTACCCACTAATTGTTCTAATGGAGAAACATTCCTTAAGCACGCTCTTTGCAAAGGCAAATTCAGTAAAGTAGATAGTCTCACATGCAATTCGAGCAGCAGGAAGAGAACCTCAGCATTTAGCTTTAACAGAGAGAGGAATAAGAGCTTCCACATCCAGCCTTAAGACCCCTGCAAATGTCACTGAAAGCTAATCTAAAAATCCTGGTTCTGTGGGAGCTTCATGGAGGTGTGAACCCATTCAGGTGCTTCTATTGTTCGAACATTTAAAAAAAAGGTCTCACAAGCTATTTATTTCATTGGCTTTAAGCCGAACACTCAATACCTCTGTCTCAATCTCTCCTTGTAAAGAAAAAGATGAAATACACCTCTTAAAGCCAAAGTATCATCCAACTCCATTTGTCGACATTTTCTGATTTCCTGACAATTATTACATTCTACCTACCTTTGTGCTATCAGTGATTGCTATCATATTTTTGATTCCCACATCCAAATCACTAACACACATTGTAAGCAGTTCAGACCTTGGCACTGACCCATTTCACACTCTACTTAGCCAACTGAAAATTGTCAATTTCTCTTTACTCTGTGCTTCCTTGATTGCCACTCCCCAAAGTATATGGGTTCACTCACATGAGGAACTAGGTATGAGTATTATTTAAAGGACCAGGCACCCAACTGGCAAGTAAAGTCAATTTGAATAATTGTTGCCATTGAAGAATCTGTGTATGCAATGTAGAGTATTTTAGGAAGCATTGATGACTTCCTGGATTTCGTGGAGAATTTTGTTGCATTCTTTTGGAGTAGGCAAAGGATTTGATGACCAGTCTACAGACAGGTTGATACTGTTTTGGTAGCTGTTGCGCGAGAACATTTGGATCTGCAGTACAACAAGGAGAGTGGAGGGGAGGCTGTGGAGAGAGGAAGGCATATAATTTTCCCTGTGGAATCACCACACACCTCCATGATCGTTGGTTTGCCAGATAATATCTGCCACTGTCAATTAACATGCCCAATGTCTGTGTGTAGTGTCATTAGGACTATCCCATATGCTTCCTCTTGGATAATCTGATTTGAGTTCCTTGTGACAGAACTAATCTGTGATCTCCCCTTCCAATGAGCTAGAACGCAAACCATCCTTTCTCCTTGCGGGAGCCCACTTGTGCCTGGTGAGTTACTACTTGTTAATCAGCCTCGAGCTGCATGTGGTACCAGTTGGTGATTGGTTAAGTGCATATGCCATGGGAAATGCCAGGACCTCTTCATCACTGTCGCTCTGTTTCTTTTCCAACATGTGTTGGGTTGGTCAGACTGCACTTCTAGGATATCTGAAAGGAGGAAATCCAGAAACGGATTTGTGTCAGTGAAGGAGGTAGGGAAGACAGATAGAATGATAAGTTTAAAATTGCAAATGAGTCTATCTATCACAAATTGTATTTTTCTAATATTTTGATTCAGTCTTGCTTTTGTGATCAGTCATCCCATACAATTTCTGACTCTCACTTACTGCGAATCCTCTTGCAAGGATGCCTACCTTGAAGAAGTTCTCTTCCTCTCTCCACAAGAATCTCAGTGAGTCTCTCTCTCACTGCAACACACAGATCATCTCCTCTGCCCTGAAGCTCTTCAACCATGTACTGAAACAGACTCGCTACCACAGATGCTTTGCTACCTTCCCCCACCCTCCTCTCTGACCTATCACCTCCATCCCCACCCCCATTCACCCCCTCCATTTGTCTCTCCATCCCTGGAGGCTCCCTGCCTCCATTCTTATCAAGGGCTTTTGCCCGAAACGTCGATTTTCCTGCTCCTCTGATGCTGCCTGACCAGCTGTGCTTTTCCAGCACTACTCTGATCTAAACTCTCAATTCTGCCTGTTGCTCAACTGTAGAGGGCATCACAGTTGATCCTATTCACCTGACATCACTGTAATGTTCACTGTTCTAAGCAATGCTGAATGCTCCAGGTTCTGACATACAAAACTCCATTACATGGAGCACCATCTTCTCTGTAACACTGAGGGAAAAGAAGTATTTTTCCTATTGACTCTGCTCTGCCACAATAAGTTGAAGACTTCATGTGGATTGGCATGTTCACTGAATGCATCTTCATGTGGCATGTATTCCTATCACACCATTAAGCTCTCATGTAACTCAATGCAAACACAACCAATCAGCCAGCCAACAGCAGATCCTGGCACTTGGCTCCCATTTCGAACATCCAGATAATTCACCTCACCGTTACACTTGCCCTCAATGCTGCCAAAAGAATGCCCACCTCTTAGTGTCTCCAGCTGTAGGCTTATCAATCAAACAAAATATTCCTAAATCACTTATATTCTTTTGCGCATGGGACAAGGTGACACATAATGGATTGCAGCCCCTGCTATCTAATGTCAATGTTTTTTCTGTAAGGAAACTTTTAAAATATATTTTTGTAATTTGCAATCTTGGATTCTAAAGTAGAGGTAAAAGGGTTTTTAATTTTTGGTTCTGTCAAGTTATTTTAAGAGTCAGAAATTTATGACATGGTTGAGTGACAAATGAGTGAAGACAGGAGTGATATTTTGCTGGGGTTGAGAGTCTTTAAATTTATGATTGGGGAGAAAGATTGGAATATGTTTTTGCCATTTATGATCAGACTTTTGCGAATAATCCTTTGATATACAGCATTTTTTTAAAAAAAATTATTTTGTGTGATAAAATTTTGTTCTTAGGTTGAAGTACATTGCAATCTCATATGAATATGTTCAATGACTGACCACTGCTGTAACCAAACTGCAGAAGCAAAACCTATGATCTGTCGAGGCAGGTTTCACGCTGGAATCTGACTTGTCCAGTAGTACAATCTGCTGAAACCATAATAATTCTTTTGGACCTTCTCCCCTCCCAGCTCACCCTTAGGCATCCACATACCACTCACTCTTCAATACTGCCTTCACCTGGAACTTCTGCTCTGATTTTCCTTTTTGAAACACACAAAATTGCTCCCTGCCCAGACAGTAGCTCAAGGAGATGGAGGGAGAGTAACAATACAGCACAATGAAAAGAACGATTACTTGATCTAACACATGCATGATATTAGCAGCATGATATTGGCGCGGCACAAACCTTGAGTCAGTGAGCACAAGTAGCCAGGCCAGAGAAAGAACCTTTCATTTGTCAGGAGGGTGTTGTTATAGATTAGGACATAAAGTAAAGAAGTGGAATAGCTATTCAGAGTGGTACTGCAGAGGGCATAAATGAGAACTTGACCAGGGCTCCATACATGAGACTGGTGAATGGTATACACACTAAGGTGCCTGACAATCCCCTCTTAATGTGAAAGAGCATGGATCAGTCCACAAGGCCCCTCAACAGCTTTTACAGTTGCACCATAGAAAGCATACTGTCCAACATAATGGCCTGGCACTGCAAGTGCTCTTCCCAGGACCGTTAGAAACTGCAGAAGGTTGTGTACATAGCCTGTGGAAGCCAATGACCCATGCGTGGACTTCATCTATACTTTGTTGCTGAGGAAAGGCTGCCAACATAAAGACCTATCCCACTGAACATGCACCAGCAGGTTCAACAACAGCTTCCCTGCTGTTAATAGACTGACGAATGGGCTATTTAAATTCAAATAATGTTAATCTTATTATTGCTAATTTTGTCTTGTGTACGTGCTATTTGGTGCAACCTGTATGCCTTACTCGGTCCAAGTTTTTTCACCCCATGATCTGTAAGCCCTTGCTTACTATGATCTGTCTGTATTGCCTGCAAGCAAAACTTTTCACTGTACTTCGGTGCATGTGACAATAAATCAAATCAAATCAAATCATATTCCTGTCAGGATGCAGTAAACCTCCCTATCAAATCGAGGAGTTCACCACAACATCTAGAAATGCACTACACAGAAGTTTTCTAAATTATAAGGCAGGTTACTTGTCTTGCATTCTGGAAGTTAAAGGATGAAAATTAAAAATAAGATTCAAATGCAAGATAAAGAATTGTTTTTATGAAGTGTCTACTTTTTTGTCATTTACATAAATGATTTGGATGCGAGCATAAGAGGTACAGTTAGTAAGTTTGCAGATGACTTTAAAATTGGACTTGTAATGGACAGCAAAGAGGGTTACCTCAGACTACAACAGGATCTTGAACAGATGGGCCAATGGGCTGAGAAGTGGCAAACGGAGTTTAATTCAGATGAATGCGAGGTGCTGCATTTTGGGAAAACAAATCTTAGCAGGACTTATACACTTAATGGTAAGGTCCTAGGGAGTGTTGCTGAACAAAGAGACCTTGGAGTGCAGGTTCATAGCTCCTTGAAAGTGGAG
>NC_057714.1:32375062-32410846 GCF_004010195.1 Chiloscyllium plagiosum
GGGTGCTGGCAGGTGGGACTAGATTGGGTTGGGATATTTGGTCGGCATGGACGGGTTGGATCGAGGGGTCTGTTTCTGTGCTGTACATCTCTATGACTCTATGACTTTATAAGTAATAATTTGAGCTATTTGTCCCACTGTTCTGTAGACTGAATGAGATGGGTATTAAAGCTGAAAGTGTTTCTGTGAAATCATTTATTTAAGGTATTGGTTATATTCAACAGTTTCCATAATTGCCCTTTTTTGCAATTATGTGAACAAGAATTTTAATCCCATCAGTATGAAACATAAATACCTAAAGTACACAAAATTACAATACTCCAAACTTTTCTACTCTATATCCTCAGTATTGCTATCAAAATCCTCTGGATCAAAATTTATATATTCATCTATTTATTCACTGGCAATTTTCTGAATATGTATTTCATGATAGGTGTCAAAGGTAAGATGTGTAACACATCCCCGACATTTTCAGTGTCTCTCAACAGCAAAACAGTGGAGTTTTTTGCTATTTGTTCATGCATTGTGGGCATTATTTGCTGAGCTAGGAACTGCTGCTTATCCTATTGTTAAAGCATTAAATAATTCATGGTAGACCACTTTAGAAATTCTTCCTTCTTGAGCCAAAATGACACGATTTCTTGGTGATCCTGTTCAACTGTTACATTTTTGTGATGTTCTTCAACAAGTGTTTTGATTTTGTTGCTCACATAAAAACATTCCGTCGGTCAGGTTTCAACTTAAGGTTGGCATTTGTACTTTACCATTTGCACAACATGTTGGAAGTGTCTTTTTGTTTGCTTTATTAGACTGCATTGTTAGCAAACATTGATCTACTGCCAACGTCATACTTTGAATCTGACTCATAATTTTGATGAGGATCATACAGAAAAAACTTCCTTAAAAGGTTTTGGTTCTTCTTGCGTTTTGTTACCCCCTGTTAACATCATGCACTTGTTCTAGCCTCCTCATTGTCCAGTTTCTGCTTGTTACTTTCTGTCAACTTTATTCTGTTGCCTTTTCATCTTCCTTGGCTATAGATGCCACCTATCACTTTCCCCTACCATGTAGTGCCTCAGAATATAATTTCTGTGAAAGAAAGTATGAAAAAAATGTAGAAAGGTTTATGATACAAAATTGTTGGATTCTCTCTTGGAGTGCATGGTTAAGGTAGATTAAAGCATTTCTGAGTTGGGGTGTCAGAGGGGACACACGGTCGGGAGGGCAACAAATTCGCTCTCTCTCCCCCTCTGTCAGGCAATTTTCTTTTATACGGGATAGATGCCTTACCTGCAGGCTGACTGCCAGGCCAATTAAATAATTGGAGTGCTGGACCCCTATTGTCGTTGAACACATTGAGCGGAATCTTTCCTGCCGGAACCTCCTGTGCATTCACGAGAAAGTCGGCACAGTTGTGAGTTCCAACAAGAGCAAAATGTCCAATTTCCCAACCAAATGTTGAATGAAGAGATGAGATTCTCACTAGTGAGTGGTGAGAAGGCTATTGGCTTGCATTAGCATGCATGAACTCCCTCGTTATTATGTTATGTTGCCCCATGAATAATCCTTTGCCAGATAGAAATTGGGCAGCGACACTTTCCAACATGGAAGTTAGTGCGGTAACCTGGCGACTCGAGCCTGCTGCTCAGTCATAAGCATCTTCAGGCATGCTCCATGGGCACCCCATCCTCCAGCAGGACCTCCAGGTCCCTAGCAGGAAAGTGGAGTGTCAATTGCCCTCTGTCATGTGTGAGGCAAATAAAACAAATGGCAGATTGCCTGCTCTTTACTAGGTGAATAGTTGTGGGTTAAAGATGGCACCGGCACCAGAAATTCCAGTAATGGCCAATATATCCACCCTGACGAATGGGAAGATATGACAAGAGGAGTACCTGGGGGGAGTGGTACATCAGTAATGAGGTGAGTTTGGGAATGTAGTGTGAGGAGATTTACTGGGCCGAATGGAAAGAAATCCTCCATAAAACCTGCCAAAGTTGAAAAGTAGCCAATTTTTGGCAAGATTCAGAAGGTTATCCTAAGTGAGTAACAAATGAATCCCTTGACTGCACTCTGTGCATTTGGAAAATGATAGTTGGGCTGTGTGACATCATGAACACGCCATTTTTCCAGCTGTTTCTGATACACTCAGAGAATTGTCCCCTGATCGTCATTCCCAACATGGTCGAGGGTTGTGGTCAGAAATGACGACGAATACAGCATACACCTCTAAAGGGGTGTTTAATTTCCATGGCACTGTCTCTAGCAAGGCTATGGAGCCAAATTATGTGCCCAATGAGTGTAAGTGCACATATAAATGTGTTGCCTGGAACTGTCCTTTTTACACTGAAATTTAAATTCTGTAATGGATTAAAGGAAATCTATAGCACGAGAATGGTTGATTTTTTTCAAATTATTCAGCCTTGTCAAAAGTTGGATTTGTGGAGCAATTACCTTGTTATGGTTCTCTTCAACCTTACCTTTACCAAGAAAGAAATCAAACCCTCTCCTATGTAATTTGTGTTTTTTGCTATTATCTTGCAGTTCCATTCATATTCAATACAGGCATTATCAGAGATGATTCTGGATTAGTGGTGCTGGAAAAGCACAGCAGTTCAGGCAGCATCCGAGGAGCAGTAAAATCGACATTTCAGGCAAGGGCTTTTGCCCGAAACGTCGATTTTACTGCTCCTCGGATGCTGCCTGAACTGCTGTGCTCTTCCAGCACCATTTATCCAGAATCTGGTTTCCAGCATCTGCAGTCATTGTTTTTACCTATTATCAGAGATGATTCTAATTACAGATGATTTTAAAAAACTTAAAGTATTCGATGACTTCTTTTTTTCACATCTTTTTAAAAATGAATTGGAGAGGGATCTTTCACACAGAGGGTGGTATGTGTATGGAATGAGTTGCCAGAGGATGTGGTGGAGGCGGGTACAATTGCAACATTTAAGAAGCATCTGGATGGGTATATGAATAGGAAGGGTTTGGAGGGATATGGGCCAGGTGCTGGCAGGTGGGACTAGATTGGGTTAGGATATCTGGTCGACATGGATAGGTTGGACCGAAGGGTCTGTTTCCATGCTGTACATCTCTATGACTCTATAACTCTAGATGCTGTCAGGAGCATCATTGTACAGTAAAGTGTCGAGACTAGAGAAGGTATAATTGCCCTTCAATGAGTAGAGAAGATTACGAAGAGGGCTATTCATAATGTTCAAATTCAAGATGGGTTTTGATAGCGAAAGTAAAGAGAAATGATTTTTCAGTGACAGATGGGGCCAAGAGGATGCAGGTTTGGAATATTTATCAGGGTGGTAAAAACAAGGTCTGCAGATGCTGGAAACCAGAGTCTAGATTAGAGTGGTGCTGGAAAAGAGCAAGCAGGTCAGGCAGCATCCGAGGAACAGGAAAATTGATATTTCGGGCAAAAGCCCTTCATCAGGAATAGAGGAATATTTATCAGAAGAGCCAGAGGCAAGTTGAGATGAAGATTTCTTACACAGTGAATTGTTATGGTCTGAAGGATAAAGCCCGAAAGGGTACTGGGGAGTTCAGTGATGACTTCTAAAAAGGGCTTGGATAAATACTTGAAGAGAAAATTATTCAAGGATATGGGAAATAAAGTAGAGGAATGAGATTAATTGGATAGCTCCAACAAATTATTAGCACACCCATGACTGAGCAATGGACCCCTCTGTATGGCTCTGTAATTGTGATAAAACAAATAAGTATTTCAACAGAACCTGTCAGCCCCACTTTTTTCTTTTTCTCTTCTGCCTACAAATGTTCGTTTTAACTTAGTTTCACCAGACTCAGTTGCGAGGGAATCTTTAACTCGTACATGAAGATATCACCAAGAACTAGCCTAAATGAGAGAGTCTGCATTATTTAATGATATTATATAGTTTATTGTACTTTGAGCTGAAACGTTTTGATTGGTATCTTCAATGGCAACAGATCTACTGTTGCTAGCCTCCAAGCACTGCTGTTGACAGAAATGCATTTTCTATATTTTTCATAATGCTTTTAAAAGTCATTGGGTGTATCCCTTTACTCTTGTGCTATTGCTGTTTGAAATTTGTTTCCCAGTTGGTTATGCATTACCTTGTCAATAATTTTAAGTGCTGCCAAGGTTACATATGTGGGCCTTTGTTCCTCAATTCACAGAATCCTGATGTTTACCTTTAGGTCATTTCCTCCTTGGTATACAGGAAGCAGAAAGAATGTTAAATGCAAGATGATATATTTTCCACTTCATTGAGTGTTATTCTTCTTCCATTGGTCTAATCTTATGCGAGAACCCTAATAATATTTATCTAAAAGAAAGACCAGATGTTTCAAAGATTACTTTGTTATGCTTGGCCTTAATAAAACCTCACCGAATGAATGTTTCACTCGGAATCCAAAATATCGATGAAGTTCTGCTTTTTAATTTTGATTTAATTGCTCAAATGTGTTCGAGCTGACTATCCTGTGTACTGACTGCTCCCTTATCATCACAGATCGGTTGCGTGCGCAGTCTTGGAATTATGTTCTATAGTTTCCAATTTTCTTTGCTGATTTGTCTTGAATTCTTGGACAGTACATCAAAGAAGAAAATTAATTCCAGAGATTTGTATTTGTTTTAAATTACGCCATGGCTTTGAAAGTGCATAAGCCTATGGCTTTTGAAACTATTGAAATCAGTGTTCCTTCCTCATATTTTGCTGAATTTTTATACCTGTCAAGGTGAGGGATATTAGCATACTCAAGCATTTGGTTTTGATGATGCGTAGTGCTGGTCAACTTCATCCAAATTATGTAATGCCTCTGTTTGTTTCTTCCATGCCCTGTTGGCAAAGTTGACACTACTGGAGGTATGTGGAGTTGCTGCTTCATGGTCATTTTGATATTCTTGGATGCCCACATAAAGTCCCTACAATGTGGAAGCAGGCTATTCACCCTATTGAGTCCACACTTTGTATGGAGTTACTGGAAGACCGATTCTGCTTTACCGATTCTGCTTTACCGATACCGAAAAAGATGTAGAGATTACTTCCTAAGTAGAGAAATGGTCAGTGCTGTATATGTTCCACTAGTGACGGTGAAGGCGGCTGGCAGACACCTTGTTCCCTTCCAGTCGTCATTGTCTTACACTTCTCACAGATGGTACACATACCACTGACCTTGGTACAGCTCCTCTCGAAACTGTTGGCCGTATCTTGGAATGTGTGTCATCCTTCGGCCAACAAGACCATATAGTAGTGAGTTCCAAATTCTTACTACCCTGTTTCTAGATAAGGTTCTTACTTTCCATGACTCCTTATTATGTTCATCGGTGACCATCTCACATTTGTGGCCCCTATTTTTGGCACCTCCTACAATTTTCCCGTCATTAATCCTACCAAGAACCTTCAAAATTTTCAAAACCTCCATTGGGTCCCGAGTCAGCTTTCTTTTTTCTGTAGAAGAGACTCCCAGCCTATTCACCTTTTGTTCAGAAGATTAATCTCTCAATTCTTGTATCATTCTTTGTGGAGCTTCCTTGTGCCTTTAGTATAAGATAGATAATATAAGATAGAGTTGGGCGGAGAAGTTACAGATGGAGTTCAATCTGGGCAAATGTGAGGTGATGCATTTTGGGAGGTCTGATTCTTGAGTGAACTATACTGTAAACGGAAGAGCCTTGGGAAAAGTTGATGAGCAGAGAGATCTGGGAGTTCAGGTCCATTGTACCCTGAAGGTGGCTGCACAGATGGATAGAGTGGTCATGAAGGCATATGGCATGTTTGCCTTCATTGGATGGGGTATTGAGTATTACAGCTGGCAGGTCACGTTAAAATTGTACAAGACATTGGTTTGGCCGCACTTAGAATATTGTGTACGGTTCTGGTTGCCACATTACCAAAAGAATGTGGATGCTTTGGAGAGGGTGCAGGAAAGGTTTACGAGGATGTTGCCTGGTATGGAGTGTGCTAGCAATGAAGAGAGGTTGAGTAGGTGAGGATTGTTTTCATTAGAGAAAAGGAGTTTGGGGGGGGGGGGGGGATCCTGATTGAGGTCTACAAAATCATGAAGGGTATAGACAAGGTGGATAGAGATAAGCTTTTTTCCCCAGGGTGAGGAATTCAATAATGAGCGGTCATGCGTTCAAGGTGAGAGGTGAAAGGTTTAAGGGGGATACCCGCAGAAAATGCTTCACACAGAGGGTGGTAAGTGCCTGGAACATGTTACCAGCAGATGTGGCAGAGGCAGGCAGGAGATTCATTTAAGGTGCATCTGGACAGATGCATGAGTAGTTGAGGAGCAGAGGGATACTGATCCTTAGGAATTGGGCAATAGGTTTAGACAGTGGATTTGGATCGGCATAGGTTTGGAGGGCTGAAGGGCCTGTTCCTGGCCTGTATATTTTCTTGTTCTTGTTCTTGTTCTTGTTCTTCTTCTTCTTCTTTTTCTTCTTATCGAAAGTGAAAAGCCGCTGAAAACGAGGTTAACCCTTCTGAAAAGAAACTCCGAATGACCAATTAGAGTGAAGAAGGCAAATCACTCAGACAAAATCCATTTTTTAGCTCTCGACCAATGAGCTTTAGCAAAAATATCAGCTTGTGGCAGCTATCACCTAAGACACGGGTCTGCATTGTGGTGGTCAACTCTATCCAGCAGCATCAAATGTGGTTCAGGCGCTCCAATCTGACATTGCAGTCTCTGTCACAATGCTCCTCCAAAAGTCAGCCTCAAGAAGTCATGTCATTAGCAACTGTCACCCAGTTGTCAGTGTCAATATCCACTATCTTCATATCCCACTTGCAGATGTCCTTGTAATTGAAGTTTGGACACCCAAAAGGTATGTGATCCACCAGTGGCCAGTTTACACCTGAACAACGGAGTCAAGCTAGTGCAGATATTGGTCAATATGCTTCAGGGTCTCTCGATTGGTGCTCATTTTCTGTCTTGAGATGCCATGGATATACCTGAGACAGTGAAAGCAGAAATTGTTCAGCTTTTTCCCAACCTGGTATATGTTTCAGGGTCTTTCTGCAGCGGATCAGTATACTCAGGCTGCAGGCTTGAGAAGCCCTAATTTTTTTTTAATTCATTCATGGGATGTGCACATAACTGGGTAGACCATTATTATTTGACCATCTGTAATTGGGCAATTAAGAGACAACGACGTTGCTGTGGATTTGGATTCATGTTAGGCCAGACCAAGTAAGGATGGCAGATTTCCTTTCCTAAAGGACATTAATGAACCAGTTGGCTTTTTACTGCAATTGACATGGGTACACAGTCACCACAGGTACCAGATTTTTATTCTAGATTGTTATTGGGTTTAAACTGCACCCCATGCCATGGTGGGATGCACCCCACCCTTTCCCTGGGACATGAGCCTGGGTTCCTGGATTACTAGTCAGTGACATCACTACTATATCACTGCTTCCCCCTTGGTGTTCCCAGTTAGCTTACTGTTATATCACGCACACTGTTACTCAGTTGAACTAAGCTGCAGTATTTGTGAAGTATGAGTTGATTTCAGCATCAAGTTACAGAATGCTCCTGATTGTGGAACTTCATGTTACTCATGCTGTGGGACATGAGGCTCTGATCAAGCTCCAGCTTCACATTGTCAGTGCTGATGGAAGGCGAGTGGCAACATCCTGGACCATGACATTTATCTTTCTGAGGCTGATGCTCAGACCAAGTTTTCACAATTCGGAGATGCCGGTGTTGGACTGGGGTGTACAAAGTTAAAAATCACACAATACCAGGTTATAGTCCAACAGGTTTAATTGGAGGCCCACTAGTTTCGGAGTGACGCTGATGAAGGAGCGTCGCTCCGAAAGCTAGTGTGCTTCCTGTTGGACTATAACCTGGTATTGTGTGATTTTTAAAGTTTTCACAGGTTGTGATAGTCTGTCTATTTTCGGGCAAAAGCCTGGTGAAGTGCTTTTGCCCGAAACATCAATTCTCCTGCTCCTTGGATGCTGCCTGACTTGCTGTGTTTTCCTAACACTACACTCTTGACTGGTGTTGTGTGTAAGCCACACCTGGTAAGGATTGCAGATGTACTTCCTTGAAGGATAATGCAGTGATTGTAATGAGATCAGCCAATTGGACTTCAGAAACTGAGTGCCTTGATTGGGGCTGGTAATCTGGTCCCATCAGGGAGCTCTGGCTAACATATAAAAGGGGGAGTGTGAGAGATACTGCCAGTCTGATCGCTGGCTCTGAATGAGGAGGACGAAAGTCTAGGACTGTTCACATGTAAAGAAAGGATGACTTGGTGACAGGATATTGACCTCTATGGAGTTATTTCAGATATCAATAAACTTGATAGGATTTTATGACAGCTGACCATAGTTACATGGTTGCCATCAGGCCAGCTTTTAATTCCAGATTTTTATTGAATTCAAATTTTGTCATCTGGCATGGTAGGATTCAGTCCCATATCTCCAAAACATAAACCTGGGTTTCTCGGTTACTAGTTTAGTGACATTACTGTTACACCGTTACCTCCCTGATATTTGGAATCTGGTGCTGGTGGATCTCGAGGAGAGAGCCATTTGAAAGCTCAATATTAATGCTTTTATAATTGTATAAGGTGACCAAGTGTTGGTGAGTAGAGTAACAGTTGACTAGCTTGGATTTGTCTTGTACAGAGCATTTCTGCCAATGTCTTATTTGTGGTGAGATGTCCCGCTTGACTAGTGTTGAAGGTTCTTGAATACAGATCTTAATCATTTGAGATGTCATAGGTTCATAGAGTCTTAAAGCATGGAAACAGACACTTTGGTCCAACCATTCCATGTCTAAACTAAACTAGCCCATCTTATTTGTGGGGACTCATCACCTTTGTTGAGTTTAGAGTGTGCAATCCTTGCTTGATACCACATGGAGCGAGTTGAATTAGCTGAAGAGCTGCATGTGTGATGGTGAAGCCTGAGCAGGATCATTCTTTTTGCAGTTTTGGTTGAACATTTCTGTGAACGTTCAGCTTTGAATTTTGCACTCACTATGCCATTATTGAGGATGGTAATGTTTATGGAACCTTTTCTTCCTGCAGTTAGTTGACTGTTTCACAACATGATTGATTTACTACTTCGACAACTGAATGTGATGGGACAGCAGAGCTTTGGCCTGATCCATTGATTGTGAAGTCAGAGTTTGGTTTCCACTGATTAGCAGATATGTAGTACAGTGGTATAATTTCATTGGATTGATACTGTACATTTATGTATGCCTGGTGGTTTTCCAACATGCTACACATCATAACCATTCCTTGGATAATTTAAAGTTAATTATACACTTAATGGTAAAGTCCGAGGGAGTGTTGCTAAACAAAGAGACCTTGGAGTGTAGGTTCATAGCTCCTTGAAAGTGGAGTCACAGGTAGATAGGATAATGGAGAAGGCGTTTGGTATGCTTTCCTTTATTGGTCAGAGTATTGAGTGTCGGGGTTGGGAGGTCATGTTGTGGCTGTACAGGACACTGGTTAGGCCACTGTTGGAATATTGCATGCAATTCTGGTCTCCTTCCTATCTGAAAGATGTTGTGAAACTTGAAAGCATTCAGAAAAGATTTACAAGGATGTTGCCAGGGTTGGAGGAGTTGAGCTATAGGGACAGGCTGAACAGGCTGGGGCTGTTTTCCCTGGAGTGTCAGAGGATGAGGGGTCAACCTATTGAGGTTTAAAAATTATGAGGACGTGAATAGAGAAAGTCTTTTTCCTGGAGTGGGGAAGACCAGAACTAGAGGGCATAGGTTTAGAGTGAGAAGGAAAAGATATAAAAGAGACTTAAGGGGCTACTTTTTCACATAGAGGGTGGTACGTGTATGGAATGAGCTGCCAGAGGAAGTGATGGAGATGGAAATGTGTTGCTGGAAAAGCGCAGCAGGTCAGGCAGCATCTAGGGAACAGGAGAATTGACGTTTCGGGCATTAGCCCTTCTTCAGGGCTAATGCCCGAAACGTCGATTCTCCTGTTCCCTAGATGCTGCCTGACCTGCTGCGCTTTTCCAGCAACACATTTCCATCTCTGATCTCCAGCATCTGCAGACCTCACTTTCTCCTCAGAGGAAGTGATGGAGGATGGTACAATTACTACATTTAAGAGGCATTTGGATGGGTATATGAATAGGAAGGGTTTGGAGGGATATGGGCCTGGTGCTGCAGATGGGACTAGATTGGGTTGGGATATCTGGTCAGCCTGGATGGGTTGGACTGAAGGGTCTGTTTCCATGTTGTACATCTCTATGACTCTGGTTCTGGGCACTGCACTTTATGGAGGTTTTACTGGTCATGGAGAGTGTTGATTTACGACAAAGATTGGTTTATTCCAAGGGTTAACCTAAAAAGGAACATTGTAGAAATTCTGATATTCCCTGGTAGGTTAAGGGGTTATCTGATTGATGTCTCAAAATAATAAAGAGACAGATGGGATAGATCTGGAGAAACTGTTTCTGGTAGTTGGACACTGTAGTCCTACACGAATTAATTCTTGTAGCCGAGGAATTAGAAACTATTTCCAAATGAATCAGATGGTAGAAGGGTGCAGCTCTCTTCTGTGAAATGTAATTAATGCCAGATCAATTGTTAGTTTCTCAGTTGATGTTGATCATGTTAGTTAGGTAATGACATCAATGGATATGGTGAAAGGGCTCATATGTGGATTGAGGCCACAGATCAGCAGGGGATAAATGACTGATTCCTGTTCCTACATTCGTTTCAAATAAACTTGTAAACATAAATTTATGTTTATCTGTATTGAAATTAATTTGCAAATTGCAGTCTATTCTGTATATTTATGAATATTTTATTGTAAATCCCAGACTGGAAGAGTACAGATTGTAATGCTATACAGTTCTGTTCCTGCTCATGGTCTGCAGTCTTTCATGATTACTCCATGTGAGCCACTATCATATTGTGCACAAAGTGATGGTATCCTCAGTGTCTCTCCAGGAGTTGTGTGGTGATCGTACTCCCAGTGTGGTCAGGAACAAATGCATTAATGACTGATAGATGAGCTGAGAAGCAGTTAGGAATACCTTGACATTGTCAAAGCCAATTTATAAATGAAATGTTGGTCATAACTGTACCGCTCAGATGGGTGTCACAGTGCATGACCCGAGTCAAACTCTCATCTTGTTTAATTTGACTATTTGATATGAGGATTTTTTAGTGTTATAGACATAATTGTCCAGATGCCACATCTAGTTGTAACCACCACTTTGACTGCAGTGTTTGAATTATTTATACAGCTTCAGTTAACTATGTGGTAACATAGAAAGCCATGTTGATATTACTGCAAGCTGTTAAACTTAAACACTGATAGGTAATTATACCTTATTTCAAAACAACATTCCAAGCAACAATGTTATTTGGGTTTGTCAGCCGAAAGCAAGTCTCTTTAATTTAATTGCTTTTGTTCACAAACACAACTTCACAAGGCCACAGCAATATATTAACAATATTGTTAGAATCATACCTTGAGCCTACTCTGCTGGAAAGATAAGTTCAATACTCTCAGATTAGTTGATTTACTTCTTGTCCTTGAACCTTTTATTCAGGAAAAAGTACCTATTTTAAAAATTAATCTCAACTGTGCCTGGAAAATGTCTGATTCATTTTGTTGCCTCCCTTTGTAGAATTTTCAAATCATTAACTAGAGCCCCGTACAATGTAACTATCACTGTATCTAAAATTTCTGGGTTTGATGTCTTGATCATGGTTGTTACCATGAAGGAAGAAACAGATAATACTGTTAAATGGAGGACCAGTAAGGGACCAATCAGACTATAGAGTCATAGAGATGTACAGCACGGAAACAGACCCTTCGGTCCAACCCGTCCATGCCGACCAGATATCCCATTCAATCTAGTCCCACCTGCCAGCACCCAGCCCATATCCCTCCAAACCCTTCCTATTCATATACCCATCCAGATGCCTTTTAAATGTTGCAATTGTACTAGCCTCCATTACTTCCTCTGGCAGCTCATTCCACACCTGTGCCACCCTTTGCGTGAAAGAGTTGCCCCTTAGGTCTCTTTTATGTCTTTCCTCTCTCACCCTGAACCTATGCTCTCTGGTCTGGACTCCCTACCCCAGGGAAAAGACTTTGTCTATTTATGTTATCCATGCCCCTCATGATTTTATAAACCTCTATAAGGTCACCCCTCAGCCTCCAACACTGCAAGGAAAACAGCCCCAGCCTATTCAATTTCTCCGTATAACTCAAATCCTCTTTCCAATAGGAAGGAGACCAGAATTGTGCACAATATTCCAACAGTGGCCTGACCAATGTCCTGTACAGCTGCAACATGACCTCCAAACTCCTATATTCAATACTCTGACCAATAAAGGAAATCATACCAAACGCCGCCTTCACTATCCTATCTACCTGCGACTCCACTTTCAAGGAGTGTCTAATTTACCAGTTTAGCTCCTTTCCCTTTCTGGGTGCTTCCATCTCTGTGTCTTCTCCTTTTGGATTAGCGATTGTTCGGTTTTTTTGGCATGTTTCCTGTTTTGTGTAATAGTTTCTGTGTTCCTGAGGTTCCAGCATCCTTTGCCTCATTCTTTGTACTACATTGCTGCTCTAGACTGCGCACTCCCATTCCCTGTGGTTCATAAGCAACTGTGGCCTGCTCCCTCCCTTTCTGTGTTGCTCGATGGCAGGCTTGACCTGTTGCTTTTCATTCTCATAGTTTGTGATTGATCCTCATTTGCTCTTTGCAGTTTGCTGTTCATCAGCAACTTCAGCTTCTCCTAACACTGCTGCTTAATAATAAACAAATTATAGAAGTGTGGAGCCAACCAATATAAAACCCGATGAGCAAGAAATAGGGGAAGAAAAAATATTTTTAAAGAAAAGTAAAATATGAAAATGCTATGAAAGCCATTAGTCTGCAGGGAGAAGAACTAAGTAGCATAACCGTGCGACAACATTGAAATAATTTCTTTTTCACTATTTTATATCACTTCAATGCTTTTTTCACTCAAACATAAGAGGTAACTAGAGTTCAAGAGGTAAGACTTCCTGTGCTTGGAGTCATAACCTGGCATAAAGAGAGAATGTCAGAGTCCCAGCATATTGCTGCAGGAAATCCTCAGAGCAGCATACACGATCCAGCAATGTTCGAGTAAGTGACATTTCCACAGTTAGCTGCTTAATTTACCACTTCTCTGATAATGCAGCTCATAGTGGTTGAGAACAGGATTTGAACAACATCCAAGCTTGGGCTAATATGTGTTAGAAATGTTCCTCCACATAAGAGCCAAGATTGACTATTTTTACAAAAAGACGCCTAATCTCCTCCTGTTTATTGTAAATGATACCACACTTAGTGGCACTATTGACCCAAGGCTAAACTATAGCTACCACGCCAACACCTTTACTACAAGAGAATGACCAAGGCTGAGTACTCGTGAAAAACGACTCACTTCCTCAGCTGTCAAATGTCTTGCCGTCAAATGTCTTGCCATCAAAAGCCTTAATTCAGGGGTGCCGTGATCTTCACTCAGTGAGGTCTGTTAATAGCACTGCAGTATCCATGCACGTAAATTGGAACCTTTTTGCCTTTACTTTGCCAGGGTTCTCTAACTAATCAGACAGAATCACAGATTCCTTATAGTGTGGAAGCAGGCCATTGGCCCATTGAGTCATCACCAATCTACCTTGATCTTATTCCGGTAACGTTCATGATAAATACATCCAACGTACACATCCCTGGACACTATAACGAATTTAATATGGCCAGTCCACCTAACCTGCACATATGTGGTCTGTTCGGGGAAACCAGACTGCCAGGAGGAAACTAACGCAGACATGGGGAGAGAGTTGCCTGGGAGTGGAATCAAACCCCGGGTCCCTGGTGCTGTGAGGCAGCAGTGCTCACCACTGAGCTACCATATCCCCCATCTCCCCACCCAACTAACGCAGACATGGGGAGAGAGTTGCCTGGGAGTGGAATCAAACCCGGGTCCCTGGTGCTGTGAGGCAGCAGTGCTCACCACTGAGCTACCATATCCCCCATCTCCCCACCCCCCCCATTTAAAAATAGGAATTTTAAAAATTAAGGATACCAGAATTTGCTCTTCACTTACAGCACTACCTAAATGACAAGCACACAACAGATTGAAAATAAATTAATAACACTTGATCTGTGTGAGGAATGCTTTCGGAATTTTAATTTTTGCAGCAGAGATTCTGTTCACAAGGTACGTGTGTTCTGACAGTTTCTTTCTTTTGATGGATTAATTTACTGTCCTTGTTTCCAGTGTCTTCAGGCAGAACCAAGTTAGAGTATGAAAAGTGATTGCAGTGTATGAGGAACACTGCTGAAACAGAACTGGCACTTGTATTTTAAAGTTAGTTGTGTAAACAGACATTGTGGCCTGAAGAAGTTTCTTGTTCCCTCTGTTTAGTTACAAACCTTGGACTACTCAGGATTCGTTCTTAAAGGTGAACTAAAGGTCAATAAAAAGACCTTCTTCACAAATATGTAAGATGTCACAAACTTTATTAATGAACGTTGACCTCTCCACTTAGACCTGGTCCTCTCAGCTAAATGGAAATTTGCTGGAAAGATTTTGAAAGTCCAGCACATGTGCAGTATGAATGGCTACGCTGAGAATGCTACTTTGTAAATACAACCACACAACTGTGCAGTATCAATAGGTAGCTCACTGTGCTGTGAAAAAGAATGTAATTTATCACAAGAATTCAATACCTGTAAATTCAAAAGCAAATAGTTTACTTTCCTTAGAACATAAGGACTGCTGTCATGTTGACAGATTCTGACTGAATAGTTGTAGAAGAGGAATCAGAAAATCAGACAACTGGGCACCATAATCCTTGGAGAGTTCTAACATTGACATGACACTGACGCAGATTGAAGCATTTTTTTAAATCCTTGGGATCCTGCGAAGGAGGCCTTCATAGCAAAATGAAAACATATGAAAAGCAAAACAATAATTATGAATATATCCACAGTTCTTTGACTGCGATCTCATTATCAATTACATTTCTATGGTGCCTTTAATTGTCATCAAACATTTCAAGAAACTTAAGATTATAATATTAAGAAACAAAACTTGAGAACAAGTCATAGAAGGAGACATCAATGCACATGCTCAGAAGTTTGATGAAGGTTTAGATTTGAAAGAATGTCTTCTAGAAAGAAAGAAATTAAAGGAAGCAGTGAGTTGCAAGTCCTTGACAGCTGAAATGGGTCTGGGTGAGCTACTCTTCGGAGGGTCAGTGTGGACTGGTTGGGCCGAAGGGCTTGTTTCCACACTGCAGGTAATCCAACCTAATCTGAAAATATTGTGTTGTAACAAGATGTGCAAGAGGTCAGAATTGAGGGTGCACAGATATCTCCAAGGATTTTTAGGTTCTGGGCTACAGATATTGAAGGACAAATTCATAGGGTGATTAAAATCAAAGATTGGAACCTTAAAATCAAGGCTTGACAGGTTAGTGAACACAGAACAGACAGCACTTGGTGTATATAAGAATACTGGCACGAACAGAGTTTTGAGTGATTTGTGATTTTTGAGAAGATTTGTAGCTCAGGTTAGAGGTTCAGGTTGTAAGTTTGCTTGCTGAGCTGGTAGGTGTATTCTCAGATGTTTTGTCACCATGCTAGGTAACATCAGTGAGTCTCTGTTGAAGCACTGGTGTGTTACCCCACTTTCTATTTGTGTGTTTTGGTCTGTTACGACGGGTGTTATCATTTCCGGTTCTTTTTCTGAGAGGTTGGTAAATAAGGTCTGAATCGATATGTTTATTGATGGAGTTCTGGTTTGAATCCATCACTAAACACATTGATTCAGACCCCATTTACCAACCTCTGAGAAAAAGAGCCGGAAATTGTCTCACCCACCTTCACAGACCAAAACACACAAATAGAAAGCGGGACAGCACACCAACGCCTCAATGGAGGCTCACTGATGATGATACGTAGCATGGCGACAAAACGTCTGAGAACAAACCGACCAGCTCAGCAAGCAAACTTACAACCTAAGTTTTGAGTGAGTTTGTCGAGGTTGTAGGTTGGAATACAGCCCAGCTTAAGCAAGCTTAGAGATGAAAAGAGCTGAAATGAAGGTTTCAGCAACAAATAAGCTGAGGAATAGAATGAAATGTTGTAGAAGTAGGTGGTTTTAGGGTTGTTGTGTGTCATTTCTGCATCAAATGTGACACTGCCTTTCTTTCACTGTTGCTGGGTAAAATTCCTGGAATTCCTTCCCTAACAGTACTGTGAATCTACCTACAGCACATGGACTGCAGCAGTTGAAGAAGGCAGCTCACCACCACCATTTCAAGGGCAGTTAGGGATGGGCAATAAGTACTGACCTTGGTAGCAATGCCCCATATCCTATAAGTGAATAAACAAACAAAGTTACGGATAATTTGTTTGAATCTCGAGGGACAGAGTCCATCAATAGGGAGTGTAATTGTGATGAGAATTGAAGATAATAGTTTTGTCTTTCCAATAGTGAGTTGGAGGAAATAGTTTTTAACAATTGAGACAGTGAAGGGATCAAAGGAGGTGATAGCGACATCAAGCTGGATGTTGTCAGCGTGCATGTGGACCCTGGTGTGCTTTTAAATGTCAGGGCAGGATGTAAATGCAACATAGAAGGGAATAATGGATGGATCATTGTATGAAGAACAATTTTGACAACATCTATGCCAGTATGTAAAAATAGGTTAAACAGTGAACCGAAACAAATCAGTGATGTGGGAACAAGATGGGCACATAAAAGTGCTACTTGTTCGAGGTCTTTTAGCCTAAACAGGCCGTTCCAGTGGTGGGCAATTGTGTCTCTTACTTTTAAGTTAATTGCTGATACTAATTTTAATAAAGTACCAATATATGGTTGAAACAGCCTGGCCATAATTTAGTGGGACCGGTGAGTTGATTCTCTGCTGCATTTGCACTTTTGCGGTCCTGTTGCCATAATGTTTTACTTTCTGTGCTGATTTTAAAGCATTTGCCTTCCTTTGTGAAGTTTTGCTGCCTGCCTGATTGATTGAGAAACATGTCTGATTTCCTCATCTGTTACTTGCCTCTCTGCATGTGGCAAGTCAAATGTTGGAGGGATGACTTAAGAAGAAACTGATTGAAAAAGCAAATTCCAGGACAGAGAAATTCAGAAATTTTTTTAAAAAAAGCAAAGCATGTGGAAGGAGGAGAGGAAGATAAATGTGAGCGAGAAGGCGAAACTAGCTTTAAACCGGAGAAAGTAATGCATTGGAGGATAGCAACAGAAGTATAGAATTGAAGGACAGAGATTGAAGTTATAGTAGGGGGCAGAACAGTGAATTGAGTAAAAGAGCAAGCATAATGTTTGCTAACTTACCATAAACACGAGAAGTGAAGACACTTGTCACAAAGCCCAATCTTGACCAAGAAGTTTGGGTATAATTTCTCAGGGTCAGGGTATAAGGAGTTCAGTAAATGTTTGTAAGAATGCAGGAGGTGACGGTGACAGAAAGGGGTGAAGTCAGAGAGATATATTTATGAAAAAAGATGGGAAAAAGCTGCACTTGCTTTGTGTCTTGAAAGCAATTATCTTGGAGATAATATCACAGAAGTAAATGAAATCATGAGATCAAAGAGGTAAATTCAAATGAATGACTTTAAACTAAATTGGAAGAATAGGACAGGTGAATGCAGATTCAACAATTAAAAGGAAAGTTCAGGTTAATGTCACCAAGTAGTTCACACAATCCGTGCCTATGGAGTTGATTGCTAGCTATGTCAGGGAGAGCAAAGAAATATGATTGGGTATTGTGGTTAGGGAGGTTTTGAGGTCTTTCTGGATGGATTACCTAAGATTAACTGAATTTGCCTTCCTACCTGTCAACCTAACCTGCATCAAAAACAGAAATAGCTGGAACAACTCAGCAGGTCTGGAAGCATCTGTGGAGAGAAAGCAGAGTTAACGTTTCTGGTCCAGTGTCCCTGCTTCAGCACTAATTTTAGCTTGGAAAGGGTTGGTACTTATGCAGAAGATGTCGTGAGGGGAGGGTGAGGACTAAATGACAGGAGTAAATAGCGGAGATAGAGCCCAGTGATGAAGAACAGTATACCAAACAAAGCAATGGGTGAAGGTCAGCCTTGGAGAATCAGTAGCTACTTACAGAGATGTTTAGTGGCTGACAATGAGTTGTTTGTGGGAAGGACATGGGAGGAAGTGCTCAAGCCCTAAAACGTAGGCCCTGAATTCGATCTTGAATTTGGAAGGCTGCAGGGTTCAAAAGTGGAAAATGAGATGCTGTTCATCCGGCTTGTGCTGAACTTTACAGAAACACTGCAGCAAGCCTGAGACTGAGATGTTGGTCAGGCAGCACGGTGGTCTGTTGAATTGGCAGGCAACAGGAAGCTCTGGTTTATTTTTGCAGATAGAATGTAGGTGTTCCGAAAAGCAGTCACTCAGTCTGTGTTTTGTCTCCCCGATGTAAAGCATTGTGAGCAGTAAATACAGTAGACTCGATTACGTAAAGTGCAGGTAAATCACTGCTTCACTTGGAAGGTATGCCTTGAGGCAGTAAGAAGTAAATAGGTGGGTGTTGCATCTTCTGCGAAATCACAGAAAGGTGGTGTGGGGTGGGGTGAAGGAGAAGGGGCCAGGTTGTCCCAGAAGGAATGGTCCCTGCGGAAGGCTGACATGGGAGGTGGCATCCCACTGGAGGTGGCGGAAATAGCAGCTAACAATCCTTTGGATGTTGACACTGATGATTGGTAAGTGATCTACCACTTACCATGGGGTTGGGGATGGGAGGGTGTTGGTGGGCCCTATTACTGTCTGAACTGAACCTGCTTCTTAACCTTAAATGAATCCTGAACAGGGATCAGCAATTCCCTTTGTGCTTCAGGTTTTTGAAGCCTATGCCTGTTTAGAAAATAATCTACACCTCTGTTCTTCCTACAAAAGTACATAACCTCACGCTTTCCTACATTGTATTCCATCTGCCATTTCTTTGTTCACTGACCAAGCCTGTCCAAGTCCTTCTGCAGCCTCCCTGCTTCCTCAACACTATCTAATCCTCCACCTAATCAAGTCAAAACAGCATTCTTAGAGAGGTGACAATACTGCATTCTCCAATTCCTGTAAGCTTTCAGTTCTCAGATTTAGTTTGGTTCGACTCTTACATATTCATTGTAGCCAAAGAGACATACAGCATGGAAATAGACTCTTTGGTCCAACTCGTCCGTGCCGACCAAATCTCCTAACCTAATCTAATCCCATTTGCAGCATATAATGCATATGCCTCTCGATCTTTCCTGTTAATATAGCCATCCAGTTGCCTTTTAAATGTTAGAATTGTAACAGCCTCCTCCATTTTCTCTGGCAGCTCATTTCATACACGCACCATTCTCTTTTAAATCTTCCTCCTTGCACCTTAAACCTATGCTCTCTAGTTTTGGACTCCCACACCCTGGAGAAAAGACATTGGCTATTCACCCTTTCCACCCACTCATGATTTTATAAACATCTATAAAGTCACCCCTCAGCCTCCGATGCTCCAGGAAAACACTCCTAGCCTATTCAGCCTCTCCCCGTAGCTCAAACTCTCCAACATCCTGGCAACATCCTTGTAAATCTTTTCTGAACCTTTTCAAGTTTCACAACATCTTTCCGATAGCAAAGAGATCAGAATTGAATGCAGTATTCCAAATGTGGCCTAACCAATAGTTGGGAGACTGGAATTGTACACAGTATTCCAAATAATGAGTGATTATAAAACATGTTTAACTTCAAGTGAAGTGTAGGGTCCAAATCTAGGTACCACACTTTGGGAAGAATATGAAGGCTTTCAAAAGAGCACTTAAAATATTTACAAGAATGATTTGGAACTACAGTTATATGGATAGGTTGGTTAGGATTCGAGTGAGAGGCTCACTTTGGAGAAGAGAAGATCAAAAGGAGATTTGATAAAAGTGTTCAAAATCATGAAAATCTTAGACAGTGTAGTCAGAGAAAACTTGTTTGCATGGTCACAAGGTCTGAGAATGAGAGGACACTTGTTTAAAATAATTGGGACAGGATCATAGGAGAAGCTTTTCTTTACAAAGTGTGTGGTGAAATCTGGAATGTGCTTCTAATGAATGTGATTGAGGCAGATTCAACCATGGTTTTTAAAAGGGAATTGGGTAATTACTTGAAGAGAAAAATTGTGGACCAGTTTGGCAAAGAACAGTAGAGTTTCACTGAAGAGAACCAACAGACTCGACAGGCCGAATGGTTTTCTATGACGCTGTAACCATTCTGTCATTAGTTTCCAACTTCAAGTGGACGTTTGAGGAAAACCTCGAAATGATCTTCAATTGCTTTGCACAATGGATGTGGAAAACTTAAATAAGTACTTAAACCAGAGCTGGTCTTTGTAAAGTGGAATGGCAGAATGTAGCTCTGATGTCCGATTGGGTGAAATTCAAGGAAAATTCATTCATTGGTCTCAGCCTCAGCCATATCGATAAATGAAAAACAGTTGTCTCAAGGAAAGCAGGTTATTTGTTGTCAATGTTCACCTCTACATTATTGCTTTCCAGTGCTTCAGTTATAGAATAGATTTACAACA
The DNA here is from genome assembly GCF_004010195.1 of Chiloscyllium plagiosum. Taxonomy (NCBI): domain Eukaryota; kingdom Metazoa; phylum Chordata; class Chondrichthyes; order Orectolobiformes; family Hemiscylliidae; genus Chiloscyllium; species Chiloscyllium plagiosum. The sequence continues at coordinate 32,395,635 of NC_057714.1, forward strand.
ACATGAGTGCAGCAGCAACATAACAGCTGCTCAAGTGGTTGATCTCTCTGTTTAAGCCAAAGCCGACATGGCTGAACCATGATATTTTACACCAATCCAAGCAATGTGCATACAATCTGCAAAACTTTATGTCAAGCATTTCTTTTTCAAAATTGAGCAACTGAGATGAGATCATTACTAAGGCATTAGCTGGGATATTGCCAAAGTGGGAGAATTGAAAAGATTAAATTTTACTTTAGAACAAGAGATCTTACTTATTTGAAGACATAGGAAGTGACAAATATAGAAGGTAATTGTTAGTTTGCGTATTGGAGGTGGACCCTCTCAAGTGAGTTGTGAAAATTAAAATGATCTCTAACCTGAGTTTGCCATTGTTAAGACTGTGGGCCCAAAGCAGAACAGTCTGAGATTGCTCTTTTTTTTTGAAGGAATTTTAGTAATTGGACAGTTCGTAGCTCTTGATTCTGTTTGCAGCTTTACTTGCCTCCTATGCCAAATCCACTTCAAAAGGGAGATGAATTCCCTGTGCCCAATAGATTGCCTAATGAATATTAGTTGGCAAGTTCTCAGAAGATGTCAGCATTGATTGTGTGGGTGCAAAGACACAGTATTACTTGATGCAATTATTTGTCTCAGCAGTAAAATATTGTAGCTTTGATGTTAGAACCATTCCACGCTCTTCATTGAATAGTGTCGCAACCACACCAGGAATGTTCTTGGAGTAGTCCATAAACTGAGAATTTGTATAAACTCTAATTTAGTCCCCTTTTAGTTTACAAGTGTTTCAACTTAAAGACAACCATCAGCACAGCATTATGTTTAAATACCATAAAATCTAGTTTATTGCACAACCAGTGTTGAATTTGTGCATGTGAAAGTGCTTAGATTATTAGCTAAAAATAAATGTACAAAAATTAAATGTAAGTAAAGGTATAAGATACTTATGAAGATGAAAGTAGGTCAATCCTTAACCCTATCAACAAGCCTGTAACTTCTTGCAGTTCCTTTTTCTGAAGTATTGATACTTGAAGTCAGACTCAGCACTTAAGTTGAATCCTGTTGTTGAAAAGTCAGTGTTTGCCTGTACTTGTGGACACAGCAGGAGTTGGGAGAGAGAAAGGTTTCTTGACCCTCAGCAACTCTGCAGTTACTGCATTTGCAGATTGGCTGGGCTCCTTAAGTAGTACAGCTCTTGATTTCTGAAGGTCTTTCTTCTTGGGCTGCCTTTGGCCAGCAGCCATTTCTGAGGATGTCTCTCAGAGTTCTTCCTGGAAGTTCTACACAAAACAGCTTTGGTAAAGCAGCCTTTTTCTCAACTATCGTTACTCTGTTAATTTCAAATGAGTCCTTGTTCCTCCAGACAAACTACATTGAGGTCCTTTGCTGTCATTTATTCTCCCAGACATTTGGAATTCTTCCACCTTTAGTTGAACCCATTGTGTTCTCCAAGAGTTAACGAAGTTCTAAGTATCTCCTTCCGTGATTGGTGCAGAGAAAACACAACTTGATACACTTTAAACCAGCCCAATGTAACAGATGTTTGTATGCTGTGATTTCTGTTACACAAGATAATGGTTCGGGAAGGGTTTTACTTTGGACCCTGTATTAACCCAATGTGATGATATCATTTGTCTTGGTTTGGGAAATTGGGATAATAGTTCTAGATCTTAATGTGCCTTCTCTGCTTCCTAAAAGTCTCAGTTACAATGTCTAACTAGCTAACATCACCTGTAATTATTGCTATCATGCAGTAAATTCTGTCTTGTTAGGACAAAAGTTTCTTTTTTTTGGACTTGATCCTCTGCCACTGTAAACCACAAAGATCCTTCGACCGAAGGAGAGAGAAATGGTGACAATATCCCTCTGCTTGCATTTACCATAAATTTCAGCTTGAAAAGAATTTTAAAACTTAACTTAGTGTTTATTTTTGTTACAGATTTTAAAATAGCAATGTTCTTTCAAAAGTACTTTTCTTACAGATCTGCAATATCAGAACTGTAGAGACATGACAGTGCACATGCAGACAGTGCAATTAGGCATCAAGAAGGAAAAGTTCACGGTAACATCTAAACTCGATTGAAGAGATTCAGTGATGGACAAATTTGCCAAGGGAAATTTGCATGTTTGGGGCCAAGCTTGCTGAAGGCAGTGCTCCTAATGTAAATGTCTAATCCAAAGAGCTGGACAGAGGGTATGGCTGTTCCAGTCCCACAGAAGAATATGATAGTGTTAAATGCATGTACCCAAGGGAGTAAGGAGCTGTCAGAGCTTGCGGAGATATAGTGAGGAAAATTCATGGAAGGATTTATGAATAAGAACAAAGAACTTGATTAGTGATAGTAACAAGAATTTGGTTATTTTATTGCACAATTAAATACAACTAGGCTTTAATGAATGTTTCGTGAAAATGAAATCTCTTTTCAGTACTGTGGCTTAATGACTGTGATACACTCTGTAGCTCTTCCATGTTAAAGGCTTTTATAGTAAGAAGAAAATGGCCACTTGATATTCCTTGAGATAGAAAACGTTTGTAAAATGTATTTAGTATTTTGTAGGCCTATTTCTTCTGATTCATGTATTTCTATGTGTGTACAGTAAATGGAGTAATTGCTAGGTGATATGTCCTGGTTCATGTGAGCTACAAACGTACAAAATATTATTTGGCAAATTAACATTGGGGATAGACTGAAGACACAGTGATTGACTCCACTTTTGGTCTCCTTTTGACCCCTTACCCAACTGCTGTGACTCCCCTTGTTAATACAACTACTGTTGTAATATATTCAGCAATATACTTTGCTTTGGTCAGATGATTGTACTTTGCAACATCCTTTTTACTAATTTATTTCCAATTCTTTTCTCATTCTGTCTCCTTGAATTTTTTTTTTGCTGGCATGCAGACCATTAGTCCATTCTTTTTCCAAGCTTGTTATCAAGAGGAAAATTCTCAGAGGCAAATTCCAAATGCATGTGCATACTTGCCAGCAGGGGCTACCAAATGTGATCAGGAACAAGTCAGCTGAGGTCCATTTTAAAGTACTTATCACTATCCGTTCTAGATCAGCTCTTGCAGCTTTGAATCTGGCATCTTCAGGAATTTATGATTTGCCTAAAATATGCATTGAACTTAAGTTGTGACTTTCTAAACTTCTAACTATAATAAAAATCATACAAACAGGATGTAAAGTGTTGTAGTACATGACATGTGCATTTCATCCACAAGAAGTTAAGTCATTTAAATGCAATTTCAATTGCAAATCAATGTTTAGCCTTTCAGTGAGCAGACCAAAAATGATTGACTGAAAATTTTGACTGTGCATCTTAATAAGATGTAGGAAAATAATGAGTAATTGCAGCCATATTCTACTTTGTTGGTGTAGACTCTGGTGTGCAACTTTTAGTGGGAATGGAACTCCAGTATGATGCTATCCTAGGTGAAAATAAAGATATTTATTTCCTACCAGTTCCACAGCTCACATGCTTGCCAAGTAGTTTTTTTTTCCCACACTGACACTCAAATAAACAGTAGCAAAAATCACTAATAGGCTCAGTAGTCACAGGTCTCCGTGAAACGTGTGCATTGAATTAATCTTGTTTTGTTTGAGGCAAAGCACATGATTGATGCGCAACATTTAATTGCTGATGCAATAACTCATTGTGGTTGCAATGGTTCCAAAATGATACCCTTGAGGATGGGAGTTTGGAACTGAATCAATGGTCTGTGGTAGATTATGTAATGTGATAGCTCAGCCAGGCAGGTTTGCAGAACTTCAGGATGCTGTGATAAATGACAGCCAGCCAGCCTGATTTATGAGACATGGGAGAATGCACCAGTACTGGGGCTGGAATTCTTCCAGATAATCTTGCAAGCCTGTGCCATAATGGGTAGAGCTGTCTTGACTAGACAAGCAATTAGACGTTTACCAGCTTTTAGGCTAATAAAGTCCATGGTTTTAGCTGATTAACTTCCAGCAGTATACCTGTAATTTTAAAATCGGATTGGTCCAATGTATATCAACTTTTTCTGGTCTTTCTAAATGGAATCTAGCAAACAGTATGATTTGCTTATAAGCCAATGTAAAGCATTTATGTGGATTGCTGATTATTTAAATTTGAAACCTTCAAGCATGGCGATAAGTTTAATTCATGTCAAATGGTCTAAAGACAAATGGAGATTTTTGTTCAGAGTAGGAATGGAAGTATCTTTAGTTCTGGCACATGGCATTGAGGAAATTGGATAAGAAGATGGATGCTATTAGGACTCTGCAGTTATGCAGTATCAAACAATCTAATCACAGTATTAATGAGAGAACACCGATGCAGTTGCAACTATCATTTTGTCACCGTGTTTTACATTATCAAATGCAGAATAAACACCAACAGCATGGATTCAATTCCCGCACTGTCTGAGGTTACCATGAAATATTCATTCTCAACTTCTTCCCTTGTGTGAGATGTGGTGATCCTCGGGTCAAACCACCACCAAACATCTCTGCCTAATGAGAGAGCAACCCTCTGGTCGGCTAGGACTTTGGCATCTTTACCTTTACTACCTATTCACATCAGTGGCGAAGGGCTTTCAAACAGTATTTCATCCAAACTGAGACTTTAAGGTATGCTACTCCGCTGATCTTGCACTGTGTTTATGATCACACACACAAAAAATTAAATATATGCTCATTGGAAGAAGTGGATTGTCCACAGTATTTAATTGGAACATAAATTTTCAATGCCAAATTAAGCTAGAGTACCCTCAAAGGTGCAGATTATGATGAACCTATACCCTAGGTGACCAGAAAAGCTTGAATTTTCATACAGAAAGAGACCCTGTCTGTTGTTACAAAAACGTGGTGAAGACCCAAACCTGCCCTGAACAAACTTGTCACCCTTTTTGTGTTTTGTTTTGGGGATGGGGCAGAATGGAGACAGGCTTGAGCTGGCATACCACTGGTTCACAGAAGCCACTGTAAGTATTCACGTGCGGCTGCCTCAGGTTTCATCAGTGGGATGTTTGAAACATGACTTGTGCAATTTTGATCAGCTTGGAGCAGAACGAAAGCTGTCAGAGTTCTTTGGAGAAGTAGCATGCCCTTTTGGAGAGGCAAGGTATCCTTCTGGATATAGTCAAAGGATACCTTTGGGACAGTCAGCTGCCCTTGGAGATTGCGCATAAAAATGCGCAAACTCATTGTCAAAAGAAAACTGTTCTCCCTTTCGAATTTCCTGACCTGATTCTGCTGAATGGAGCTGAAGTTTGTTTAGTTTTAGCTCAGCAGTCTAAACATTCCAATCATTGACACCACAGGTATCCTGCTAGATACTTGACTGAAGTCATAGAATTATAGAATCTCTACAGTGGGGAAACCAGGCCATTCTGCCCATCAAGTCCCCACCCTTTGAACAGCATCCCACCCAGACCCACCCTTCATTTCGCAAAGCTAACCCACCCAGTTTGCACATCCCTGGATAGTATGGGCAGTTTAGCATGGCCAATCCACTTAATCTGCACAACTTTGGACTGTGGGAGCACCTGGAGAAAACCTACACAAACATTGTGCAAACTCCATTCCATCAGTCGCCCAAGGCTGGAATAGAACCTGGGTTCCTGGCGCTGTGAGGCAACAGTATTGACCACTGACCCACTGCCTCATACCTTCTTGAAAATAATGTATTTAGCACATGGTTCCAAATGACTTTCTGATCTTTTTAAAAAAGATATTACCTTCACAAAACTAACCAAGGTCTATGAGAGTCTATTTTAAAACCCAAATCCTGAATGATAATAATGTGAGTCTGTAGTATACTTCTTTTATACACACTATTTCCTGTTGTCTGCATTGACACTCTTCCAGAGCATTTGAAATGTCCTTTTCATTTAGTTTTATTTTGATAAGTTTCCATCTGTGCCTTCACAAGAAATTACAACTTTTCTTCAATAATTGCCATGGAACAGTAAGATTCTTCATGTTTTGCAGAGATCCTATGAAAATATTCATAATCTCAGTTTCCAGACTACTTCACTGCTACCAAATTGCTAATCCAATCTGTAGGAGATGTGATTTTCTTAATTAATTCCTTCTTTTCCAGCTCCTCAATCTTTTCTTTCCAACTGGCCTTGTCAGTAGCTAGATCGCTACTCAACAAGTGCTATGTTTTTTCTCTCACTTTCATCTACTTTGAGATGATGTTCACCAGGAACATATCGAAGAATAATGCAAACATTATTACAATTTGTTATGATCTGTCAATGGCTTAGTGTTCTGCGACAGACTGCAAATCTCCCCTGACATATTTGAGGGAGTTGAAGTTTTAGACTTGCTTCCGCAGAGATGAGTGGATTTTCCTTCCCATCTGCTATCTGAACCTCCAGATCCTCATTCTTCCCATCGCACTGGGATCTCCGCTTCATTTGTTCTCTTGGCATCATTGTCCTCAATCTCATTTTTGAGGACTTTGTTTTTGTCTCACCATCTTGAGTAACTTCAAAGAGGCCTGGAAAGCTCATGATATTGTAAGGAGCGACAGTGACACTTCACACTCTGTTGATGCTGTCCTTCTGCAGTCGTCATTCTAACTATCACAAACGATTTATCAGCTTTAGACCTGATGATGCCAATTTGTAGTGCAGTATAGAGGGAATCATCAGCATCATTGGTTGCTATCAGTCCAGCAGCCACCTTTACATTTGTTCTGTTTCTTTTGAGCGAAGTGTTTACATGCAAGGTGATTTAGTTGCTTGAGATTGAGCACTTTTCCCTCACTAGATATGGTTCTTTTTTTTTGATGTGATATCCTTCACAATATTTATGTCCTAGCCTCTAGCCAAGATCGTTTTGCTGGCTTTTCTGTAAATATTTCTTGTCTCTTTCCCAAACTATTGTTTTCATTTAGCCTGGAATGTCTTCCCATATAATGCAAAGCCTCACGTGTTCTCTCATTAATATGCTTTAGCTGTTGACTAACAGCCTCAGAGCTTCTTCACATGTCAGTAACTTTCTTGGAAGTAATTCCTTATCTCTCTCCCTCGATGTGCTTTCTTGGTAGGTATTCTTATGCCCATCTCTGATGAGATCATCCTTCAGTTGTCCACACTCCGGATTCAGCTCAATGTATTAGTACTGATCAATAGTTTTCCTCTCCTCTTGAGCTCTGGTGTTTAGCAAATGCAATTCATAAGTAACATTAACCTGGACTTCAAAACCTTCAAATTCGCTCCTGTCTGGGTTTTCTGTTTCTAGGAGAGATCTAGGTAGCAATGCACTTTCTCTTCCTAATATGCTCAGATTTTTAAATTAATTCTGTTGCTATTTCAGTTCTGCCTCTGAGAATGAAAATAATCCAACTCTGTCTAAAAGCTCCTTTCATTTCCACAGCAGTAGGGTGTGCTTTGACTTACCTAGCAATCAAAGTTAGAAAATATTTATTTTTACTTCCTTCTTGCCCACTTTATCAGCAACTGTCTCTCTTATAGCTGTGGAAATCCACACATTTTCAGTTGGATTTTCCTTGCTGTCTTTTCCAAACAAGTGGTGGATGCAGGCATAGTTACAACATTGAAAAGACATTTAGATAAGTACATGAGCAAGAAATGTTTGGAGGGGTTTGGGTCAAGCACAGGCAGGTGGGATTAGTTTCATTTGGATTTATGGTAAGCATGGAGTGGTTGCACCAAAGGCTCTGTTTCCATGCTGTATGATGTTTTGACTCTATAACAACTTGCAGCTCTAAATATCCACATATTTTCAGCTACACAACCCTGACACCAAGTGGGGTCTCTTTAATAATTCCACAGATGGTACACAAAAGCTCTTACACCACAGCGGTTAGGGTGGCACAGTGGCGCACTGGTTAGCACTGTTGCCTCACAGCGCCAGAGACCTGGGTTCAATTCCCGCCTCAGGCGACTGACTGTGTGGAGTTTGCACGTTCTCCCTGTGTCTGCGTGGGTTTCCTCCCACAGTCCAAAGATGTGCAGGTTAGGTGAATTGGCCATGTTAAATTTCCCGTAGTGTGAGGTAAGGGGTAAATGTAGGGGTTTGGGTGGGTTGCGCTTCGGCGGGTCAGTGTGGACTTGTTGGGCCGAAGGGCCTGTTTCCACATTGTAATGTAATCTAATCTAATCATGACTCCAAGTACCCAGAACACTAAGTACAACATGTTTCTCATCACCAATCTATTAGCTTCCATATTTTATAACGTCAGAGTGACAAGTTAAATAATTTCCATATATATTTGTTGGTCTTACTTCCTGTAATCTCCTCAGGGAAAGAAAAAGTTAGATATTATTGATAAATGTGTTTCAGGGTTCAATTCCCCTTCAAACTTATAATTTGTTTTACACTTTCACCTGTCAAACTGGCCCTGAATTTCTCAGGTCACATTATAACTCTCAATTGGAAATTGATGGAATCTTTCAGGTGTGAAGATGCTGGGGTTGTTGTATTAGTCCAGGAGAACCTTGATGGAATTGTAAGACTACTCATTCTCAGATGTCAATGTGCACAAAAAAACTTTTGCCTTTAAAAAAGCAGTGAAGAACGGAATACAGAATAACTGTTATTTAGCACTTAATTTAAGACAGTAATTCATTCTCTAAATACTGCTCATAGTTACTTATGCACTGCTGCCTTTTAATTGCAATTGCCATTTATGAAGTGATTGGATCCATTCACTTGGACTAATATTTCACAGTTCCGTTGTCCTATAAATATTTTCCATTACTTTTAATGCAATTCTTTTGCAGGTGGATTAATAATTAAAGTCTGGTGCAGTAGATAGGTCATGGAATGCTAACTTCAGAGGTTGAAAAATAGATACAGTACTGCCATTCCAGCAATTATAATCAAACCTCAGCAGTTTATAGCATTCGGAAAACAAGAGCGTGGAGAAGGAAATGAGTGTTCATTTTATATGTTATGCTACTTTGACATACAGTACTGATTTGTCAAGAAGTTGGTACAATATCAGTTACTCAAGGAAGCCACTGGGGTGGATGTTGTAAGTTTATTCCAGAGTTATATTCTGCAGAAAAAAGATATTGAGAAAAATGGTGAGCGGATAGGTGTGTGAAGCTTACACCGATCAAAATTGAATTTATTTGTTGCTGAATGACCTATTTCTGTACTTTATATTCTTAAGTCCTATGCCTCACTGACAATATCCACAGATTGCTTTCAACTCAGGAAATATCATGTAACCATATAAGAGAACAAAGGCAAGGTAGCCAGTGCAGATCTCTGATTGTATTCAGATGTTAAAACATTTACAAATAAAAATATTTTCAAATTAGAAATGTTAATTTATCTATCTACCATTTATTACTACTTTGTCATATTAAATTTAAAAGTTCATGATCCATTCAGTTAACTGCATAAGACCATAGTCAAGACACGAGAGTTCATAATGTTTAAATCAATCCTATTTTTATTACAACATATTAGCTGATTTTCTTTTACTAGCTATGGGCAATAAATTCAACAATAAAATCTATTTTGTTCTGAAAGCAAAATAATACTGACTTTGTAATCATTGTATTAATACTAATGAACATTCTTTTTAATCAATGGCTGCAATTTCAGCTGTATGGAAGCTAATGAAAAGAGTTATTTTGCAGACAAGGGTGAAGAGTTTGAGTATGGGGTGTTAAATTCCTTAAGTGATGTTGGGTCAGGATTTTGATTTCATCCCACCCACTTCCAGGTTTCACCCGGGTGAGTTTGAAGTCAGTCCCAACGGTTTTCCAACAGCTGTGTCAGTATTTTATTTTGACATTGGCCTAAGCTACCTTTCCTTTTAACTCGTGGCATTGTGTCAAGCAATCAATTTCCTTCTACCAATGTCTGTTTCTTCAATGAGACTGAGGACAAAATGAGGGCAAAACACTTCTGAAAGCTCGATTTCCTCTTTGCGAGAGTTTGAAGTAGTATAGCAAAATTGTTACGCAGTTTCACTGTTCATTTCCTTTATCTTAAAAAAAACACAGCACAATAAACAGATCAAAGTGAAATTGGTGCCACTCTAATCTGAACCAATGAATTTAACTACTTGGTTTACCTAAAGTTTCTTCATTTATAGTGAGCTTAAAGTTAACCTAGTCAAATTCAAACAAATGTGTGAGATTACCCCGAAGTGATCTTCCTTGCCACTTCAGTGTCACATTGTCTGCAGCAACAACTGGTGGGAATTAAACTGAGTTTTTTTTAAAAGTTTTTTTGATGTTAATAAAGTGTTAATAAAGCTTTTTGTTGATGTTCAAATTAAACCTGTATTCAGAAGCCTGTCAGTAGGTATCACCACACAACTTAATCTTCTCAATATGAGTCTCCAAAAGGTGATTTACTTGTTAATTTCCTGTCCATATAAAAGGTTAACTTTAAGTCTTTGCAGTTTCATTTATTCTGGTAAACAAAGGGGGAATTCAACTGATCTCCCAACTCAATTTTGTTTTAAAGTAGACTGGTCATTCCCCTCTTTGATTTTGAATATAAAATGACCATTTTCCATAAGATTGTTAGTATAATTCAAGGGGTATAACAGAAGTTGCACGATAGGCAGTTCTGGATTGGATTAGGAGCTGTTTGTACGGTCATATAATGTAATGCTTCAGAGTAGTAGTTCTGTGTAAAGTTTGTCATCAGTAGAGTTCTACAGGAATTGGGTCAATTGCTTCTTCATGAGTGATCCATTTGAAGGAGATGGGGAAATGCTCCCTCAGTTATAGAGTCATAGGGATGTACAGGATGAAAACCGACCCTTTGGTCCAACCCGTCCAGATATCCCAACCCAATCTAGTCCCACCTGCCAGCACCCGGCCCGTATCCCTCAAAACCCTTCCTATTCATATACCCATCCAAATGCCTCTTAACTGTTGCACTTGTATCAGCCTCCACGCTTCCTCTGGCAGCTCATTCCATACACGTACCACCCTCTGTGTGAATAAGTTGCCCCTTAGGTCTCTTTTATCAACAGCATCTAAAACAGTGATTGCTGCTCCTGGAATTCGAGGAAATCACCACCACCACCTAAAATACCTCAAAAAAGCAGCAGCTGTTACAGCCGAAATATCTCCCGTCCTCCATCTTGGATTACTGAGAATCCTTTTGCCTTCTCAGATGACACAGAATTTTTTAGCTGTCAAGACCTGTGAGAAAACAGATCACAGGTAGATCAAGCTACAGTCCTATGTTTTGTTAATGTGTTTTAATATGTTTAATGTGAAATGCACTTGGATAGAGACAAAGCCAATCATGTGTATATCTTGCAGAATTACCTACTCAAGGTTGCTAATCAGCTAAAAAGACCAAAGTGTGTTACTGCATTAATTGTTGAAGATTCATACCTGTGAGCTGAGGCTATCACAAAAGCAACTAGTAGGCTGGATGGATAGTTGAAATAATTATATATATTCAAGAAATATTTTTTCTAATCTGTGCACGAAGCAGAGAACAAGATAGGGCTGGTAAATTAAACTGCATTTATTTCAATGCAAGAGGCCTAATAGGGAAGGCAGATGAACTTGGGGCATGGTTTGGAACATGGGACTGGGATAGCATAGCAATTACAGAAACATAGACAGGACTGACAGCTTAATGTTCCAGGATAGAAATGCTACAGGAAGGGCAGAAAGGGAGGCAAAAGAGGAGGGAGGATATTTCCAGAAATCCATCCAGTGAAGTTATTTGTGTGGAACTGAGAAATAAGAAAGGGATGATCACTTTATTGGGATTGTATTGTAGACCCCCCTAATAGTCAGCGGGAAATTGAGAAACAAATTTGTATGGAGATCTCCATTATCTGTAAGAATAATAGGATGGTTATGGTAGGGGATTTTAACTTTCCAAACATAGACTGGGACTGCCATAGTGTTAAGGGTTTAGATGGAGAGGAATTTGTTTAAGTGTGTACAAGAACATTTTCTGATTCAATATGTGGATGTATCTACTCGGGAAGGTGCAAAACTTGACCTACTGTTGGGAAATAAGGCAGGGCAGGTGACTGAGGTGTCAGTGGGGGAGCACTTTGGGGCCAGTGATTGTAAATCTATTAGTTTTAAAAGGATTGACCAGATCTAAAAGTTGAAGTTCTAAATTGGAGAAAGGCCAATTTTGATGGTATTAGGCAAGAACTTTCAAAAGCTGATTGTGGGCAGATGTTGGCAAGTTAAAGGGACAGCTGGAAAATGGGAATCCTTCAGAAATGAGATAACGAGAGTCCAGAGACAGTATACTCCTGTTAGGGTGAAATGAAAGGCTGATAGGTATAGGGAATGCTGGATGACTGAAGAAATTGAGGGTTTGGTTAAGAAGAAAAAGGAAGCATATGTTAGGATAAATCGAGTGAATCCTTAGAAGAGTATAAAGGCAGTAGGAGTATACTTAAGAGGGAAATCAGGAGAGCAAAAAGGGGACATGAGATAGATTTAGCAAATAGAGTTCAGGAGAATCCAAAGAGTTTTTACAAATACATTAAGGACAAAAGGGTAACTAGGGATAGAATAGGGCCCCTCAAAGATCAGCAAGGCAGCCTTTGTGTGGAGCTGCAAGAGATGGGAGAGATAATAAACAAGTATTTTGCATCAGTATTTACTGTGGAAAAGTACATGGAAGATGTAGGGACATACGTGGTGACATTGTGAAAAATACCCATATTACAGAGGAGGAAGTGATGGATTTCTTTTAAAAACATAAAAGTGGATTAATCCCCAGGACCTGATCAGGTGTACCCTAGAACTCTGTGGAAAGTGATTGCTGGGCCTCTTCAGGGCCTCATCAATACTCACAGGTGAGGTGCTGGAAGACCGAAGTTGGCTAACGTGGTGCCATTGTTTAAGAAAGGTGGTAAGGACAAGCCAGGGAACAATAGACCAGTGAGCCTGACGTTGGTGGTGGGCAGGTTGTTGGATGGAATCCTGAGGGACAGGATGTACTTGTATTTGGAAAGGCAAGGACTGATTAGGGATAGTTAACATGGCTTTGTGTGTGGGAAATCATGTCTCACAAACTTGATTGAGATTTTTGAAAAAGTAACAAAGAGGATTGATGAGGGCAAAGTGGTAGTTGTGATCTATATGTACTTCAGTAAGACATTTGACAAGGTTCTCCATGGGAGACTGGTGAACAAAGTTAGATCTCATGAGATACAGGGAGAACTAGCCATTTGGATGCAGAACTGGCTCAAAGGTAAAAGACAGGGGGTGGTGGTGGAGGGTTATTTTTCACAATGGAGTGCCACAAGGATTGGTGCTGGGGCCACAACGTTTCATCATTTACATAAATGATTTGGATGTGAGCATAAGAGGTATAGTTAGTTTTCAGATGACACCAAAATTGGAGGTGTAGTGGACAGTAAAGAATGTTATCTCAGATTACAAGGTGATCTTGATCTGATGGGCCAAACGGCTGAGAGGTGGCAGATGGAGTTTAATTTAGATAAATGTGAGGTGCTGCATTTAGCAGGACTTATACACTTAATGGTAAGGTCCTCGGGAGTGTTGGTGAACAAAGAAACCTTGGAGTGCAGGTTCATAGCTCCTTGAAAGTACAGTCGCAGGTAGATAGGATAGTGCAGAAGGCATTTGGTATGCTTTCCTTTATTGGTCAGATTATTGAGTACAGGAGTTGGGAGGTCATGTTGCGGCTGTACAGCACATCGGTTAGGCCACTGTTGGAATATTGCGTGCAGTTCTAGTCTTCCTATCGGAAATATGTTGTGAAACTTGAAAAGGTTCAGAAAAGATTTACAAGGATGTTGCCAGGGTTGGAGGATTTGAGCTAGAGGGAGAGGTTGAATAGGCTAGGGTTGTTTTCCCTGGAGTGTCAGAGGCTGAGGGGTGACCTTAAAAAGGTTTATAAAATTATGAGGGGCATGGATAGGATAAGTAGACAAAGTCTTTTCCCTGGGGTCAGGGAGTCCAGAACTAGAGGACATAGGTTTAGCGTGAGAGAGGAAAGATTTAAAAGAGACCTAAAGGGGCAACTTTTTCATGCAGAGAATGGTACATGTATGGATGAGCTGCCAGAGGAAGTGGTGGAGGCTGGTACAATTGCAAGATTTAAAAGGCATGTGGATGGGTATATGAATAGGAAGGGTTTGGAGGGATATGGACCAGGAGCTGGAAGGTGGGACTAGATTGGGTTGGGATATCTGGTCAACATGGATGGGTTGGACCGAAGGGTCTGTTTCCGTGCTGTATGTCTCTATGACTCTCTAACTTTGTCCTGACTCAGATAGAATTGTGTCTACTGTTTTGATTTGATTTTATTAAAGTTTTATTGTTACATGTACTCATGTACAGAAGTACAGTGAAAAGTATACAGTGTTGCCACGCATGGTTGGTTCACACACGTACTGATATGGAGGCTTTGGAAAAGACCAGGAGGAGTGTCACTATTTGACTAAATAGTGTAATTGCTATTAGTTACCACGTTAAACCTTGGGCTACGGTTTTTTGCTCTGGAAACAACATGTAGGCATGAAGGAAGTTTGATTGAGTTCCTCAAGGTAATGAAAGGATTGACTGTCATATTGCAACATAAGTTATTCCAAACCCCTTTCGTTAAGTGGTGCAGAGGATGGTCTTGTTGCACAATTGTAGTGTCCACTCCGTTTGCATCAGAAGATCAATGTTCAAGTCCCACCTGCCTTGGAGGTGTGCTTTAATATATCCAAATAGGTTATAGAACATAGAACATAGAAGAATACAGCGCAGTACAGGCCCTTTGGCCCTCGATGTTGTGCCGATCCAAGCCCACAGCGGTGTAGAGGTCAGTGCGCCAGACTACCACTGCGCCCCCTTTTTTACCTCACTAACCTCCAAATGCCTATCCAATGCCCGCTTAAATGCCCATAAAGAGGGAGAGACCACCACTGCTACCGGCAGGGCATTCCATGAACTCACGACTCGCTGAGTAAAGAACCTACCCCTAACATCTGTCCTATACCTACCACCCCTTAATTTAAAGCTATGCCCCCTCATATTAGCTGACTCCATACGTGGAAAAAGGTTCTCACGGTCAACCCTATCTAAACCCCTAATCATCTTGTACACCTCTATCAAGTCACCCGTAAACCTTCTTTTCTCCAATGAAAACAACCCCAAGTGCCTCAGCCTTTCCTCATACAATCTTCCTACCATACCAGGCAACATCCTGGTAAACCTCCTCTGCACCCATTCCAGTGCCTCCACATCCTTCCTATAGTATGGCAACCAAAAC
>NC_057714.1:32414452-32456890 GCF_004010195.1 Chiloscyllium plagiosum
CCACAACGGGTCTTATTATTAGGTTAGAGGAGGAGGGCGGGTGAGAGGCACTGCCTCGGTAGTGCCTCGGGTTCCTCTCCTGCGTGCTTTTATAGGAAAAAATAACCCACGTCGGTAGGCTTACACTATACCTGCTTCCGGGTCAAGGCTGCCCCTCTGGTCTTCGTCACTTCCCCCTGCCGCTCCCTCTCTGTAAAGAGAAAAAAAAACACCGCTGCCCGCTACCGGTAAGTAATTTTAAAACAAACTGTCTCACCTTAGCTGTAGCCTTCCAGGTTCCTTTACACTCCGCTGCTGCTCGCACTCAAAATGACCGTTGGCGTCGAAGGGTGAGTATTTATACTCACTGCTTTCCTTCCCAGCTGCCCCTCTGGTCTTCGTCACTTCCCCCTGCTTGATGAAAGAAATCTCTGGGATTTGTATCAGATCTTTTGGTTTGAAGCTGCTATCGATATTTTTCATCTATTGAAATTGCCCTTCTTTGTAGAGGTGACTGGATTGTTGAATGACAGTGATCCAGTTAATGATGTAGAACTTTAAAAGACATTTGGATGAGTACATGAATAAGAAATGTTTGGAGGGTTGTGGATCAAGTGGAGGCAGCTGGGACTAGTTTAGTTAGGATTACGGTTGGCCGGGTCTGGTTGGCAGAGTCTGTTTCTGTGCTATGACTCTGTGAACCCATGACTTGATTTCCAGAAAGCCTTTGGTAAAGTATTGCGTAAAAATGATTAACGTAAGCTCTGATCATGTGAGATTGGTGCGCTTGTTTTTAAAAGCTGGGTAGTAAATTGGCTACATTCCTGTTTGCAGTGGGGAGTAATTAATGGTGGAAAATCCTCAACTGGGCTTTAATCACAAGCAGAGATTGTTGAAATCCACATTGACCATCACTTTTCACTGTCCATATTAATGATTTGGATGAAGGAATTAAATAAATAGTGTATAAGATTATTGATGAAAAAATTATGTGCCAACATTACAAACATTGATTAACTTCATTTGATGCAGATACATTTCAATACATTGGGAGCATGGGCCTGGATGTGCCAGATGTAGTTCAAAACAGGAAAAGACAGTATGATTTATTTGGGTCTGGGTAATGTCAGACGTATATTTACCATGACAAGTGATTGACTAAAGGACAAAAGGCTGGAAGGGGATGTGGAACTCATGATGGATGAAACACAGGAATCTGGAACCAGTACAGCAAATAATGGAATAAAAACATGTAAAGGTCTGGAGAAACTCACCAAATCTGGCAGCATCTCGGAGAGAGAAACAATGTTAAGTTTTGAAGTCTGACATGACTCTGAATCCACATGCTTCTCTTCCCTTTTACTGCCTCCTTGTTCTTCAGTGCAACACAGTCCTACAATCAATAAGGCAAAATTTCCTTACACTCTTTACTCATCCTTCAGTGTTGTATTACCAATCTTCGTACTCCATTTTCCCTCTCATGTTTTGCACCCTTGCCACTCTCTACTTCCTCCGAGAGCTGCCTAACACGGAAGAGTACTGATTCACCGGGTTGGGGATGAAGTACATGGTTGAGAGTGGGATGCTGAAAAAGCACAGCAGGTCAGGCAGCATCAGAGGAGCAGGAGAATTGATGTTTCAGGCAAGAGGTACGTGGTAATTAGCTGGAGGTTTCCTTGCCCATATTTCACCTTATTACATGATACTTCATGGGGCCCATATTTAATGCTGAGGACTCCTTGGGCATCTCCTACTTGAGTGTATACAGTGTGCCACAACCCTGCTGGGTCTGTCCTTGCCAATGGGATAGGACATACCCATGGATGTGATGGTGTTGTCTGGGACATTGTCTCTAAGGTATGACTATATCAGGCTGTGCCTTGATGAGTCTGCGAAACCCATCTCCCAGTTTTGGTACTAGTGCCCAGACATTAGCAAGAAGGACTTTGCAGGTCAACAGTGCTGGTTTTGTCATCATCTCAGGTGCCTTGGTGGATGTCGAGTGGTCTGTCCAGTTTCATATCTTTGTTTAGACTCTATAGAGATTGATACAACTGAGTGACTTGCTCGGCCACTTCAGAGTCAACAACATTGCCATGGGTCTGGAGTCAGATATTGACTACACTATGTAAGGACTGCAGTTTCATTTCTTAAAAGGCATTAGTGAACCAGACAGGTTTTTACAACAAATAACAATGGTTTCATAGTCGTCATTAGACTTTTAATTCCTGATTTTTCATTGAATTCAAGTTTTACCATTTGCCATGCTGGGAATTCTAACCTGTTTTCCCAGAACATTACCAGGTTCTCTGGATCATTGGTCCAGTAACAGTTCCACTGGGCCATCACCTCACTATTGTCTGTGCAGCCTCACAAACGTTCCCTCAGCATCCTCTTGTATTAGCTCTTTCAGGATCCTTGATAAGCCTGTGAGGTAAGATTTAGAATTGTTAATATAAGAAAACTTTAAGGCATCATTATGTGCACAGTCCAGTTTCATTGGTCATTGAAATGGAGCTAGAATGAGTGAATGTTCAATGCCAGTTCACAGTGAGATGTTTGATTCTGGCACCGCAGGAGCTCTCTCGCTCCAAAGGCAAGACATGGCAAGACCATATCTTCAGGAGAGCTTCCCCAACCTGTCCACATGGAGATGGCCACATCTGGTTCTCTGCTATTCCTGAAGGAGGAAAAAAGAAAGTTATGAGTTGACTTTGCTAAGGGCAACATTGTGTCAGTTTGGTCATTATGTGAGGAGCAATGTTCCCTTTGAAATTTAGTTGCTGAGGACCGCTCATTTCTTTCAGTGTGGCGTACCTTTAAGTTTTTGGTGTGGGGTTGTGTACTCGTGTAATTTACCATCAGAGAAAACCACTATGGCACCCTTAAGACAGCGTACATATGCAGTTTAGCAGAAATGCTAAGAGTAGACTTGAGAAGGCAGAGTGAGGGGAGGTTGAGTTTGACACACATGCTTGATTGCGCCCTGCTCCTACTCATCTTCCTAAATATCTGCTGCTGACCTCCTCCGCAATCTCCAACCATGCCATCTTGTTCTCTGAGACAGGCTTCTTCCTCCCATGGCAAGGAAATGGATCTCACTCTGGGTCTGTTGCCAATCGCAACATCAATTGTAACAGCGTAATATTGAACTGAGGTAATCCATGTAATTTCAGGAATCACGTGCTGCTGGTCCAAACTCTGTTGGAACATCCATGCATTCAGTTATTTTACTTAGCAAGATCATTTTGTATACAGCAAACTTTGTTTAACCAGCGCTCTTGATAAACCAGCAATAATTATAAAAGTTTATTGTGTTATCACAATCTCTCATTGTATGAGTATTCAGTAAAGGGTGCAAGTGAGAAGGCTGCCTGACAGTAAGTTTTATTTATTATTTAAGTGATTTATGCTGTAAATGAAGTGTAACAGTGATGTGTATAACCTCTGCATTTCATTTCCATTACTTTATGTATGTTTTTGCATTGATTTTTGTGGACTTCTTGATCAACCAGAATGTTTGATTAACCGGTACACTCCTGGTGCCATAGGTGTCAGTTAATTAAAAAGTTTGCTGTACTTTAGCTGAAAAAGATTTGTGCGGGTTATCATCATGTCCATCTGTATAATTCTTTAGTGAAACTTCAAAATCAGATTCAAATTCAATGGCTGGGTTCAATGGTCATTGACAAACACGCTGCAGGAAGTTCCAGTTTCACCTTGCACCACCCTCATAGCCACTGAATTGGAGAAATAAAACGCACCCTAAAAGGTCAGTTTGCAGTAAAAAGTAAACTTGCCATTTTACACAGAAACATAGAAAATATGTTCATCAGTAGGCCATTCAGCTTGCAAAACTGCACCACCGTTCAATAAGATCATGGCTGGTCATGCAATTTCAGTATTGCACTCCTGCTTTCTCTCCATACCCCTTGATTCCTTCAGCTGCAAGGGCCACATCCTGCTCTCTCTTGAATATATTTAATGAATTGGCCCCAAATTAGTTACGGTTTCTAATTCTAAAGTCATTTCAATAACAGACTGCAATGACAAGGATGTATAATTTTCTGGGACAGAAAAGTACAAGAAACTAAACTTAGATAATCTTTTTTAACTTAATTTGATCATTTCCTGGGTAACAATATAATTTATCAACAGTCATCCAATTAATGCATAGTTCTAATTTAATTGATTTCGGCTTCGTATCCATCTGCATGGTACATAGTGTCCGAGGCATAAGCCAGTTTAAGGATTATAAGATGCTCTTTATAGAATCAGAGTTATAGAATCCCTACAGTAGGAGAGCAGCCATTCATCCCACCAAGTCCACACCGACCCTCCAAAAAGCAGCCCACTCAGACACATCTGCCTACCTTAACCACATAACCTTGCATTTCCCATGACTAATCCACTGAGCCTCACATCACTGGATGCTGTGGGCACTTTAGCATGGCCACCCCATCTAACCTGCACATCCTTTGGTCTGTGGGGGGAAAAGGAAGCACTCAGAGATGAGAATATGCAAACTCCACACACAAAGTTGTCCTGAGCGTGGATCCAAGCCCAGGCGCTGTGAGGCAGGAGTGCGAACTTCATGTGGTTTTACATTTGGCAAGTCAAAGTGGAAAGTATTAAAATATACACATTTGAGCATTGAAGAAAAGTGAATTATCTGATTCAGATGGAAAATCATAATCTCAAGTGGCCTTCGTGGCAATAGTGATAATAGAGCTTGGAGCGGAAAAATGCATACCAAATCCAAGCATGAAATTTAACTTACCATTCTTGTTAGTTTCTATTATGCATAAGCCCTTGTCCAACCATAACATTTCAGCATGAATTAGTTCTGCATTTATCAGGACTCTGCAGTAATAACGTTCCAGGTTGTTTTCTGTTTAATACAAAATATCATCATAGCCAATTCTGTAAATTTACCAACAGTGAATTTGTTTAGCCGTGTTTTATTCTTGGTTAATGTTTTTCAAATCATTTATAAATAAACTGTCATCCTTAAGTATAAAACACTGAATTAATTTTAAGTAACGTCACCATAGTGTCGGAGGACCATAGGGCTGCTCTGTCATGAGAAAGAAATGATTGGTGGTTTAACCTGAGGGTTGCCACACCTCAGGCAAGGGGGCAGGTTGGTAACCTCAGCCATTTCCCATGCGCTGTTCAGAACATAGGAAGAGGACTAGGCCATTCAGTCTTTCATGCCTGTTCCACCATTCAGTAAGATCATGGCTGATCTATGGCCTGGAACCATAGCCACCCTACAATGCAGATAGAGACCATTCGGCACATCGCAAGTGCACTGACCCTCCGAAGATCATCCCACCAGACCCATTCCCCCCACCCTATCCCCATAACCCTGCATTTACCATGGCTATCACACCTCGTCTACACATCCCTGGACATTATGAAGCAACTTCGCTTGGTCAGTCCACCTAACATAAACACATTTGGGTTGTGGGAGGAAACCGGAACATTTGGTTGAAACACACGCAGAGAACGTGCAAACTCCACACAGTGGCCCGGGCCCCTGGTGCTGTGAGGCAGTAGCGCTGACCATTGTGCCACCGTTCTGCTTAACTGCATGTACCTGCCTTTGGCCATATCCTGTAATACCTTTGCTTAAAAAAAGTATGTATCTCAGATTTCAAATTAACCATCGATCCAGTATCTACCACCCTTTGTGTATAGAAGTGTTTCCTAACATCTCTCAGAGAGTCACAGAGTTGTACAACACCGATACAGACTCTTCACTCCAACTCGTCCATGCCAACCAGATACCCTAATTAATCTAATCCCATTTGCCAGCACTTGGCCCATGTCCCTCTCAACCCTACCTATTCATATACCTATCTAGATTCCTTTTAATTGTTTAATTCCTTTTAATTAATCCACCACTACCTCTGGCAGCTCATTCCAAACATGCACCACCCTCTACGTGAAAAAGCTGGCCCTGACTTCTCTTTTAAACTTTTCCCCTCTTACCTCACATCTATGCCCTTTAGATTTGCATTCCTCTACCCTGGGAAAAAGACCTTGGCTAATCACCCTATCCATGCCTCTTATGATTTTATAAACCTCAATAAGGTAATTCCTGAGCCTCCAACACTCCAGGGGGGGAAAAAGCATCAGCCTATTCAGCCTCTTCCTAAGACCAAACACTCCAACTCTGGCACCATCCTTGTAAATCTTTCAAGGACCCTTTCAAGTTTCATGTAATATACATGTAAATCCTGTCCCTCAGAATCCTCCCCAACAATTTACTCACTGCTGATGTCGGGTTCATTAGTGTTTAGTTCCCTGGCTTTTCCTTACCACCTTTCTTAAAATATGGCACCATGTCATCCACCATCCAGTCTTCCGGCATTTCACCCATGTATATCGATGATACAAATAACTCAGCAAGGGGCCCAGCAATCACTTCACCAACTTCCCACAGAGTTCTGGGAAACACCTGATCAGGTCCTGGAGATTTATCCACCTTTGTGCATTTTAAGACATCCACACTTCATCCAAAAACATAGACATTTTTCAGGATATCACTGTTTATCTCTCCAAGTTATCTTGCTTCCATATCCTTTCTCCAAATAGTGAGAAAGAAATTTGTTCAGTATGTCACCCATCTCCTGTGGTTCCACACATTGGCGGCCTTGCTGATCTCTGAGGCCCTATTCTCTCCCTAGTTGCTCTTTTGCCTTTAATGTATTTGTAGAATCTCTTTAGTTTTGCTTTAACCCTACAAAGCTATCTTATGTCCCCTTTTAGCCTTCCTGATTTCCCTGTTGAGTATACCTCTACTGCCCTTATACTCAAGGGATTCACTCGATCTTTGCTGTCTCTCCCTGCCATATGCCTCCTTTTTCTTGACCAGAGTCTCAATTTCTCCCGTCATCCAGTATTCCCTACACCCAGCTTTGCCCTTCACACTAACAGGAACATACTGTCTCTGGACTCACATTGTCTCATTTTTGAAGGCCTTATTGGTCCGGCCCTAACTCTCAGACTATGCCCCCTCATTCTAGAATCCCTAATTTTTGGAAATACTTCATCTACTCTGTCTCTTTCTGTTAATATCTTGAACAGTTGACTTCACTCTGTGTCAGTAGAGTCATAGAGTTCTACAGCACCGAAAAGACCCTGCAGTCCAACTCGCCCCTGACAACCAGATATCCTAAATTAATCTTGTCCCATTTGCCAGCATTTGGCCCATATCTCTGTAAACCCTTCCTATTCATGTACCCATCCAGCTGCCTTTTAAATGTTGTAATTATAACAGTCTCCACCAGTTTGTCTGGCAGCTCATTCCGTATATGCACCATATTTTGCATGAAAACGTTGCACCTCAGGTCTGTTTTAAATCTTTCCCCTCTCATCTTAAACCTATGCCCTCTATTTTCAGATTTCCCTACTCTGGAGAAAAAGGCATTGGGTATTCACCCTCACCATGCCCCTCATGATTTTATAAACCTCTATAAGGTCACCTCTCAGCCTCCGACACGCCAGAGAAAATAGCTCCAGCCTAATCAGCCTCTCCCAAAAGCCCAAAACCTCCAACCCTGGCAACATCCTTGTAAATCTTTTCTGAACCCTTTCAAGTTTCACAACATCTTTCCTACGGCAGGGAGACCAGAATTGAACGCAGTATTCCAAAAGTGGCCTAACTAACATGACATTCCAACTCCTACTCTCAATGCACTGACCAATAAAGGCAAGTATACCAAACGCCTTCTTCACTGCCCTGTTCAGCTGTGACTTCATTTATAAGGAAGTGCACCCTAGGTCTTTTGGTTTGGCAACACTCCCCAGGACTTTACCATTAAGTGTACAAGTCCTGCCCTGATTTGCCTTACCGAATGCAACACTTCATATTTATCTAAATTAAACTCTATCTGCCACTGCTCGGTCCATTGGTCCATCTAATCATGGCCCCATTGCTCTCTGAGGTAACCTTCTTTGCTGTCCACTACACCACCTATTGTGGTGTTATCTGTATACTAACTAACCATATCTCCTATGTTCACTTCCAAGTCATTTATAGCAGAGGACCCAGCATTGACCCTTGCGGCACACTGCTGGTCACAAGGCTCCAGTCAAAAAGGCACCCCTCCACCACTACCCTCTGTCACCCACCTTCAAGCCAATTTTGTATCCAAATGGCTAGCACTCCCTGTATTCCTTGTGATCATATCAGTCTACCATGCGGAACCCTTTTGAGCACTTTGCTGATGTCCTGAAAGACAACGTCTACTGCTCTGCCTTCACCAATCTTCAGCATTTTGATGAGCAATGAGGCTTCTTGGCTCATTAGGCAGTGCTGCAGCTGTTAGCAGCCCCAGTGTAAACATGCTAAAACTGTGCATTAGCCTCAGGAAAACTACTTAAGGGTTGTTTCCAGCTACACCAGACTTGTGCATTAAAAACTGCGACCCTATGAATCCAATATAAAGTGGCGAAAGAATCAAAAATCTTCAGTTCCCTCTTGGATGTACCTCATTTTTATAAACATAAAGTTCATACGTCTCCCACAAAAAAAATCTAATTACATATTTGAGTTATACAGACTTTATTGACCAATTATGCAATTTATACTTGACCTTTTAATTCTGCAAAATGTTACCAGATTTTATATATGTAATTAAGATATCAACTGTTCTTAATCACTGTTACAGCAATTAAATCACAGAGAGAGTGAAATTAAGGCTTTACAGCAAGAGACCTTTTAAATTTAGTTAAAAATAACAGAAACTTGACAGGGGCATAGATATACAGTTCTTCATGCTCAAACTGAAATATCTGTATTTCTGTACAAAATTCAACTGGAGCATCATGTTGTCAAATACATTTTCTAAAAAAGACAACTGATTGCTGTTAAAATGTAGATTGGAATGTATGCATCCTTTCTGGTTTCATTATTTTCAGAAAAATAAGCATAGCATGGAAGGAGAAAAATCATTTATGTTAAACAAATATAAAGGCCCCAATATTTAAATGGAGGATTTGAAGAAAATGATAGCTTTGGGAAAACCTAGCAAGAATGGAGTGCTGAGATCTTGCCAGATTTAATGGCAGGAATATTTTTTTTCTCTCTCTCTTTTGCTAACTCGCAGATGATCAAATTGACAGGTTGATAACTTCCTCAGTGGAAACATTAGTGGCAGGAAGCCACAGGCCTCGGGATTAGTACCTGGTATTTGCAGTCAAGGGGCTGACCACAGATCAGGGTTTGCACTGTGGGTACAGAAAGAAGATTGGCAATTATGGGAGGGATGACGGAGAGGCCATGATCAGCAGGAGGGAGGCTAAGGCTTCTTCAAGAAGCTCAGAATAGTGTTTCTGCTTCTCTCAACCTACAAAATGTATTGTGAAAAGCACTTGCCTTCTAGAGTGAGAATCTACCACCTCTCTCCCTAGTGGAATTCTCATACTTTAGGAAACCTGGCCAAAGGACTTAAATTGAAATCAGGCTCCCAGATGCTCGTTGGTAGCCTTATTTAGTGATTGCCTAATGATTTCTCCAGGGCTCTTACTCTAGAATCCCCGACCGTGCAGGAGGAGGCCATTCGGCCCCTTGAGTCTGCCCCAAACCCTCTGAAGAGCATCCTCCCAGACTCACCACCTACCCTGTGCTCACAACCTCACATTCATCATGCATGGCTAATCTACATATCCCTGGACAATTTAGCACGGCCAGTCCACCTAACCTGCAGGTTTTTGTACTGCAGAGCAGACAGCGAAAACCCACGCAGCTGCAGGGAGAACATGCAAACTCCATTCAGACAGTCGCTCAAGGCTGGAATTGAACCTGGTTCCCTGGTGCTTTGAGACAGCAGTGCTAACCACTGAGCCAACCCTTGAGGGACACATTATCTATTGCCAGGAAGTACAGCAACTGGCATGTACAAGGGGTGGGGGTTGGGTGGGGGGGGTGGTTGAGACTACAGTTTCATTTGTTATAGTTTACTCTTTTACCCCAGAATCTTGTTTCTTACCCATCTTTGCTGAGAGGTGCAGAGCAGAGGACTGACTTAATACAGGCCAAAATTATTGGCTGCACAGGAAAGTGGGAGTTAAGGCCACACTTAGAGCTTGATGGGCTAAATGGCCTCATTTAGCTCCTAATTTATCTTTTAAACACATTGAATTTCAGTACATCAATCAGGCTGTCTTCTTGCATGACCAGACATTGTAATGCAGTTTCTGAAGTTTAGACTGCTGGACAAGGTGATTGGTGTGAATGCACACTACATGAAATATGACTGGTGCAATCTATATTTTAAGATGATAAAACATTTAACCTAATCGTATAGCTTCAATGTCCATCACTTTTATGTTACTATAAGTTTTCAGTGTTGTTTTAATTATTTCAGTGTGCCATTGCCATTCCTAATCACTTTTACATGCCCCTCCTTGTGTTGGTGTAGTGCCAGTATCTTTATCTAAATGTTGACATATCCTATAATTGTATTAGACTCAGCAAAAGTGATTGAAAAGTGTAAATATTCTTAGGTTTGTATTTCTCACTTTTAGCCTGTTTCATTGCTGGTTTTGACTCCATGCTGGGTTGCTGTTCCATCAAAACATCAGAGCAAAAGTAGGCCATTCAGCCCATCGAGCATGCTCTACTATTCAGTATAACGATCATTCACTTAAATGGCTCTTTTCCATAATAATCCCATATCCCTTTATGTCATTTGTACTTAGAAATCTGTCGATCTCAAAACATACTCAAAATTCTGAGCTTCAACTGCTCTTTGAGGTAGAAAATTCCAAATATTTACAACTCTGAGTAAGATCATTTCTACTTCTATTGTTCTTAATGTTCCCCTTACTTTAAAATTGCATCCCTGGCTCTTGGCTCCCTAGCCAGGGAAAATGCCTTACTTGCATCTACCCTGTCGATCCCTTGAAATATTTTGTAAACTTCAATGAGATCATTTCTCCTTCAGAACTCTAGAGAATGAGAGTCCAGTCTCCACAATATTTTTTTCATAGGACAGTTCTGCTATCGCAGGAATGGTGGAGTGAACTTCCATTACATTCACCTTGATGGCAGCATCATCCTACTTAAGGTCAGAGGACAGTACTCCAGGTACAGTCAAGTTAATATTTTATACAGTTGATGCAAGACTTCACCACTCCTACATACAAATTCTCTTGTTGCCCAATGAGGAATCCTCCTCAAGTGGCCCGTTAATTTGTTGGCAAGCGATTCAGATAGATTGTGAATCACAACTGATCCTTATCCTTCCACAAGCTAACTTCACACTCATGAACTGTTTTGAAGGGTTGGGAGGGTAGTAATCAGAATTGGAGAGCACCTTGATTTTTCTCCCCTTCCATAATCAAACACCATTGAAGTTGATTGCAAGGTCTCTATCATGACTGAGTCTTTGGGCAGCTAACTCAGAACAGAATAGGAACCAGATCTAAATCTTGGTTGAAGATATGGCTCAGTACCTCACTAGATAGATTCAATGAGGCACTCTTAAAAGTGTTGTTGCCCTGGGTTGCTGTATGTCTAGTTCAACATTGAAAAAATATTGCATTTTCTTGGCAATAATTTTTTACTAGGAGAAAGTGAGTACTGCAGATGCTGGAGATCAGAGCTTAAAAGGGCTTATGCCCGAAACGTCGATTCTCCTTCTTCTTTGATGCTGCCTGACCTGCTGCGCTTTTCCAGCAACACATTTTTAAGCAATAATTTTTTACTGACTGTTCAGAATGTCATTCCACAATAAAGATACTTTTAACATAAAAGACAGTAATCCTTTCAATGTAGCTCAATTAGGCATTGCTTTGATTTTTCTTTTTAATGTTTCCTATTAAATCAGGTCATGTCATATTATAGTGGGAGATGAATACTGTTTTACTTAAGAGAAAACTACACAACAAATACTATATAACAAGGCTAGTTACAATAGACACAAGCAATATTTGTTTGCCGTGAAATACCAAAGGGTGAAAAGTGAAGTTACAGTAACTATGTATGGTTTGAAGGAATACGGATTGCTAAACAAGCTGTAATGTGTGTAGGGAGCTGCACCTGTGGAAATGTGCAAATGTACCTGTGATGCTAGAGAAGCACTTTCATTGTCAAACAAATTTTTCAATTTACATAATACTTGATGCTACGTTTAAGTGTATGGGAGAAAAAGAAAACGTTTGTGAAACGTGAGGAAAAGTGTGTGTGAAGGGGTTCATGTAAAGCTGAAACATTAACTTGGTAGGTTGAATGACCTGTTTCTTTATTTAAAAGTTCGATCAAAACCATACATACAGATTGAGACTCTATGCACTTGAGTTGAAAAGAATGGGAGGTGATGTTATTGAAACATCTAAGCTTCTTGATGGGTTAAATGCTGAGAGGATGTTTACCATCATGGGAGAGTTTATACAAGAGGTCATGGTCTCAGAATAAAGGAATGCCAAGTTATGACTAAGATGAGCAAGATTTTCTTCTGAGTGTTGAGAGACTTTGGAACTCTTTGCCCCAGTGAGCTGTGGCACATGTCCTTGTGTATGTATAAGGCTGAGTAAAGGAATCAAGAGTTTGGGATAAGGGCAAGAAAATGGACTTGATCAGCCTTGATCCTGTTGAATGGTGGAAAGACTTGACGGGCTGAATGGCCTACCTCTGTTCCTATTTCTTATGGTCTTTTGGCCCTTATTGTTTTCAGTGCCTCTTTGGTTGAAGAAATTATCATCTCAGCCATTTAATAATCGTTCTTTTTTCCAAACAAAAAGAAAGAACAAGAATTGCGGGTGTTGGAAACAAAAACAGAAAGTGTTGGTAATATTCCACAAGGGACAAACCTTTTCATATTATTGCTCTCTTAGTATCCACTTGTTTTTCTTCCATTGTTTTCGGATCTGTTGAAGGCCGTTACATTGACATTTATTCTAGTCAAAAGAAGCTGACAGTTCCATGTTTCTTGCATCTTCTGTTTCAGCTTCATTTTTCTTTCACTGACAATAGATTTGAATTTGAAAACAAATTGCTAGGTGTGGCTCAGTCCCACTGCAACTACTACGTTTAAGCATGGAAAGCAAAGAATTAACAAGACAGTAGGCTTTTTAAGTCACTATGATGTTATGACATGGAGACAGGCAAAGGTACCAAATCTGCCTTTCTACCTTTGTATTTGCAACTCAGTAAAATTAAACCATTAAAGACCCCTGTAATTACTCCAATGGTTTCTAGCCAGGCTTTGTAATAACCAATCCCAGTCTTTGTGAATAATTAATTCAGTTTTGTATCTCAAACAAAAGACTTAACTATTTATTATATATACAATGACTTTAGCAATGAAAATATGAACAGCAAGGTAAACTGAGGGCTATGCTTTAAACCCAAAACATGTGTTCCCAACCGTGATTCATAAAAATGACAGACAGACAGACAAACAAACACAGTTCAGAGACAAGTGGAAGGAAATTATATTAGTGGCCAGATTACTTAAATGGCTTTCGTTTGCGATATATTGTTTTACAGGTATAGATATGGACTTGTTGGTTGCTTTTCTGGAATCGCCAATTAGAGTCACCTTCTCGGTTCCCCCAGGCAAAGAGGGCAATGCTTCTAACTCAGACGTTTCCTCTTTTGGTTTCCAAAAGCTGGTGTAGCAGAACAGGCAGGGAACTTTCAAATCTTCATGCTGTCC
This sequence comes from Chiloscyllium plagiosum, assembly GCF_004010195.1. NCBI lineage: Eukaryota > Metazoa > Chordata > Chondrichthyes > Orectolobiformes > Hemiscylliidae > Chiloscyllium > Chiloscyllium plagiosum. Next base: position 32,428,105 of record NC_057714.1, read on the forward strand.
TGTCAGTAGCCAAGCTCATTTCCTCAGAAAGCACAGTGCAAAAAACAACTTCAATTCTGGTCCCACTCCAATAGACTGCCTCTTCCTGAGTCCTCAATTACCACTCAATATCTGCCATCTGCTTGAACATAGGATATCTTCCAGACTTGCCGGAGCTAATTCTCAGGTACTGATCTTGTTAATAGACAACTTCTGCTATATGTTAAATACAGTGCTCTTCCCAGGGTTGATGTGTCTATTGGAATCCTTTTAATCAAGATTTATCGTGCAATTAACTGCCAGGCCTGGCCTCACAAATAAACAAAGTTTGTTTGTTCTGTTCTATTCCTTCCATCACAAATCACCCCAGAGTGTGCAAGCGACTTCCAACTCACAGTTCTAAGTTCACAAACTCCAAACCAAACTGATAAATGAATAAAAAATGTATTAAAAATTAGTAAGTGTCCGAGATATGTGCTTGGTGCCAATGACCCTTCAGGGAACCTTCTGTCTCAGATATTTTAACTGTCTGTCACACTGAACAAGTTACTAGTATTTTGATGAGTGCAGTTGTAATAAAATGTGTTCAATTTCAAATATTTCTTTGCTCTTCAGTCGTTTAAATGTTGTGTGCTTTTACTCTGTCAATGCAGCTTTCAGAGAAATATGAAACTTCAAAATACCAGTTATGAATCATGGGACTGCAATTTTCCCATGATACTGCCCCATTTTGAACTCTTGCCTGCCCCATTTTAATATTAAAGGTCACCCACGCTCTGCCTTCCTGGCCATCCCACTCCTTCAGTGTCTCCCTTCCACTCAGCATACTGCTTTCTCACTGTTGGTCTTTCCCCAAATGCGATAACAGCGTGGTGAGTCGGAGAGTGGGCACTGAGGGGACCAAAGAGCCAATGGAGCAGAGTGGCCAGTGTGCAAGTCTGCCAGTGGGACAGCGAGTGGGCGGTCAGGGAGGCAGTGAGAAGGGCATTGTGTGGAACAATCAGGCAGTGAGAGGGGCAGCCAGTGGGGCATCGAACAGGGTGAGCATGAGTAGCGACTGTTCAGCAGATGCACACCAATATCATGGGATTGGGTAGCGACTTCCTTCTGAAAATACGATGGTGGTGGCAGTGGCACTGGCATCCTGTTCCAATGTTTTGGCAGGAAACAGTGTTACAGCATTTAAATCTCATGCCTGTGATTAATAGGAGGTTTCACTTTGAAGATCTTTTGTCTTCACTGCAATTGGAGCAGGGATTCATTCCAATGCCTTTACATTTTAGTTCCCCTTTGATTTCCTGAAGAAAATGATGGCATTGCTTTGGACCTGATTCATGCTTCAGGGTCAGGTACATCTACTAGGTTACAGTTGTGACAGACTCATCCAAATGTGGACATCTGCACTGAATCTTACAAAGGACTCCATTCACAGTATTTGAGTTTGTCCAGGCCACACCACTAAATCATGGACAGAACTCACGCTACATTTTACCTTAACTCTTTCCAAAAGCGTTCAGAATTTTTAGGTTCAAGTCTTTTGCAGGAGCAGTGAACTTGAGAGGTGTGACATTATGATACATAGAAAAATGCAAACTGAAGTTAGTAATGGAGTTGAGCTGGTATCTGAAGTCAAAAGTAAAAGGATGGTGGAGGAGTGAGGGGTGTGGTGCAAAGAGAGGACAGGCTTGTGCACTCTTCTTTCTGGCTGGTTCACACGCTGATAGACAGGTTAGATGAAGTAGAATTTTTGGAGCATGCATTTGTTTTTGTGGCTCATTGTATTCTAACTTCTTATACCCAAGTAGAATTCCTCTTTGGTTAACTTCAGCCATCAGAGTCAAATGTGTTAGAAAGTGATCATTGCACTACCTTTGCCCACACCCCACAACGCCTGGAAGTATCTGTTTTAAAATTATAACTTATCGTGAAAGTATTTCACTAATTACTAGCTACTCATAGTAAAATTTGAATGTTAATCTTTATTTGATTCAAGCTTATGAAACTGTGGAATGTGCCTTGAAGATCAATGGAAGCCAGTGTCTCCGGGTTGGAAAGAGTTGAACTGTAGTTCTTTCACTGAAACTCATAATTACACTTTGAAAAAAGTTAACTGCACTCAGTTCAGCTGCAGGAAAAATCCGTTTTCCAGTTTACAAGCTTTATGTGTAATTGTCATTTTTACATCTGGTTTTTAGTTTATGACTCACTGCAAAATGTTCTTATTGTAAACTTCAAACTTTGCAGTTGTATATATGTTCCAATAATATTATGTCATACATTGGGCTCAACCCTTCACTTGCATGCTGTTAAAATCAGATCCAGTGACACCCAAGGATATGATGGCTGTGGTAAAGTGAAGGGTTGGGCACGAGGGTGCATATGCTGCTGGACAGCATGGCAGTGGCTTGGTGCGTGTCCCCAACCTGTCTCGTCATGTCCTGTGGTAATTTTTCCAGTGGAAGGGAAGGCATGCTTTGTTCATGGGTCAGATGAGGCTATGAAATACCCAGTTAATGTCCACTTCAAGGCTTTCTCGCTTTGATGTTTGGAGTTTACCCTGGTGAAGGAGGCACCAAATAAAAGTAGCAAGGTGGGAGCAGTCATCAATGTTCGGGCCTGCATCTCTCACTCACTCACTCACACGCGTGCACACTCACGTCTCAGCCCCTAACACCGCCTTGTGAGGATGTGAGAGTATAGCTCCAACACCATACTTATGCTTAAGTTCACCAAAGATGTAAAGGTTACATGGATTGGCCATGTTAAATTGCCCATAATGTTCAAGGATGTGTACCTTTGGTGCATTATTCAGGGGTAAATGTAGAGTAATACGGGAATGGGTCTGGGTGGGATACTCTGAGGAGGGTCGGTGTCGTCTTGTTGGGCCAAATGGCCTGTTTCCACACTGTGGGGATTCTATGATGAGTCATCACCCCATGTCCCCTTTTCCGATTGCCTGCGGACTCCAAAATGGCCACCTCCATTTGATTCGCTGGAAGATCTGAAAGGTGGGGCTTTCTTTCCGATAGCTTGATGATTGAGAGTAAAATATGGATGTAATTTCAGAGTGGCTGTGTTCACTGAGTTCAATGTATTTAAAGTGAAGAGGAAATTCAGTAGATGATCATTGTCACCTTGCCTGAGGGTTAGTTTATCATTCTTTCTTAGGGGCAATACTTCTCACTTTTGAAAATAATGCACTGATATAAAGGTGCATTGGTGCCAGATAAATTGTTGTTGCCAGAACAATGGGCATTCTAACCTCTGTTTTTTATAATTATTCCCTTTCTTTTCATATGCTAGAATTTTGGAAAGTTAAGTACTGCTATAATAGCTGCAAAATGAAATCTCATGCTACTGTGTAAATACTAGGAAAACTCAGTTATTAAGAGATCCCAATGTTCAACACTGTACCAATGCTGAGTTAACTCAACTTATTACAATTATACAGCTGTTCCCTAAGGCCCTTCACATTCTGATTATTACACCGTACCTACAAAGCTGAAAAGGTATACTTATTTTATCTTTTGAGAGCTTCCATGTCACAGAAGGTATTTTTGGCAAATCCTCACCAACAACTTGCTCTGAAAACTCTACTTTCATTTTTCAATTGAGAAATTCCATCATAGCAGATGAAGCAGCCTATAACATTGCAAAACAGTCAAAAGCGTTTGAAATGCTACAATAAACAATTTTTTTTTCAGAAAGTGGTACATTTCCTACATCCAATGTTAACAAATCCTTTTAAAAAGTTCCAAGATCTGGAAATGCATCTTTGCCAAAAACTCCTAAGTTGTTCCTTGGGCCTTATCCTGTCTGTGAACTACATTTTGTTGAAAGCTACCACTTAGTTTTTGATATGTGTAGTTTGCAGGTGAGCAGACTAACAAACAAGCCAAAAACATTACCTCATCCCACCTTCAATTGCAGAAGGTAACCACTAAGAGAATTCTGTTATGCATTAACATGATACTTTTAATCTTTCTTAAACTTATGCAAAGTAAACGTATCTTCTCAGTCTAGGTTGATTGCACAAGTAAAGAATTCACTAAGCCAGATGAATGAATATACTTTAGCACTTCTATTCTGCTCAATTGATGATGTTCACATTCTCGATTTTCTCTTCTTGCTTTATGTTTGCTCTGCACGTATCCTACCCTTGGATCTTCTTTTCCTCTTCTTTTCTTTGGTTGGTCTTTGCTAAATCTTTGTACAAGTTTGAATTTTTTTCAAGCTGAATAGGAATCATCACATTGTAGTCTCGCATATGGACATGATGGGTACTTTTTTTAATTAATCAAATTTTTAATCATTTGGCATGTCACAATAGTGAACTGTGATGATAACAGAGTTTTTAAGTTGGTGGACTGCAGTGATGCTATACAATATATGGTAAAAATTCCATTACAGTCACCTTTCTCCCTTTATTCTGCATCACTTGGCTTTAAGAAATGATGGTATCACCTTCCCTCTATAAATAAACAGCTGGACTTAATTAAACTTTAAAGCAGCCAACCTGAAGAGTTCACTTCTGGCAAGCCAGTGTTTCATCTGTAGGCGAAGAACCGTGACAATAAACATCCACATTATCATTTCGGGAGCTGAAAGCTTTCTCTATTTTCCACAGCTCTGTCAATCCTACATATACTCTATGCTTTACTTATTTAGGCCTGGTCAGGTGCTTTCAGCTTTCTTCTACAGCTAAATAGCTTTTGAAAATAACACTTAAGCTGAGAATTTGATTTTACCTGTTTGATTTTACTCTCTCGACGCAGCCACTGGAATCTGGAAGCCTGAGCTTGGAGCCCATCACAATATTTCTGATGAATTGAGGACACCGAGCACATCTCCAGAAGCAATTCAATCATGTAATGGCCTCAGCAGATCAAGCAAGCCAAAGAGGAGAACAGTTTTTCTTAAAATTCATATGATTGGGAAAACAGTTAACCGTTTGATGTTGAAGTTAACAATCTGTTTCACAGCATCAGCTGCTGTTGTGTGAATGGTTGTGATGCCACTAGGAATGCAGAGGTTCAATATTTAGATAATTACCTGACTTAGATAGCCACAGTCACAATTGGAACTGTTCCTCATGTTCCACTTGTTGAGCAAGTGAACATCTTCCCTCAACCTATCCTTCAGCATTGACGTTTGTGCAGAATTTTCATAGCAGGTTGAGCCTGGGATTCAGAAGTCAGCTTAGTTACCCAGGCTGTGATTGGTGATCCTTACATACAGCCATGAGATATATCGTTAAGAGATTTTTTTTTTGTTGGTACAGACTTGAGTCTGTACGGTATGATTCCATATTTCTGTGATGGGGCAGTAATCAGTTTGTAGGTATGGAGCATGTTTCATTAGGAACTGTGTCAATGGGAATGCTTTATTTTTATCTGAGCCAGTTGAGGATGTTTTCCCTACAGAGATCAAAAAGTTTAGTATGTGCTAATGCAGATAGCCACATGATCTGTTCAGAAATATTCCACATGACTTCCTGGTATCGGCTGTGTTGCTCCTACAGTAGTTTCTCTACTCAAAGTAGTTGGGACATGGAAAGCACTGCCTGCAACAGTAGTAGATTTGCCAACTTTAAGGACATTGGATAAACATATGGATGAAAATGGAATAATGTCGGATAGATAGGCTTCACATTGGTTCCACAGGTCAGTGCAACATCAAGGACCAAGGGGGCTGTACTGCGCTGTAATGTTCTATGTTCTGTGTTTTTTTTTAATATAACTTAGTGTGGAAACAGGCCCTTCGGCCCAACAAGTCCACACCGATCCTCCAAAGAGCACCCACCCAGACCCATTCCCCTACATTTACCCCTTCACCTAACACTATGGGCAATTTAGCATGGCCAGTTCACCTAACCTGCACATTTTTGGACTGTGGAAGGAAACCGGAGCACCCGGAGGAAACCCACGCAGACACCAGGAGAATGTGCAAACTCCACACAGACAGTTCCCTGAGGCGGGAACACACAAAAGGCCAAATGATCTCCTTTAGTGCTAAAGTCATTGAATGATTCTATTGGAGTCATCTACTTGGTTGTGGATGGCCTTGAGCTCTAGCTTGGCTGGTGCAGGGAAGTTGATTGTGGACTAACCAGGGTTCTCTGAAGTGCTGTGGAGCTGGAAGGCAAATCTTTCTTCCCTGATTCTACATTAACGGAAGATAAACTTCAAAAACTATATCTATTTGCCTACAAATGCTTTACACTTTGAGAAGAACCTGTTTTGCACGTGCTTTGAAAAAAAGCAAAATACGGCAGATGCTGTAAATCTGAAATAAGAATAGAAAATGCTGGAGCAACTCGGGTCTGGTAGCATCTATGGAGAGAGAAATGGAATTTACATTTAGAGTCTGATATGATCTTCTTTTCAAACTGGGTTTGATTAGATTAGCTAAGGACCTTTAAATAGACATGAGGCTTTTTTAGTTAGACAGCACATCAAGAAACAATTTCCTTCCATCCCTCCTGGATCTCCTTTTCATACCCTCCTTGCACCTCCTCCTTGGAAGTTATCAATGTGCAATGACATAACAAATTGTATGCACTGTGACGTGCAATGACTGGTCAATTTCACTCAATGCTCCAATTCCCACTGACAGTGGATTTAGGGTACTTGTTTATTACCAAGTGTTTTTTAACATACTTACAATGAAGCATATTCCATTTAATTAATCAACATGGACATTTAGTTTCTTAAAACTTAAAAAAACTCTTATCACCGTATTGAGAATAAACATTCAATCATGTGTCTGATTAATATAACTTTAGCAACTATAAACCTCTGAGTAACTTAAAAAGATCTGTTTTTGTGCTCCAGTCATATTACATTCATTGTGAAACTAGCTATCACAAGCTTTAAACTAATTAGACATAGGCAATTCTACCGAAACATTTGATATCTTTAGCTAGCACTGTAGCTGAAAGTAAAAGACATCATTCTTTGTTTCTCAGCTTCCTTTCATTTGTGGTACGTTTCCGTTCGCTTAATTATGAGAGCTTAGCTCAACATGTTGTGAGTTTACCCAACAGCTATAAATCATATTTTAAATCATGAACTTGCCCAATAAAGTTGAGTAATTTCTAGTAGGCAAACAGTACTCAGCATGTCCCCACTTGATTTAAGAAAAATAGCTACTTCTTTGAGTGACTCAACATTAGCTAGATTTACTTTACAATGTATTTACCATTACATGTCTGCAAAATATACATCCTGTTAATCTGTTACGCCGATGTCCGATTTACGGCTATGGTGTGCTTTAAGAAATTCAGCTGAAGGAATGACTTATCCTAATGTTGTTTATTTGTATTTATTTTAAAGCTTGGTTTCAATTTTAAAACATAGGATAGCAAGTTTTTAAATCAATAATGCAAAGTGTACAAAAATAGAACCAATCTATGTTAAAAGCCTTATGCTGAGTTTGAAAGATATTCTTCATTAGTTTACCTCAACCCTTATCATTTACCAGGAATAGAAATGAAGTGTTTGAATGGCGTTCTTCTGTGTGGAAAAAAATGGACTTAATCTAGTTACTTTTGTTGTCTGAGCATATGCAAACAGATTTGAATAATTAATGCATGATAAGAACCTGGGTATCCTTGTGCATGAATCACAAAAAGTTGGTTTGCAGTTGCAGCAGGTAATAAAGACGGCAAATGGAATATTGTCCTTCATTGCTAGAGGGATGGAGTTTAAAATAGGAAGGTTATGTTGCAGCTGTATAAGTAACTGGTGAGGCCACACCTGGAGTACTGGTGTATAGTTTTGGATTCCTTAATTGAGAAAGGATGTACTGGCGCTGGAGAGAGTGCAGAGGAGGTTCACTAGGTTGATTCCAGAATTAAGAGGGTTGGCTTTTGAGGAGAGATTGGGGAGACTGGGATTATCCTCATTGGAATTTAGAAGAAGGAGGGGGGATCTTACAGAAGCATATAAAATTATGAGAGGAATAGATAAGATAGAAGCAGGTGAAACTAGAACTGGGGGTGGGGGGCATAGCCTGAAGATAAGAGGAAGCAGATCTAGGACTGATCACCCAAAGGGTTGTGAATCTGTGGAATTCCCTGCCCAATGAAGTGGTTGAGACGACCTCATTGAATGTTTTTAAGGCAAAGTTAGGTAAGCTTGTGAACAGTAAAGGAATTAAGGCTTATGGTGAATGAGTCTATGAAAAGATCAGCCATGATCTTACTGAATGGTAAAGCAGACTTGATGGGCCACATGGCCCACTCATGCTCCCATTTCTTATGGTCCTTTGTAATAATTAATGTCCCTTCACTTGTTTTACAATTGAACCACTCATATTTTCTCGTCCCTCATTCTTCCAACAAAAATAAATCACTTCACCGTTCTGAGCATTAGATTTCATCAGCTATGTGTCTGCCGCTTCACAGATTTGCCTACGTCCTCTTGTTCGTATCCTGCTTACTTCATTTCTGTGGAGGAGAAGAAGTGTGTGGGGGTGACAATATCGACAGCCCCTTTCTTGCTAAGTGTGCTAACCACTATCTGCAACCGCAATTTCCATTCACCAACAGTGCCACACCTTACCTTCCCTTTGTCACAGACCATCACAGTATCCACCATAATGCAAAAACAAAAGCCATCATAAAATTAGCAATTGAAACCAAACATATAAATGAAACCAAACTTAAACTGAGTGGCACGGTAGCACAGTGGTTAGCACTGCTGCCTCACAGCGCCAGAGACTCGGGTTCAATACCCGCCTCAGGCGACTGACTGTGTGGAGTTTGCACATTCTCCCCGTGTCTGCGTGGGTTTCCTCCAGGTGCTCCGGTTTCCTCCCACAGTCCAAAAAAAATGTGCAGGTTAGGTGAATTGGCCATGCTAAATTGCCCATTGTGTTTGGTGAAGGGGTAAATGTAGGGGGGTGCGTTGTGCTTCGGCGGGTCGGTGTGGACTTGTTGGGCCGAAGGGCCTGTTTCCACACTGTAAGTAATCCAATCTAAACTAGTGCCTGCCCTTGAGCTAGTATGGAGTGCTATCCCAATGGTGTATCATGCCTGGTGGAAGGCTGCTGAATTTCAGTATGGGTGACTGTAAATGGTCTGGGAAGGAAGACTTGAACCACTCCTGGTGCTATAATCCATTTTCCAAATTACCCAAAGATGGCACAGACAGCTGCAACCTGGGGCACTACCGGGGGGATGGCAGGGGAGCACACGTATTTATCCTGACAAAAAGAGCAACCTAACCCTGCTTCATGGAGCCACTGCCATACCGCCAGGCTCTAAACCTCAATAATCCCTGTAATCCATCAGAGGACAGACTGCGACACCCTGCAAGCTCCTTTGCACACATTAATTCACAGCCGTGATCGCGGCCTTTTCATCTAGTATGACAGCTCTCTGCACTTGCACTCAGTTATTGTGCAGCTGCTGTTTGTGCTGCAGTTCCAGCTGAGACAATAACCATCCAGTGCCTTGTCCTAGTTGTGTCTACAAGTGTGTGGATAGAGATAGCCACTATTTCCATGCTGGGAAGAAAGGGCTTCAACCTTTGTGCAAAGTTGATACTCAACAGGTCTGCACTGTTTGAGACAGAATGCAAGTTTTCCAATGCTCCAAGCATTTTCTGGTGCATACTGATCAGCATTCTTATATAAATCATTCCAACGAAGTGTTCATCTAAGATCTCGGTTGGAAAACCCATTGATGCAGGTAAACAGGGCAGCTGCTGCACTATCATTGCACCCAGCCTTGACAGTGTGGTACTACATGCTGATTCACCCTCCATGCTATGGTTTAACTACACATAGTGACAGTATCTGAGCTAGTGGTTTTGAGTGTGAAACTGGTATTTCTTTATCAACACTGCGCTCCTGATGTTCCTCTACACCTTAGCTAGGTTGCACTTCAGGAGTATGTGAAAGGGGACAGGCCCAAGGGGGAGGTTTTGTTCAGGCAATAGAAGCTTACACCAGTGCTTCTCAAAAAAACTTTTCAGAGGACTCCATTTTAACATTTGAAAATTAGCATGATAACAGATGTCAGCATAAACAAACTGCAGTAAAGCAAAACTGTTCATATTCAGTGTATAATTTCGAAGTTTGTGTATTGCCGATGAACAGAAAATGCATCAAATAAATACAACAGTCTGAGTTTTTGGAGTACTTTGTAAAAATATCAGCCTTGACCCCCTAGTCTCTGGATGGTTGAAGACTGGACATATGCTGAATAATATGCTATGGGTTGTCACAGAAGTTCCGACTCAGTGACTATGTGGTGATTATTTGGGAGGTTCAAACTTCCAGTGGGCAATTATCCAGCATCTGGAAGCCTCTGAGTTAGTTTCTGAGACTTCAGAAGGTTCAGTCTTGCTTACCTGAGTAGTTGCCTGGGAAGAATTAGTGGCATTAAAACCTGCTGGAACTCCTGGCTCACTATCAATTTGACCTTCCAATTATTTACACTCATTCCCCAAAACACAACTCTACCTCCAGTTCCGGACTGATTCTATCCTCTCACTCACTCACATTCTACAATTGCTCCTTGTGCATCAGCCCACATTAACCCATCACTTCCCCCCCCCCCCCCAAGGTATCATCATCCCTTACCCAATTAGCACCCCTTCCCCATCTCACCCACTTGCTTCCATAAACCCTCAACAACGAATTAGCTACTACTCACATTGACAGGAGACTCACGTAGCGCCTCTGTGTCCCACCACACACTCATGTATTTGTTTTACAAACCACCACCCCGCCTCCCCCCACCAACAGAAAGACCTGCAGCCACTCACCTTTCAGCTCAGCTGCATGATGTCCTGTGTTTTCCGGTACTCTGGAGGCAAGTAATCTCTGCTAGTTCCTGCCTGCAGCAAGTTGACGTAAAAACAGCCCAGGCCTGACTGCTCAGTCTGAAATTAAGGAAGACTTTGAGTTCATACTGTTTGAATGAAATTGAATCGGTAGGTCCAGGGCTATCATACTGTAGCCTCCAGATTGGGTCACCTCTCCTCAGTCACCATTACTCTAATTTTGGTGCCATGAATATCCCCAGCTGCTATTGTTCCACCCTTGGTTATTCTATGTCTGAAATACCATTCCTAAACCTCTGTTTCTTCCACTTTGCATCCCTTCGTTAGAAACTCACTTAGAATTTAGCTCTTTGACCAAATCTTTGGTCATTTCACCTCCTGTCCACTTCCATAGCTCTGTGTCGTAATTTATTTTATATTGCCTGTGCAAAGTGACTTGCAATGTTTTATTATGTTAAAGACACTATGTAAAGGTAGGGCATGGGTCGTAACTGAATCTTTACTTGGGTAACTTCTATTTCAAATTACTAATTTTAAAACTTCCAAATCCATTAGTCACACAAAACTTAACTTTGAGTCACAGGAACCAATCAATCACTACTCGAACACACTTCTGGGGACCTGAAATTCTGGTAAATTCAGATTGTCATGTTCTTTTGCCTTAATTCATGCAACTTGACAGATCTGTTTTTAACTTAAAAAAATGCTTCATGGTAATCTGAAATTCTACTTGTTTGGAATGGTATTTGTGTGGAAAATGCAAGTACTTCCAGTGCAGTTATTCTTTCAGACATGCTGCGAGAGATACTCGATCCATCTTTGCTAAACTAACTTGCTGGAGAGGTCTGGAGGAAATGTGAATTACAGTTGTATTTGTTGGCTGTTGGCTTTCCATTTTACATGCCATACCTGGCTGAGACTACACAGTCACAAACTCACATAGCTTCAGCGTTCACGCCATTTTTGGAGGTAATAAAAACCTGCAAACAATTGTGTCCAAGCATGCCAGCTGAAACTGTAAAATGAATGTTTTCCTTCATCAACAGAGGTTGCTAGACAACAATTTATGGTCCCTTATGCAGCAGCATTTCCTGAGGATCACACAAGTGAAGTTCATATTCCTCATTTGTTTGCTTGATGTGTCTGTCATAAGAACAAATTATTGAGTATCATTTGATTATCAAGACTTGGCTGCTCAAACTCACATCTGTTTTTGCAGCGGTTCTACTCATATCATTTTGAAGAAGCAACACGAACACACCAATGTGATCATTAAAATAACCAAACGCTAAAACAATTTTATTGTGCTAAATATGTTCTGGTTAGATTTTATTGTTTTATTTCTTGCATTAAATTGCACATTCTTTTCATAATACCCGTCGCCTGTTCACAGTCCAAATGAAATTAGTGTTCAAGAATGCTCAGCATGTTGTTGTGGTCATCTGTTTTTCCCATAGATGTGAACTCCAGAACCTATTGAATTACGTAGGATCAGGCAGGATTGTGTGGGCCAGGACAGCACATCTGACCCATTCAGCTGATGGCATAGAAAAAATCAACTTGAGTCCTTGGCAGGAACTGAGGAAGAGGAGAAGGATGCAACTAAGGGTGATATTCAACAAGGAGGACTAACGTGTCAGTTGTTGATTGCTGAGGATTGTACGTGGAACAAACTCCACTCGTTGCTCTGCACTAACAGTTTTCTAATTCTGTACATTCGATATTGATTTTATTCTCACGTGTACTAAAGTACAGTGAAAAGCTTTGTTTATGAGCAGTACAGGTAGATCATAGTAAGCAAGGATGGACAGATCAGAAAGACTTAGACAGAAGCATAGAGGTTACATATCACAGGTGTGCGTTAAGTGAGCAAGGTCAGCATTATTTGAGACTAGAGAGTTCCTTCATCAATCTAATAATGACCAGGAAGAAGCTGTTCCTGAACCTACTGATGAATGTGTTGGGCTTCTGTGCCTTCTGCCTGATGGAAGATTGGGTCCCAATATTTATATGCCATGTTTTAAAATTCAATTGCCTTGATTCCTATTCCTCAAAGCAGTGTTCTTATCTTCCTACTGAGAACAAATCTCTGAATAAATCCCTACAAAGGTGCAATCACTTTATTTTTTGAGCCCATTTCTGGGACTACTTGAATTTTTTGTTCTTAAATTGGAAGGATGCTGGAATCCATACCAAAACGGTAGACAGGTTAATGAGCATCTAGAGACAGATTGTACAGTGAAATAGGCAGCATAGATTACAAAACCTCTTTAAAGATATGAATAGGTCACAGACAGTAGATGTAGAGAGAGAAATTTTGAGGTAATCCAAAACTACGAACTATAAATACAAAATAGTCATTAATAAAAAATCCAGTCGGGAAATCCGGATATGTATATTTACTCGAAGGGTGGCAGAATATGGAACTCACTCAAATACAAACAAATAGCTTTTAAATATCTAAGTTAGGATAGGAATAGGCCATTCAACCATGCGCCCACTAGTCTATCTTGGCTGATTTGATTATGGCATTAACTCCATTTTCCTTTATACTCTTAGATTCCCTACTAATAAAGGAGTCAATCTCTTGCTGCCTTAAAAATATTTAATGACTTTACCTCCATTGCTGTCCGGAGAGGAGGGTCCCAATGATTAATGGCACCCCAAAGCAGAAAAATTGCCTTGATTCCTATTCCTCAAAGCAGTGTTCTTATCTCGATCTTAAACGGGAGACACTTTATTATTAAACTGTGTCACCCAGTTCTCATCTCTCCCACAAGAAGAAACAGCCTTTCAGAATTCATCCTGTGAGTCCCCACAGGATCTTATATGTTTCACATTGATTACCTCTATTCTACTCCACTGCAGTGAATAAAGGCCCAATGTGTGCAATCGTTCAAAGTTTTGAAAGGAAGCTAGATGGATATATAAGAGAAAAGGGAGCAGAAGTACTTGCTCAGCAGCAGAGATGAGGCAAATGGTATGGGAGAAATAAGCTAGTTGGTTGAACAGTAATGTTCCACCTTTTTTTGTTAGTCTGTTTGCTTGTTGTCTATGAACAATATATCTCAAAAGCTAATGGACAGACATCAGTGAAACTTGGTATGTGGATAGAGTGCAGCCTAAGGAAGAAATGATTGGTTTTTTGATATAACATGGGCCTGAAGCCTGAAACATTTTACAGGATCCGGCATCACTGGGAGGTGAAATGAATTGGCTTTTATTTAGCACGTGCATTGTTTTATATAGAAAATAGTTGTTTGTTTTAGACTGTTGTGGATTGCCTCAGCTGCTGTGATGTATTACAGAGCATCAACCAGGCAGGGAAAAGTCTTGAGGTAGAACTGCCTAATTGTAATGACGCTAACACAGCGTGACACAAGTATACGCTCCACAGAGCGCCCTCTTCACTTACTTCTAATTTGTTTTTTATCATATTACCATGATATTAGCATTCACCAGAAGCTTGTTTTATGCAGACTAAAACTGCACTTTACCTAAAACCTTGATGGGCTCCTGCCTCATTCACACAGATGCTGCCAGGGATGCCTACTGCATCCCTTGTCTGTATACGGCATGTGCAAGCTTCACAGTTATTGGCATTGAGTTCCTATGAGTTTTAACTTTTGTTCCATGTAATTAAAAATTTTTAATTTAACATATAAAAAAAAGTGCTCAGTCTGTGGCAACAATGTGCATCAATCAGGAAATGGCATCCAGGGCAATAAACTCTGAGCTTCCTGTGCCGCCTCCACCTTCTATGCAGGCCTTCAGCTAAAACTTCTTCAGGTGGAGGATTTACAACAGGAGCTAGAGGTTGCTGCTGGTACTGGTCTTGCCGACGTGCTCGTCCTTGATTTCTCTGCGGCTTCATTGTACAATGGCTAGTCATGATCACCCTTGCTGTGGTTGGATCCATTGGTCATGATTCCAATGAGCCTATGTGGGGGATATCAAAAACAAACCAGGCCATTCACAGTATAAGCAGTCAAAAATTTTCATCCCACACAAATGACCATTTACCATGGACCTTGTTACTGTAGGACATAGAGGCCTCCAACAAGCAAGGGCAGGGAATGCATGGACTTGGATTCTTGGTAGAGTGGTTCTTATTCTGATGTATGCAGCACCCTCTTCTCTCACACAAAAACAGAAGGAGATTGTAACTCCAGTAGGATTACTTGATGCTTGACCATCTCCATCCCACATTATATGAGAAAGACTGCGTTGAATATATGGGATTGTTGTCAAGCACATACAGTTCCAGCTTCAAGTCAACCAGCTCTGTTCTCTTGTGTAACCTGTGAGACTTTGGATTATCTTTGAAAATTCTGGTACACAGGTAAAACATTTAAGGTCACCTATCGTTTGTTCTGTTTCTCAGAGATATCGAAGACCAAACTGCAATGATCAGTGACATGGTTAAGATTTCTTGTGGTCAGGATTTGTATTCAACAGATTTGAACACTGTGGTTCACATGCTGAGTTCTGTGATTACACATTTCTTCAACCTGTACTGTGTCAGTCAGTACAATTGCCCCTTAAAGGACCTCAGAAGTAGAGACCACTTCCTCAAATTGATTAAAAAAGAACATTTATTCCATCTATTCCAGGTGTGGTGGCAGCCATTTGTCATTGCTATTGTGTATTTGCAATTCAGATTGAGATGAAAAACAATGTGACTCACTCTGTCAATCCAGATGACTCCCTCCCCAATAAAAAGTTCTTTTGAAGGAGCAGCACTCCAAAAGCTAGTGCTTCCAAATAAACCTGTTGGACTGCAACCTGATGTTGTGCGATTTTTAATTATTTCTTTCTTGCCTTCCCCGAAAACCCATCAGTTCTAAGCATCCACACATTATCACTAAACTCTTTCACTTAAGTCTTCACCTTCCCACTTTACCACCGAGTCCAAAGTTTACAGCTTAGTTAGTACCAACCAATGCATTACATATTCTTCCTGTTGAAGCTAGTGTGATGATGATTGGTAATGACCTCCATCATAACTCATGCCCTCCAATGCTCTATCATCTCCCATCCTTGTACATTTGAGTTGCCCTCTTCACAATTATTGTCCCCTCTGTATTCCAGCATGCAGTCCCAATCCTCTAACTTGCCCTGAACAGCAGTGGACCCTTGTAACCTCCTTGACCTTCAATGAACAGACTCCCCCAGGACTCTGCCTGCCCAACTGACTTAGAAGACAGTCCCAACAGATGAGTGACCAGACCCTTGACTTAACTCTGTGCAGCAGCTTGACTGATATACCACTCATCCCCAAACTGGTTGCACTAGAACTGTAGGATTGACTGTGCCTGGATTGTATTGATATGGAAGTCGAGAGTGTGGTCCTGGAAAAGCACAGCCAGTCAGGCAGCATCCAAGGAGCAGGAGAATCGACGTTTCGGGCACATGCCCTACTGTATTGATATGGAAGTCCTGTTCTATGCTGCCCAAGCTGCTGGCTGACCTGGTCCAGGTCTCTGGAATCAGGTTGGATGATGGCCTCAACTGATTCTGATGACACGTCCTGCCTGACAATTTGTCTTGATCTGACTGAGGACTACTCACATTAGGTTCTGAGACAAAGCCATTTATAGAGTCAGAGCAATGTACAGCCCAGAAACTGACCCTTTGGTCCAACCCGTCCATGCCTACCAGATATCCTGACCTAATCTTGTCCCATTTGCCAGCATTTGGTCCATATCCCTCTAAACCTTTCCTACTCGTATACCCATTCAGATGCCTTTTAAATGTTGTAATTCTACCACTTTCTCTGGCATCACCCTCTGCATGAAAACGTTGACCCTTAGGTCCCTTTTAAATATTTCCCCTGTCATCTTAAACCTGTGCCCCCTAGGTTTGGACTTCCCTACCCTGGGGAATAGACGTTAGCTGTTCACCCTATCCATGCCCTTTATGATTTTATAAACATCTATAAGGTCAACCGTCAGTCTCTGATGCTCCAGGGAAAAAAGACCGAGCCCATTCTGCCTCTCCCTTCAACCTTGGCAACATGTTTGTAAAACTTTTCTGATCAGTTTCAAGTTTAACAACATCCTTCCCAAAGCAGGGAGACCAGAAGTTAACACAGTTTTACAAAATTGGCCTAACCAATGTCCTGTAGTCACAATATGACCTCCTAAACTCGTACACCTAATGCAAGTATACCACACGCTCTCTGCACCACCCTGTCTACCAGGGACTCCACTTTCGAGTAACTATGCATTCCAACATGTCTTTGCTCAGCAACATTCCCCAAAACTTTACCATTAAGTGTATAAGTCAAGCACATTCTGTGTGTACTATGTGCGCAACTGGCACATGCTGTAGGTGTGACATGAGACCATAAGACACTGGAGTGGAAACAAGGCCATTCGGCCCATCGAGTCCACTCTGCCATTTATTTGTGGCTGATGTACATTTCATCAACTCGACTTACCCGCATTCTCCTCGGAGCCCTTAATTCCTTGCGAGATCAAGAATTTATCAATCTCTGCCTTAAAGACATTTAATGTCCTGGCCTCCACTGTGCTCCATGGCAATGAATTCCACAGGCCCACCACTCTCTGGCTGAAGAAATGTCTCCTCGTTTCCATTCTAAATTGACCCTCTGTAATTCTAAGGCTGCCCCCATGGGTCCTAGTCTACCCGACTAATGGAAACAAATTCCCAACATCCACCCTTTTGTAAACCATGTGTTATTTTCTAAGTTTCTATTAGATCTCCTCTCAAACTTCTAAACTCTAATGAATACAATCCCAGGATCCTCAGTCGTTCATCGTGTGTTTGGCCGACCATTCCAGGGATCATCCATGTGAATCTCCACTAGACACGCTCCAGTGCCAGTATGTCCTTCCTGAGGTGTGGGGCCCAAAATTGGACACAGTATTCTAAATGGGGCCTAACTAGAGTTTTATAAAGTCTCTGTAGCATATCACTGCTTTTATATTACAACCCTCTTGAGGTAAATGACAACATTACATTCGCTTTCTTAACCACGGACTCAACCTACAAGTCAACCTTTAGAGAATCCTGTACTAGCACTCCCAGATCCCTTTGTACTTTGGCTTTATGAATTTTCTCACCGTTTAGAAAATAGTCCATGCCTGTATTCTTTAGTCTGAAGTGCAAGACCTCACATTGAATTTCATCAGCCATTTCCTGGATCATTCTCCTAAACTGTCCAAATCTTTCCACAGCCTCCCCATCTCCTCACTACTACCTGCCTGTCCACCTAATTTCGTATCATTGGCGAACTTTGCCAGAATTAACCCAGTCTCTTCATCCAAATCATTAATATATAAAGTGAACAACTGCAGCCCCAACACTGAACCCTGCGGTACACCACTTGTCACTCACTCCCATTCTGAAAATAACCTTTTATCCCAACTCTCTGCCTTCTGTCAGACAGCCAATCCTCAATCCATGCCAGTAGCTCACCTCAAACATCATGGGCCCTCGCCTTACTCAGCAGCCTCTTGTGAGGCACCTTATCAAAGGCCTTTTGGAAGTCTAGGTAGATAACATCCACTGGGTTTCTCTGGTCTAACCTACTTGTTACCTCTTCAAAGAATTCTAACAGGTTTGTCAGGTACGACCTCCCCTTACTAAATCAATGCTGACTTGTTCTAATCTGAAACTGCACTTCCAAGAGCTTAGAAATCTCATCCTTAATGATGGATTCTAGAATTTTACCTGCAACCGAGATTAGGGTAATCAGCCTGTAATTTCCCATCTTTTGTCTTGATCCTTTCTTGAACAAGGGGGTTACAACAGCAATTTTCCAATCATCTGGGACTTTCCATGACTCCAGTGATTTTAGAAAGATTACAACCAACGCCTCCGCTATTTCTTTAGTCACCTCCCTCAGAACTCTAGGATGTAGCCCATCGGGGCCAGGGGATTTTTCAAATTTTACACCTTTAGCTTTTCTAGCACTTTCTCTTTTGTAATGGCTACCATACTCAATTGTTGGGATATTATCCATGTCTTCCACTGTGAAGACTGACACTAAGTATTTATTAAGTTCTTTAGCTATATCCTTATCTCCCAGCACTAGCCTTCCTGCATCAATTTGGAGTGGCCCAATTTCTACTTTTGCCTCTCATTTTTTATTATGTATTGAAAGAAACTTTTACTATCATTTCTTAGATTACTGGCTTACCTTTATATTTGATCACTTTTACTATCATTTCTAATATTACTGGCTAGCCTACCTTCATATTTGATCCTCTCCTTCCTTATCTCTCTTTGTTATCCTCTGTTTGTTTTTGTAGCCTTCCCAATCTTCTGATTTCCCAGTGCTTTTGGCCACTTTATAGGCTCTTTCTTTTTCTTTGATACATTTCCTGACTTCCATCAGCCATGGCTGTCTAATCCCGCCACCCCCCCCCCAACTCCACCACACAGACTCCACATCATCTGACCCTATGTCATTTAGTGCCATAGATTTAATTTCATTCTTAACCTGCCTCCTCTGCCGACCTTCCTGATTTTTCGATAAGTTGTAAATTGTTGGAAATTTAACTGCCAGTACTGAATCCCCTGCAACCACGTCTCGTGATGCCTACCACATCATAATTGTTTACGATGATTTGTGCTGTTAATTAATCTACTTTGTTGCGAATACAACGAACATTCAAGTTAAAAAAAAATTGATGTAGCATGATACAGTACAGCAAAATGTCTATCCTCTTGACTGGCTCCCTACAGACAATCATGACAAGTTGCCTGGCTTTCCTTTTGTTCTGAAAGGCAAGGTAAGACAGAAAGACCATGAGCCTTTATGTTCTAAATAAGGTGGCAAAGCTTAAAAAAGCAAGGCAAAGCAGAGATACTGTGAGCATCAAAGTAGACGCAAAGTAAGTGAGCACTAGGAGAGCAAGCCAGAAGCCCTGAGATGCGCTTTGCTCTGATGCATCGGATGGATGCCACTCCTTGCATGCAAAGTGGCCTGGTAACAGCATTGCAATGAAAGTTGTTAGTGAACTCCAAAGTGCAATATTGAAGTGATGAACAGGATTCTAAGTGAGTCAGAAATGTATTATGAGGTAATGGTCAGGTTGGAAGCATAATGCCTGAAGGTGGACCATGCCGGACCAGAAGAGCAGGTGGCAAACTGGAGCGGCCAGGTACCTGCTCAGAATTCCAACAAAGGGATTTTTCTCTCCACTGCCTTGGAAAATAAGTTGGGTAAGATTAAGTAATATGAGATATTAATGCATTCAAATAGGCTAGTCACTGATCACCAGTGAGATTCTCACCTCGCTGCTAAAACCTTGGCTGGGAAATTGGACTTCTTTTCTCAACATCAAGAATCTTATTTTTCCCATCTCACCAGATTTCCCCAGCTTAAAGGCCATAACTCGTTTTGGTTGGGGGTTTGGGAAAAAAGTGCCCAGCAACTTAGGATAAGATAACTAAAAATTTAAGTTACAGCCACTAGACTTTGGCTTCTTGTAAGTCAGATGGGTTTGCCTACCTTGTTAGCTTTATCTGAAATTATTCTAAATAACTTCTGGCATTCCATGTATAAACAAGATCACGTCAGAATGAAACTAGTATTCAAAAGGTATTTTTCAGTTTCCGGTAGTTTGCAGTGAAAAGTACTGCTTTTGATGTGTCACAAAAAAGTAAGGCCACATTAAAATTGTTTGACTAATCGAGTTGTCGTCTTGTCGTTATCTATCAGTGTTTCAAGGCAACCTATTTCTTTGTGAATATCACCTGCTATGATATGTTTCCTATCTCTATTTATTAATTACAAATCCTCTTGTAAACTAGTGTTTTCCAAAGGTTTTCCTATTGTGTTTCCACTTTAACACTCAAAGGTTGCTGAGGGCTCCATGCCTGAGATAGCAGTGGAGAGAAATGGTTTTGTGTGGATATGCTCATAAGAGAGCAGGCAGCAATTGTCTGTGAGAACAGAGGGGACGATGCGTGGTGGGAAGAGATGGAGAGTGTGGAGTGCCTGTGTGCAGGACTGTGGCTAGAGGATGGTGAAGAATAATGTCCATGAAAGCTGCAGGATATTAGGTGAGGGGTAAGACACCTATCAGGGTAATGGAGAGACAGCTATTTAATCCATAGTGTTTTTAACTAAAACATAATTGCCTTCATATTGTGTTTTAGGGGATGTAATGGCTTAGTGATATTATCACTTGAGAATAATCCAAAGACCCAGATGATGTTCTGGGGAACTGTTCAAATCCTGGCGGGGCAGATAGTGGAATTTAAATGTAATAATATTTTGAAATTAGGAGGCTAATGATGATCATGAAACTAGAAAAAAAGACCATCTGGTTCACTCTTGTCCATTAGGGAAGGAAACAACTTCCCTTACCTGGTCTGGCTTACATGTGACTCCAGACCCACAACAATGTGGTTGACTCTTAACTGCCCTCTGAGCAATTAAGGATGGACAATAAATGCTGCCCTAACCAGCAATGCCCATACCCAAGAATGAATAAAAAAAGACATGGTTCAGACGTACTAGAAAAGGCAGTTAGGTCATGTCTGCTATTAAAAACATTGCTTGATTTAAAGGGGTAGCCATTGGTGCATCTAAACTCAAGTTCCTAAAACGTTGGCTTCCAACTCCTCTGGGTTCATAATGCACAGACGTGGAGGCCTTTAAACATAAGATTTAAAAATTATTTGGAGCATAATATTGGGCTAAAATATCAATACTACGCCTATAAAAGCTTTTCTTTGAATTTCCTCTCCGATATAACTTAAAATAATTGAAAGCCATCTGCTGCCAAATATTTCTTTGAAGAGATTCAACAGTTAAATTGTGACATTTTGTGAAAAAAGAACTTTGAAGCTTTGACATGGAGCCAAATATATAACTGATTGCTGTCTCCACATACACTATGCAAACCCATATTATCATGAATCTTTACTGGACTCCATTCAATGCTCTTTGCTATTTATTATTGGCTGTCTTACTGCCAATGTGTAATTCTAGGCCATTGTCCAACCGTTGAAATAACATTTTAATAGAATGTCCTGAAAATTAAGCAAATATGTTGTTTTTGGGATATGAGAGATATGCGAGCTCAAAAAGATGAATTTCTTCTACGCACAACAGTTTTTTTTCTTCGAGGTTTCAATATGCCTCTCCATATAATAGGTCACACAGGTAAGATCAGGAGTCTAAAATGATTTCAGTGTGGTAGAGGGTGTTTGCAGTACAAAGTGATTACATCTCACACTGATTCTCTAAATTATTGCAGCTTACAAAGCAAACATTCATAAGAATAGTTTCATATTTTGGACATTAATGAGTGATGAAAAAAATCAATACAATTTACATGGAGTCCAATAAAGATATTGATAGCGGTGATTACACACTTTATTTGGTGATATCTATACCACATCTGCTGCTTGAGAACACGCTGCACGATTTCATAACTCAAAATAATGATAATTCTGTACCTTAACCCCAGCATAAACACAAAGCATACTGTGCTCCTTCTGTTGCAAGTATAATATTTGTGGAAAAGACTGAAAGTACTTAGCATATCCAAAATGCGTCTGTGGAGATAGAAACAAAGCTAGTGATTATAATCAATGACCTGTCATAAGAACTCAGCGATGCCATTTTGTGAGTCATACACTTTGAGTTGAGCCCATTTCCTGGCTCTCTATCCTGTTTTTGAGTGGTGTGATTTCCAGCCTTGCTAGGACATCTGTTTTCTCCATGTACTCCTTCATATGGGAGCTTATTTAAAATCATGAGAATGACATTGCTTGTCTAAAGTCATGTTATTTGTGCTGCTATTGTTTCAAATTAAGTGCTGCCAAGATAAAAGAGGTGTATCTGTTGTCACCAGCTTTTAACGTGGGAAACATTCTTCCTGTCTGCAGCTTGTTTTATACCTCGACTGGCAACTAATATTTTCAACAGCTTTTTTTTTGCTTAATATACTGCAGTGAACTTGCCGTAGGCAAATTAAGGGCATATGTCTGGCATTTGGGAAATTCTCACTCTCCCTACCCAGAATACTTTGAGTCACAATACTGTGTTTTCCTTGGGGATGCCTTGCTCATAAGACCATAAGACATTAGAGCAGAAGTAAGCCATTGAGATCATTGAGTATACCGTTCAATGATATCAATACTGATCTAATAATCCTCAACTCTACCTTCCTTCCTTTTCCCCATAACCCTTGATTCCCATAATAATGAAAACCTTCTATTTCGCTTTTGAATATACTAATGATCTAACCTTGGCAGCCCTCTGCAGTAAAGAATTCTGCAGATCCACAACGCCCTTCATGTTCATGAAGGGGGGGAAAATGGGTACACTGACAAGTGCAAAGGAAAAGAAGGCACTAAGAAAGGAACATGATGCCTTTCTAATATCTCCTTTTGTAAAGAGTCTATAGACCACACAGAGCTCATGAAAAACTGAGTGAAGAGCACTGTATGAGCTAAGTTGTAAGCTCACTCAATTCGTTTGCCATTGGTTCCATTCAATTAACAATGAGATTCCTCAGTCTGCTGTCATTGCACATTCACCAGGTTGTAGTTATAATCTTGAGGAGAACTGAGGATTTTTATTCATACATCCATGGGGTACGGTGTTAGTGGCAAGGACAACTGTTACTGCCCTGGCGCAATCTCTCAGCAAACTAGACCGTTGCCTAAGGGGGCAAATTTTGTCTGGTGCTGGGGCAGCAAAAAACTGCTGGCATTTTAAAAAAATATAGGAACTAAAACACAGCAACATTTTAATTAAATCAGTGCCATAAGTCACCATCAACAACCAAAGGTAAAGAAGCTCCAACTTCCATTACCTTGAGTCATTGCCGGCAGAATGCTACTCAATTTCAAATCTCCTACAACTGGGAGAAGGAAAGGCTGGGATTATGACAAGCTGCAATGGGGTTGATGGGGTTTGAATTTAATTCGGGATCAGGCATGAGGAACAAGTGTTAGTTCAACTGCAGTGGTAATGAGTGAAGGTTCAGATCATTCATTTCTGATCAGTCAGTGGTTTGTTTTTAAAGTTTACTTCAAATGCACCCAGCATAGTTCTATTAATGTCTCTAGCTGGAAGTCAAACAGAGAAACTTTAACCCACAGCTGGCTTGTTGCTTGGGTGTGTTCAAACAGCAGGGATTTTGCAATCCCAATGAGGAGGCAGCCATCCGTGACTTGTGTAAATGATATAAATTCCACAGAGGATCAACATCACTTCATATGCAGACTTTTCCTTGAGTGTTTAAAGTTGGTAGTTCTCCAATACAGAGATTATCTGTGCCATGTTGTAACGTTTCTCATTACTTCTACAGTTAATTGTTAGTACAGTTTCAACAAGAGTGGTTGCAGAGAAAGGAAGTGTGTATAATTATGTGCTGTAACATTTGCCTGCTAAACCAAAAAATGCATTTTTCTACCTAGTCTGTATGAAATTCACGTACAGCTGTGTGTAATGTATTTGTCACAATGTCTGCTTTCTCACACATGGGTATTAATATAAATACTGCTGAATAAAATCTGTGGATATTTGGTATTTGTGCAATAAACACAATTATACATTTCATGTGTATGTTGATACAACATATTGTTAAAGGTTGACTGCCAGGTCAGCTACAGTTCCAATATCATTTACAAGCATTTTTTGAAACAATGAAGTAAACGTCTGGTGGTGCACGTGATTTGGAGGTGCCAGTGTTGGTCTGGGATGTACAAAGTTTAAAAATCACACAACACCAGGTTACAGTCCTGATGAAGGAGCAGTGCTCCAAAGCAACCACATGATGAAGGACCAGTGCTTCGAAAGCTAATGCTTCCAAATAAACCTGTTGGACTATAACCTGGTGTTGTATGATTTTTAACTTTGTTGGCGCAGGGCACTAATAAATGTGGTCTTGTTGTTCACTGCAAGCATTTTGTTTTTCTGAGTGGTAGTATTTGACTCTGCAATATTTAACACTTCATATAATTTCATTTTGATGTAAACACCGTGAGTAATGTACTGATATTGCAGATTTTCAGATAAAAATTGTGTTGTTTACTTTTAACTGATGTTTAGTCTTGTGTGCTAGCAACTGAGGTTAAACTAGTGAAAGTAAAATACTGCGGATGCTGGAAATCTGAAATGCAAAGGAAACACGCTGGAGAAACTCAGCAATGTGTAACGTTTCTGAAGAGAGAAACAGTTAATGCTTTTGAATCTGATATGACTTCTTCAGAACAGAAAGAGGCTGGATAAATAATAGTGTTCACGGTGTTGATTAAGGAGGAAGAGGAGAGGAGCAGCAAGTGGACTAGATAGTGAGGATGTGTTGCTGGAAAAACGCAACACATTTTTAAGTTCTGATCCCCAGCATCTGCAGTCCTCAATTTCTAGATAGTGAGGATGCCGAGAACAATAGAATAAAAACAAAAGTAATTTATTGTCACTTGTACTTTTGCGAAAAATACAGTGAAAAATGTTTAAGTCACTATGCTCTGACACCTGGATTAATTACAGAAATTGTATCTATTAAAAAAAGTTAAAACAAGCCCATCCTTGTTCAATTCACGGCTCATGGGTTCCCAAGGTCGATGAAAAGACAGGAATCACAAAAGAAACCTTCAAAATGTAATTAAATTGCCTCTGTGGCATTCTTCTGGGTGTTTTTGTGCCATGTGCAAGGATTCTGTGATGACGCAATTGCTCAAATGGCAAGGGTGCAAGTCCAGCATGTTTGAAGTGGACAAAATTTAAAACCTCCAAACCAGACCTGAAAAGCTACGCAGGGGTAATTATTTCCGAAAGATTTTACCACTAAATTTTAGTACTTCCATATTTTATGTTAAACCATCTTCACTGCTGAACTAGCAGAATCTTCCAAGGAAATCATTTTGCCACTTTCGGCTTGTATCACAAACTTTACGTTCTGACAGGGTTGATCTGATAATATGCACTGGTAAGGCTAGTAGGAGCCTAGACTGTGGGAATAGACCTGAATCTCTCACCACCACTGCAGACAAGTTACGCTGCAGGGTGCCTGAGGCACTGATGTTTGGGTTACCTGCACTCTGGTGCTTCAGTGCTTTGTGTTTGCTTCTAGGAAAGAAGTTTTATTTTCTTATATTTCTGTCAGCCAGACAAAGATTGAGAGAGCACAGATCATATTTATTTACAAGTGACTTGCTTGGGGACACAGACGTATTTTTCTCTTTTATTTTCCAGGCTAATCTGTTCCTTAAAATACCCATTATTTTGAAAGAAGACTGGAAGTATAAAACCTCCTGTGTTAGTAAAGGAGACGCAAGTCTCTTTTACTGTTATGTTAGAGCACTGTTGAGTGACATGATTGCAACTTTGACTATCTCTTCCTGATTTCTGCTTACCTACAGTTTACTAAAAAAGTAAGGGCTGGGGCATGCATTTTTGTAACTTAGAGTCAAAGAATCATAGAGATGTACAGCACGGAAACAGACCCTTTGATCCAACTAGTCCATGCCAGCCAGATATTCCAACCCAATCTAGTCCCCTTTGCCAGCACTTGGCGCATATCCCTCTAAACCCTTCCTATTCATACACCCATCCATATGCCTTTTAAATTTGGAGAATTTTTTTTCATTTTGATTTTAATATCAATGCTTATACATTTCGAGATGGATTTTCAAAACAGGGATGAGAACCTAATGCCTATGTGATTTCTGTGTCCTGATCTGGTGTCAAGCAATGCTGTTCTGAAACATAAATGCCCTTATTGTGTCAGAGGTGACCTTGTCTCTCAGTCAGTGGCACCAGGTATCCCCAAGAAGCAGAACCTGCCTGCAGAGCATGAACAGCATAGACAGAGGACTAACTTTTTGGAGTCTTCCATTGTCCTGCTCAAGAGAGCAGGCTCCGGGAAGGGCCAGCAGCATAAATGGTCCCAAAAATGGTCATGTGACCAAAGGGATGATAATGTGCATGATCTGACCCAAGGTCCTCAGATTCATATACATTTTACTGTGTAAATGTAACATTTTGCTTTTGAGCCTGACGGCGATGCACCAATGTGCACCAGATTGTTTGGGTTCCCTGAATTCACATTTGAAGATTGCATTCTCACATTTCCCAGATGATAAGCAAGCCCCTCATGGAGCCTAATGAGCTACTTATTAGAGTTGAATGGGTTCTCTCCCACCTTTCTCTTTGAAGTCAAAGCATATCCACAGAGGCCCAGGAATCCCAAGATGCTTTCCAAGAACAGTATGTTAAAATCATTCCGGGTTTGTGACAGAAGACTGGAGATTTTGCAGTTTAAAATGGTCATAAAGATAGGCCCAAAGTTAACGTTTAATTTCA
Source organism: Chiloscyllium plagiosum (assembly GCF_004010195.1). Classification (NCBI taxonomy): domain Eukaryota; kingdom Metazoa; phylum Chordata; class Chondrichthyes; order Orectolobiformes; family Hemiscylliidae; genus Chiloscyllium; species Chiloscyllium plagiosum. The sequence goes on from NC_057714.1 coordinate 32,455,180, forward strand.
GTGGTGGTGGAACCTTTGGAAACAATTATTTGCGACAGACTTCACAGTCACATGAAAAAACGTGGGTCAATGTGAAAGGATTGGCAAGGATTTGTTGAGGGGAAACCACACCTCACTAAATTGTTTGTGAAGAGGTAACAGAGAGATTTAGTGAGGCCAAGGCTTTTGTTGTCATCTACATGAACTTCCAAAAGGGATTTGATATATATCTACGCAATAGATTTCAGAGGAAAGTGAATAAAAGTTATAATGTAATTCTAATTTTAAGTTCATCAACAGTAAGAATTTTCCAGGAATAAATTATTTGCATTTTTAAGAATAATTTGAGCTTGTTTCTGACAGATGATAAATACCATTCTCTGGTCATTTTATGAGACAGTGCCAAAGGGTAGGCCTTATCCAAAATCTTCAGGTAAAATGAACTGGCTGCAGCCCAAATAATTGAGTGGCAAAACAGTTGTTGATAATGGCCCACACTTCCGAATAACAAGTCAAAGGTATAGTTTCATCATTGAGAAACTAAGATTAAAAGAAACAAGACAATCACTAGAAAAGGAAGGAAAGGCTGGGAGACATGAGAAGTTTTGGTTTTTAGATTCTGAAACAATGTCAGAGATTGTATGATGTGTCTTCATAATAAAGGATAATAAAGGAAGGAAGAAGAACTTGTTAGATGAGAGAGTGCTGCTTTTGACACAGCATTGATGTGATAAAGAGATAATAACTGCGGTGACAAAAAGTTTGCAAGTCTAGAGAGTTGAGAGTGATTATTTCTCAGGTGACACGCTTTTCATTGTATTTTGTTCAAATAAATGTTAGAATAGCCTCTCCAGCAATGGACAAAATATATACGACATGCATCAGTTTAAGCTTTATAGGAATTAAAATGTTTTAGAAAATCTTTAATCTGAGCTTCTTCCTGAGCTATTCAATTAATGCCTACTTAAGATACCCATCTCACTGTCATTAGGAGCATGTGGGTGATAGGAGAGCCTTTTGCCAAGTGGCCAGTGCAATAGCTTTCCATAGAGGGGCAAGGTTCCATCTGTAAAGTGCTCCCTGAACCCATTGGAGGACCCACAACCAAGGTTTCTTATCATACTCCAAAGTTGTTCATCATCCCCAGGTCCACCCAGACTTCAGCTTTCCACCAGCCATGTTAGGCCTAGCACCCAGCAAGACACCAGAACATCCCTAAATGATCCAGCACAACAAGCTCAATTTGCTGGAGAGTTCCTGGCAGCTCTTTGTTTGGCAGGCAAATCTCAGAGACAGGGCTGACCTGATTCAGAAAGGTGGAAGTGCTGCCTCCTACTTATTAATGGCCCATTTGTCAACTAAATAACCATCAGCCAACCATTTGGTGGACTTTCATAGAGTCATAGAGATGTACAGCATGGAAACAGACCCTTCGGTCCAGCCCGTCCATGCCGACCAGATATCCTAACCTAATCTAGTCCCACCTGCCAGCACCCGGCCCATATCCCTCCAAACCCTTCCATTTCATATACCCATCCAAATGCTTTTTAAATGTTGCAATTGTACCAGCCTCCACCACTTCCTCTGGCATCTCATTCCATACACGCACCACCCTCTGCGTGAAAAGGTTGCCCCTTAGGTCTCTTTTATGTCTTTCCCCTCTCACCCTAAACCTATGCCCTCTAGTTCTGGACTCTCCCGTCCCAGGGAAAAGACTTTGCCTATTTACCCT
>NC_057714.1:32457122-32495255 GCF_004010195.1 Chiloscyllium plagiosum
CCTTGCATTTATCTGAATTAAACTCCATCTGCCACTTCTCAGCTCATTGGCCCATCTGATCAAGATCCTGTCGTAATCTGAGGTAACCTTCTTCGCTGTCCACTATACCTCCAATTTTGGTATCATCTGCAAACTTACTAAGTATACCTCTTATGCTCACATCCAAATCATTTATATAAATGACGAAAAGTAGTGGACCCAGTACCGATCCTTGTGGCACTCCACTGGTCACAGGCCTCCAGTCTGTAAACAACCCTCCACCACCACCCTCTCCATGGGAAAAGAGGGATATAACTCAAGCCAATGGACCTAATGGCCTCCTTTTGTTCTGTAGTTCTAAGAGTTGAGCGAGTGACCTGATTTCATGTCTGCATGTGTTATTGTGAGACTGGCTGCTATGGGGAAAAGACGGAATATACAGCATGGAGAGACCTCTTCCTCTTCATGGAGTGCTGTGTGTAGTGTTCATTTTAATGTCTTTTAATGACTTTGATACAAACATATCCAGAAGAGAACTACACAGACCTATTATGCTCACCTTCCTTCTTGGGTTGTACACCTGATTAACATTAGTTTGCATGTTTCATAAAACATGTAGATTAGCTTTACAACAACTAAGCATCAAAAAAGCAAAGTAACTGACACATGATACATTAAATGCAATGCTGTCCACAAAAGCAGTCAGCTTTTCTCTGATGCAGCTCTGTCTCCATTCAAAGATCTAAAATATTAAGTGCTGAAACATAAAGTACTCCAAGAGCAAAAAATAGCAATGCAGCAAAACCATAACAACTTAGGAGCCCTATTGAAACAGTTCATCTTTAATATCTGTGCATAGCTGTTTGCAGTCTTTTGTTCTCCATACTTTCTAAGACACATTTCCATCACTTAATACTGCATCGAACAAATCTATGCAGGTCTCTAATTTGTTTGTAATTAGCAAACTAAAGGTAATCAGGAAATATGCAAGATGTTTGAAAAACGTTGTGACAATGAGCAACTGTGTCTCAGAATAATTACTGTCACAGTGCTTCCAAATAAACATGTTGGACTATAATCTGGTGTTGTGTGATTTTTAACTTTGTACACCCCAGTCCAACACCGGCATCTCCAAATCGTGACATTGTAAAGAGTGAAGTCCAACCTTTTAAAATGGGCAGGTTGTAGTGGTTGATAAAAAAATCTCCCTGATTCTCACAGCTGCCTTGAATTTGTTATAGTGGTTTAAGGAGTTCTGCAGATAGATCTCCATAGATTGTAACATTCCTCTCATATAGTGTAAGCAAACATTAATGCTGGCTTTCTGTGGAACGTTTTCTCGGACTGGTGTTGAGAAATCTTATAAGGGTCAATGGATTAGGGAGTGTGTTCAGCAAGTGCTTTCAATTGAAAAGTAAAACAGGAAATAAGTGGCACATGGATTAGCACACTAGCTTTCACTCTCAGACTCCCTTGAGTTAGGAAACCAGCTGAAACTAATGGAATTGAAAAAATCCTCCCTTTGCTGGGTGTTTGTCCTAAACGAGATTACTTTGAACACAATCTCAGTTCATGCCCCTTACGTCATTCCTGACTCTCCAGATCCCATGGCAACACAGCTCAGACTTCCCTCACTTCGATCACCTCTGGGGGCTTGGAAGGAAAATTCCCCAGAATTCCTTTTCCCTGCATTGACCTTGGGATATTCTTTTTAGTAACATCTGTTTTATAGCAGGAAGCTGTATGATTGCTGGTGGTTAGGGAATGATGTGGATCATGATATTCAGTTAGAATCGTACGGCACGGAAACAGACCGTTCGGTCCAAACAGTCCATGCCGACCATAATCCCAAACTAAACCAGTCCCACCTGCCTGCGCTTGACCTATATCCCTCCAAACATTTCTAATATATGATTTATCCAAATGTCTTTTAAATGCTGTAACTGTTGAATATCCACCTCTTCCTCTGGAAGTTCATTCCACACATTAACCACTTTCTGTGTAAAAGAAATTATTGCACCTCAGGTCTTTTTGAAATCTTTCTCTGCTCACCTTAAAATTATGCCCCCAGTCTTGAAATCCCTCAGCCTAGGAAAAAGACACCTGCCATTCACTTTATCTGTGCCCCTCATCATTTTATAAATCTTGACAAGATTAACTCTCAACCTCCTACACTCCGGTGAAAAAAGTCTCAGCCTATCCAGCCTCTCCTTTTAACCCAAACTCTCCAGTCCCAGTAACATCCTGGTAAGTCTTTTCTGAGCCCCCACCAGCTTAATTATCCAATATACTTGCAATATAACATTGAAGCACAGGTGCAATGGAAGGGGCTGGTCCCCTTCCTTCATTTATCCAAGGTCAATCTCCCAGCTGGCAGTGGGAATCCATGCTGGAACCTGCCACACATAGATGATGGAGGCTAAACCCAGTGCATTGGTCAAGATTGGGAAGGTTTAAAGTGCCTGGTCAAAGTATCACTACATGAATCTCACCCTGAGAAAGAGAATCCCAATCTGACTGTCTGTCGGAAGTGAAAATCGCCACTCCATTCTCAGCATTGACTTCTCTTGGAACACAAACATTTTAAATCAAGGTAGTCTACTCCAAAATCAATATCATCTTAGTGCCTAACATGTTGAATTGTTCAGTAATTCAAATTAATGAACAGAAATTACAAAGCAAAGTAGCAAGTTTGGTCTTTTCAATCATTTAGATTAAACCACTTCAATCTAAGAGAGAACTGTCTGTTCCAAATACAAAATATTTATTTTAGTTTATGGTTAATTTCTCCCCTCAGTCCCTCGTTTGACAGAGAAGTTTCTAATAGTTTGAATTACTTTCAGTTGGTTAGGGTGAGACCCTTTTTGGCAGATCGGGTACAACAGAGCAACCATTACTGATTTAGATGCACTCTCCAATAGCCTCTACACTGCCTTCAGTTTGAGTGGATGCTTATGTGGTAATAAAGGGATAGTATATTTTTAAATTTTAGGTATCTACAGTTGCTTTCTTTAGAAAACTTATTGTTGAAATAAATCTCAAGGAGTTACAGCTGATGAAGAATTTGAAGAAAATCTAGGAATCGAATATGCTTGTCTAAACAAGACAGCACAGCAATTAACAAAGCTTCTAAAATGCCAATTCTACAGCCAAATCATTGAAAAGACAGAGGAAGTCATGACCAAGCTGTTGAGTGCTATGCTCAGACTGTGTCCTTGGATCATAAATTCATAAGATATAGGAGCAGAATGAGGCCATTCGGCCCATTGAGTTTGTTCCACCATTTGATTGTGGCTGATGTGCTCCTCATCCCCATTTTCCTACCTTCTCCCCATGACCCTTCAACACATTACCAATTAAAAATCTGCCTAACTCCTTAAATATACTCACTATCCCAGCATCCACTGCACTTTGGGATAGTGAACTCCACAGATTCACAACCCTTTGGGTCATTATCCAGTTCTGGTCATCAAGATACATGGAATGCATTCGACAGTTGGAAGCAGTGCAAGAAAGCACGACAAGACTAATCCCTAGTGTTGGAATGAATTATGAGTTGCTGACTAAAATGTGGGCTTTGAACCCTTCAAAATAAGGACAGATTCTTCCCAGCCTCTGAACAGCTTGGGCATTGGTGAGAAGGTTGAGAAAACAGGGTGAGATTGGCAGAAATGAAATTCTCCAACTAGGAATTCAATGGCATTACGATTGAATGGCAACACTACGTTGGGATCGATTTGCATGGATTAACATCTCATTATTACCTAATCTTGCCTCACTTAATATCAGTTTCTCATTCCTGCACCTGTCGCATAGAAATGGCGACTATATCGGACATGAAAGTCAGAGCAGATACCTGGTGACTCCAGCTCATCACTTGCTACTCTTGGTCTCCATTTTGGACAGTCATCTCCAACATCTTGGGGTGTGCTCCATGAATAGTGACCATTCAAACTGCCCATCACCCATCTGGCAATCTTTGGTCTACTTACAACAACTATCAGCATTTCAGTGCTGTACATTGAAGTTCGCTGAGCCCCTTCCTCATAGTGCTGTTTCCAAGGCAGGGACAGATACCAAACTCTCAGATTGGACCAGGCTACATTTCAGAGCTGCTCACTCTCTTAGTATTCACTTACTTTGCACCGACTTGAATGCTCACAGCATCTCTGCCTTACTCTGATTTTCCTTATCTTGTTGTGCTTTGTCCCTCATTCACAACTTAAAGACTCACAATAATTTTGTCTTGACTTGCCATTAGCATAGGCACAAACCTGTTCCCTGTAATTTTCATACCAGCTGTAGAATCATAGAATCCCTACAGTGTGGAAACAGGCCCTTCGGCCCAACAAGTCTACACCAACCCTCTAAAGAACAAACCACCCAGATACATTCCCCTATCCGATTACTCTACATTTACACCTGACTAATGCACATCCCTGAACACTATGGGCAATTTAGCATGACCAATTTCCTAACCTGCACATCTTTGGATTGTGGAAGAAAACGTGAGCACACAGAGGAAACCCGCGCAGACACAGGGAACCATGAAAGTTCCACACAGATAGTCGCCTGAGCTGGAATCGAACCCAGATCCCTGGTTCTGTGAGGCAGCAGTGCTAACAACTGAACCACTGTGCTGCCCCAGAAGCTGTGTGAGCTTCTGAAGCCTGTAAGCAGTAGTGACTTCTGGAAAGAAAAATCAATGCCATGATCAACATGCCGATACCAATCACAGTGCACGCAACATTGAAACAAATGCTCAGGCACGCAGCTTAGAGGGAGCACTGGATGCAGGCCCAGGAGCTTGCCACGTTGTCAGCCTTCATCAGTCAAGAGGATGGACATGTTTTTGTATAGCTAATTCAACCTCGCATCTGCACTATGTGAATGCATCTTACAAGGACAATGCACTGAATGTCCTTTGACCAGATACCCATTCTGAAGTCTAAGGGGAGTGGTTCTGAAGGAGTCGCTGTGCCAACTGTGACTTATGATGCTTTCCATTCTCATCCGACTTATAAATTCACAAATCCTGGATACAAATCCTGTTCACCAGCTTGAGATTAGAAATTGCACATTGACCATAGTCATTTCTGTAAAGCAGAAGTAATCGCAGAAGACTTTAAAATACAGCTGACTTACCCTGGGTGCAGAGTTCTACAGACTGGGCACACGTTGCATGTACTATGCCATATCATCATGCAGCTGAGTTCATCAATAGAAAAGGGTACCGTTCCATCAATGTGCAATTCGTTGGTACCACACCTCAGATGTCTGTACCAGGTACCCTGGGAGCTGCCAATTTGCTTATATCCTGAGAAATCGTATGTTCCTGCTTTTTTTCTCAAAGCCCAGATGCTATGCTCTGCACCACTGGAGCAAGAAAAAAGATGGACTCTGAAGAGCTGGGGAAGCTCAGTGGTTTTCTGAGGAGGTGGATGAGGACATTGTGCTGGTGGAGCATCACAATGAAGCTGATGCCGCAGTGCTGTATACCAGATTGAACTGACACCTGGCTGTGTAACTGGGTGCAGTAATCACTCATTGCCTGCAAATTTGCTGGTACTTAAAAGGCAAGCGGTTCCTGTTTGTTCCCACAAGCAAACACAGCTTCTGTTTGTTTATTTAATCATCACTGTGACTGCTGCTGAATGAAAGCGAATGCTTTCAACCATTTGAATGCTTTCCAGTATATGCTAGTCCCACACTGAACAATGAGAAAATGTTATTTTAGGCACTAGGGAAAGAGCAACACTCCCTTAGACAGACATCTAAGATGGGATGTTGCTAAGGATGGGTAAGCTGTGTAGTTTATTCACTTGTATTTGCAAAGAAGTGTCAACCTTGTTCTGAGAGGCTCTTGGTTTTGATTCCTCTCCCACTATGTGCATGGGGAAGAGCAGCTCCTGACTGACAGGGCTTGACCTGGTGTACAACTGGGATTTCAAAATGAAGCCAGGGCCAAGAATCCAGGGAGGTGTTGGCAGCAGCAAGTAAGAGGGAGGGGAGGGGCAGATCTTACACCAGTACCCCTTAACATTCCATGACCCAGGATCTATGAGTCATGAAGCATTCATGATAAACTTCCACTAGGATTCTTGTCAACGGTAATAGCCCCCTTACTTCATCAGAAACACTATCATAAGGAGACCATTAAAGGAGCAGAGAACTCCCAAAGAACTCAGCTCATATCCTATCAATGAGCTCAATTAAGTAAAGTACTGGGGGCAGATTAGAGAAAGAAGACGCATCAATATAATCTTCAGCCATTGAGAAATGAAAGGACGTCTTGATTCTTGCCTATAAACCAATATCAGGTATTACCTGCCACTTCCATCAGAAAAAAAGAGAGAAATGCAAGAAACTCACTGTCCCTTGTCAGTTTTTGCATGCTCTCAGCAGACAGAGAGGTGGTCCCAGAAGAGGTGGGATAAGGGAATCAGGTTGGCTTTGTGAGATGTTGGTAGGCTGTGATGCAGAACTTTGCCCCTTTAATGGACAATCTGCTGAAGCCCAATCCAGCTTCTGCTGTCAGTATGCGTTTAGGCATCAAAAGCCCACCAATGTGTAGTAATCACAATTTGAATTCTCAGACATTTTTCCACGGTAAAATTTAAATGTAACATTTAGTATGATGTATTCAGATATCATCTTTAAACCTCTACCTTAACAAATGGGGACATGATATCTTTCCACAAATAATTGGACTGGCATTAACTTCTGACTGTCTGAATTATGCAGAGATCAGCTGGCAAGCCTCTTAAAGAGAAACATCTGGGTTCTTTGGAATAAAACCACTTTTGTGTCAATTGTGCAAATTCAGATTTAACAGTGGCACTCAAATCTGTAGAGTAATGGTGTGTGTTCCACAGCTGCCAGCTTTTTTTGACAAAATGTTCAGCTGGAAGAAGTTTTAAGTCTTAGTTGAACTGAGGTTATTGATGTTTTGCCTTCTTTAATATAAAAAAATCTATCTTTATTATGAAGGAAAGTAAGACTTACATGGGTCAAGTATTTATGTGAAAACTTAGAAGTGATGCATGTTTCCTGCAGTAAGTAAATCAGTTGTTGCTGCCATGCCTTGAGAGGTGATGGACAGATGGGGCAGCTATTAGATTACAACACCCGTGTTAATAGTCTCTTGGGACTTTATTTTTTAAAAAATGATTTTAAAAGAAACAATCGCCGCTTGTTTAAAAATAATTTTTTGCAAGTTTTGAAATAGTGATTGATGATGCAGAAATCATGAGCTGGACTGTAGGGGTAATTTTATGAATTCATGCTCCTAAAGTGGAGCTTCACCTATCAGGAATACACATCACCCCCTTGTGTTAGTTGAAGTTGAGAAATCAAAGACAACTTGGCTGCAGAGGTCAACAAACGGGATTTTCTGTCTGAGAATGCATATTCATAAAATTACCCATTGCATTTTTGCTTTGCCATATGAACCTCAATTTTAAAAAGCAATACTTAATGACTACATCATTATAATGACGCTGATGTGACTCTTTTTTTTGGAAACTTAAAAATGTAGCTTTTTTCTACTATAACTATTGAGCATACAGAGCTGTGGTGGAGAGCATTTATTGATCTCTGGCATGGGAATAGCACATTATTGGCTAAATTTTGTGTGACCCGAAGAGATGGCTTGGGAGAAGTGGGGTGATGCAAAATGGTGATGAGATGATCTCACCCAAAAAATTGATGTTGGTTCCAAATTTTGTCAACAATGGGAAAGCTCCATCCTGGATAAGACAGTAAGGAAGCAAGACTGGGTTTTGAATTGCTGAGCAAGTACTTGAATTTGCCCAGAACTTGCTTCAGTTTTAGAGGAGCTTGTAAATTTAATCAGTAGCACACAGGGATTATGCATCTTCTGACCTCTGCCCAGTTAGAGATGGCGGTGCTGAGGCAAGCACTTTGTGCTGCTTCAAGATGGCAACCATGTGGAATGCTGGGAAAATAAAGAGTGTGAAGGGAACATTGGCCATCGGTGCTACAGCATTCACAGCAAGGGTGGGAGCGGGGGGATTTAGCAGGTATTCTAAGGGGGTGAGTGGCAAGGGCAAGATAACAAAGGCAGGGTCTTCTTTTAAGGGTCAGTGTGTAGGAGGAGGAAGAGACCATCAGGCATGAGTGTCATCCATCCTGTGTTTGTGAACCATGGTGCTGCACAGCAGAGGCATGCAGAGCCAGGTAAACTTTCACTCCTGACAATGTCCCAGACATGGCCTGATCTACCTGCAAATGTCTAAATGCCAGTGTCTGTGAAGTTTCCAGATCTCCATATAGGCTTTGATTATGCAGCAAGCTGCAGTGTGAGCTGGAACGGAAGGTCTTCAGTGGATACTCACTGTCTGTGTCCCTGAAGATCCATGTGGTGCTCAATCTCTAAACATAAAATCATGAGCAATATGGACAGGGTGAATAGCCAAGGTCTTTTTCTGGGGTAGGAGAGTCAAAAGCTAGAGGGCATAGGTTTAAGGTGAGAGGGGAAAAGTTTAAAAGGGATCTAAGGGGCAATCTTTTCACGCAGAGGCTAGTGCATGTATGGAATGAGCTGCCTGAGCAAGTGACTGAGGTGGGTACACTTACAACATTTAAAAGGTATCTGGATGGGTATATGAATAGGAAGGGTTTAGAGGGATATGGGACAAATGCTGGCAATGGGACTAGATTAACTTAGGAAATCTGATCAACGTGGAAAAGTTGGATCGAAGGGTCTGTTTCAGCGCTGTACATCTCTATGACTCTATCTAGATCTTTCCAGTGACCGACTGGTGTGATGTGTGAGATCTTCCAGGTAGCTGCCCAAAGCTGTGCCAAGAAGGAAATCATGGCCTTGTTCAGGAGGCTCAGCAACTACATGTGCTATTGAACTTACTCTGACATTCAGGTGGACACAGATTTGGATCTAGATTTCCATGGGTGCCAGGTGTCATTGGAGCATTGAGGATAGGAGATTGTGGAGGCCATTTAGCCCTTCGAGCCTGCTCCGCCATTCATCATGATCATGGCTGATCGCACAACTCAGTAGCTCAATCCTGCTTTCTCCCCATAACCTTTGATCCCATTTGCTCCAAGTGCTATATCTAGCTGCCTCTTGAGTACATTCAATATTTTGGCATCAACTACTTCCTGCGGTAACAAATTCCACAGGCCTACTACTCTGGGTGAAGAAATGTCTCCTCATCTCCATACTAAACAGTCCACCCCGAATCCTCAGACCGTGACCCCTGGTTCTGGACACACCCACCATCAGGAACATCCTCCCTGTATCTACCCTGTCTAGTCCTGTTAGAATTTTATATGTCTCTTATGAGATCCCTGTCAGAACTCCAGTGAAAACAATCCTAACCTGATCAATCTCTTCTCATATGTCAGTCCACCACCCCCAAAATCAGCCTGGTAAACCTTCTGTGCACTCCCTCGAGAATAAGGGTAACCTTCCTCAGGAAAGGAGACCAAAACTGCACACAATATTCTAGGTGTGCCTCACCAAGGCCCTGTATAACTGCAACAATGTCTCCCTGCTTCTGTACTTGAAACCTCTCATACCATTTGCCTTCTTTACTGCGTGCTGCATCTGCATGCTTACCTTCAGCAATTGGTGCACAAAGACACCCAGGTCCAACTGCACACTCCCCTCTCCCATCTTGCAGCCATTCAGGTAGTAATCTTCATGTTTTTGCTTCCAAAGTCATCAACTGCTCTCTTGGCCATCAAGGTTCCCACAGACCAATCAGTGGTCTTCAGTAACAGGAAGAGCTTTCATTTGAGCTTTATCCAACTGCACAGTCTGTGAGCCCTAAAATCACGTCCTGTAGGTGTGTGCACAGTTTCTAGGGTGTAACCATGGTCCCTACAAATTTAGTACAAGATACTGCCACTTCCTCAACTTGTTGTGCACCATGGATTCTCATGGCCGATAGATACCCATTGAAGATATGGCTGGTCACACCTATGAGAAACCATTGCAGAGCAGCCGAGAAGTGATTTAATACTAGCATGTTTCTACCCGCATGACCATTGAGCAGGTATTTGGGCTGGCAAAAGTTAGACTCTAATACTTTGCTTTGATCTGGTGAAGTCCTTTAATACGCCCCAGGCAGGCATATCTCAACTATTGGTGTGATTTTCTGTGCTTGATACAATCTGGCAGTGATGAGGTTGGAGGCCTTACATCAGGAGGACACGGCTGATCTCCATTCTTCAGCCAGAGTGGAGGACATGTCGGATATTGATGAACAAGCACTGGAGAATGAGCCGGTCCTTGCAGCATAAACAAGGAGCATTGGGAAATCTGCAAAGGATGTATGAGTCAATCTAGTACATCCCTGGTTCCTCCCACCATGATACCTTTTGAAAAATCACCTCCGTGTAGTCCTGTTGTCATCTTCCTTTTGCGCAAATGCACCTAGTGCCCAAGGCATTGAGTACACTCACAGAGTTGATAGGATAAGTTTAGGGGTGGTACGGTGGCTCAGTGGTTAACACTGTGGCCTCACAGCCCCAGGCACCCAGGTTCAATTTCCGCCTCGGGCAACTGTCTGTGTGGAGGTTGCACATTCTCCCCATGTCTGCGTGAGTTTCCTCTGGGTGCTCCGGTTTCCTCCCACAGTCCAAAGATGTGCAGGTGAATTGGCCATGCTAAATTGCCCGTAGTGTTAGGTGGATTAGTCAGGGGTAAATATAGGGATGTGGGTTTCCCTTCGGAGGATCGGTGTGGACCTGTTGGGCCGAAGAGCCTGCTTCCACACTGTAGGTAATCTAATCTAATCTCATCAAAACTTCACAAGGGATTCAAACTGTTCACCTTCAACAAAATGACATTGAAACTTCCTGAAAGGCTGCTCCATCATGGACAACAATTGCTCATATTTAATGGTTCACTGTCCTCTCCTGACACTACACTCCCCTGTAGTCTGGAAACTGCCTGTACTCTGACACTTAAAGGATAACTCTAGTACTTTCACAAACAGCAAGCTTCACCAAACTAATACCGCCAGTGGACTTGTTTCTTGAGCACTGATACAGCTCAGTTCCATCAAGCAGTTACTGCTGTGGGCTTTCATCCTCTCCACTCTCAGCCCGACTATACTATACTAAAGGCTCCTTCTGAGCCCCCGATAGCTCGCAGGACTTTTCTTTACAGGTTACCTCAGCATTTTTTCATGAAGATTGATAACAAACTTTATCCAATTCAAAATTGTACGCAAGCCATTTTTCTCGTATAGATTAGTGAGAAGAAATATCATCGACAAACTGCAACTCAGCAGCCCACATGAATTATTTGATCCTTGGAAAGTGCTTCAAAATGAAGTCAAAACAGAAAGCTCATAAGCCAATATTATATAACACTAGAATCTTTGTAGATATCTCATTGAGACTGAAGGAACTGAAACACCTTGACAGTAATTCATGTTAGAGTTCAGGGTTTCAACGACTGAGCTGTCCTTCATGGATATCATGTGCCATGGAATTGATTTGCGCCAGATTATACACATCTCTTTGCCAGTGTGGAGGAAACTCCAAGCCATTGTGTTTAGGAGCAGCTGATCAGAGAAAGCAACAAAGCTGACCGCATTATTCATAAGATGGGAGTAGTGAGAGTCTTGAAATCTTGCTTTTGAACTACATTTAGTGACTGTGTGAAAGGTGAGGTGAATATTAATCTGCCTGTTTTTGCACATGCAGCTAGTTACTAAATAATAAACTTACATAAAACTCAAGTAATTATATTTGTGATTTTTAAAAACTATTTTGCTTATGCCGAGAGTCTAACCTATGGCTGTATTTAAATATTATGGATCTAAGGACCAGAATCAAAATTAATATAATCTTACTTCATTTAGATCTTTTAGTGAACTTGTTAGAATAACAGATTGAATTCAGCAATATTAAGTCAATGTAATAATCATATTTATTTGAATTAGTCTTTAGATGTTTCTCATAAGAAGGTTATTTGATCCTAATTCCAGTGAAAATGACCAAGGACTGAAACATTTACTGACGGTTGGATGTATATATAACTTTTTATGACTCTAAACATGGCACCTTCTCATATTCATTCTAAGTAATATAATGCCACTGTGAAATTAAAAAAAAACCTTCAGCACCACAAGGTTTGTATTAAATAAATGTAAAAAATCTGTTTCCAATCATATATTGAACTTATCCATTCTGGTTTGTTACAGGGAGTTAGATCAAAGTATTGATTGTGCAAAAAATGTACCCAATAAGTGGACAGATTTTCTGGTTAAGTAAATCTGAATGTTTATTTTTATTAGGGTTGTTATTGTATGATTACATTTTCCAAAAATTGATTATTGTATCAGATGTCATTCAGAAAATGTATCTTACATGATGCTGTAACCTTTACCATCATTGTTTATTTTATTGATATTGCTTTCAACTTAAAGCAACATAAAGATACTTTAACATTACCATCATTTTACATGAATCACAAGATAGTGGCATAACCTCCTCCTGATAAGTATAGGCTAAACTTCAATACCTTGTGCACATGGTTTGCAATTCCCTCCTTAGACTGCATGCAAGGAAAACAGTTATCTAACAAAGGTCACTGACCAGTCAGCAATATGACCATAGTTAATCGTTCCTCTCCCTAAGACAAAGACACCGAGGCCAATTGAAGCACCAGTTTACCAGTTTGGATTCGATTAATTAACACAGTACAAACTGGGTATTATTCAGCTCAGTGAGAATGTGAAACTCACAATATGGTTGTTGAGACAATTAGTATAAATGCATTCAAGAGGAAATTAGATAGGGTTCATAAGAAAGAAAGGAATAGACAGACATATTGATAGATTCAGATGATGTAACTTTAGATACATGCTTCTTGACTCTCCAGGGTCAGTCATCCACTTCAGCTCTCAATCCTATGAGATATCTGACGCTTCTAATTCTGGCCTCTTCAACACCCCTGATTTTAATTCTTCTCCCCCTTTGTTAGCATTTAACTTTTGAATCCTCTCCCTATACCTCTTTCCTCTCTACTTCAGCTTTCTCCTTTCACCTAACTCTTTGCTTTTGCTTTCCTATTTTGGGGCAGCACGGTGGCTCTGTGGTTAGAAATGCTGCCTCCCAGCACCGGAGACCCGGGTTTGATTCCAGCCTCGGACAACTGTCTGTGTGGAGTTTGCACATTCTCCCTGTGTCTGCGTGGGATTCCTCCAGGTGCTCCGGTTTCGTCCCATAATCCAAAGATGTGCAGATTAGGTGAATTGGCCTTGCTAAATTGCCCCATAGTGTTTGGTGCATTAGTCAGGGGTGAATATAAAGTAGGGGAATGGATCTGGGTGGGTTGCCCGTCGGAGGGTCAGTGTGGACTTGTTAGGTCGAAGGGCCTGTTTCCGTACTGTAGGAAATCTGATTAAATTTATCTGAAGACATCCTCCTGTCACCCCAAGCCATATTTTGTTTTATAATGCTCCTGAGAAGCGTCTCGGGACATTTTATTACTTTAAAGGTAGTTTGTAAAAATATGTTGTTTTTGTAGTCCAAACCTTTTCTATCCGTGTCCTACCTCCCGCACAACTGCCACCAACTCTTTGCTCACTAACTCATATTGAGTATCTGCCCCAGTAGTGACTCAGTTTTAAAATGACTGACCTTTCAAATGTTTTCACAGCTTCTCACCTCGCAATCTTGGTGACATGCCTAGCGCTTCAGCTTTCTGAGGTTGCATTCGATACCAGCCTCTTGCACATCCTGATTTTATTGGTCGACCATTAACAGTTGTGCTTTCAGCTGGGAGGCCCAGTGGTCTGGAACGCTCTGAAACTTTCCACCTCTCTCAGGAGATTTAAGACGCTCCTTACAAACTTGATGATATGGTAGAACATCGACTTTTGTTTGACTCCCTCGAAGCGTGGTAAGAGGCAGAAAGCTAAAAGGAGAGTAGAGAGATTTTTTCACCAGAGAGTAGTGGGAATCTGGAACTCATTACCTGAAAGAATGGTTGAGTCAAACACACTTGGAACATTTAAGCAGTGTTCAATATTCACTTGTGTCACAGCCACCAGGATTATGAGCCAAAAGCTAGAAAATGAGATGAGTGTCGCCAGATGTTTGTTGTTATAGGGTTGCAATAGGCTGAATGGTCTCCTATGGATGTCTGAGTCTGCAAGGTGTCTTGCTATATTAAAGACACATATAAATGTAAGGTGGTGTTGAGCAAAGGAGAAATTAATAGAGACTGTGCAACTTAATCATCAAAATGTAAATAACTCTCACTTTTCAGGAGTTGATCTTATCAACTTAAATCACAAGTTTAATATAGTATCACGTTGTCTCAAAATTCTTCTTAAATGTCATTCTTTCTTCTCTTCTGTTACCATCTCTGCAATTTTTACAATGAGATTTGAATTTCCAGTTAATAGCTCACAAGATTTCACTTCGACTATTTTACTTTTACTATAACAAATGACTAAAACTATTACCTAAATACCATTTTCTTTTTGTAGGTACCTACTCCTTTACACTACAGGAATGTTCCCTTTCAAACTTATCACTTTCCATGGAATAACTGTCCTCATAGCAAACAATGCACTCTAATCCCAGCTTCCTGGGGTTCCTATATCTCCACATTGCTGAATATTAACATTAAATGACCATTTGCAGGCATTCCCTCAACTTTTGGAGAGTCTTACATCCAGCACCAGCTGTAAAACCTGCGCTGGTGATTCTTCCCCATCCAGCCTTGCCAGACTATAAGTTCCACAAATCCATAGATGATGATGGTATATGACTCTTCAGCTACATTCCATCTCCCTTCCGCTTCCAGCTGTAGTAACTCGCAAAATCAAGCAACTTTTTTTAAATCTCTGCTGACCACAAGGAACTCCTCCCAGTGATGTTCATATTCATTGGTTTTTGTGGAAGCCTGTAACTCAATCTCAAAATGGCTTCCACTGCTTGCTTTCCCATGGCAACCTGGTGGAATGCTAATTAGCTATCTTTGATCCCAACTCCCTTTCATCTTAGAAGTAACTGAAGAAACTACATACAACTGTTTACCACCTGATATCTATGACTTTGAGAAACTCAAAGTCTTTTAATTGTCAGCTTAGACTGCTGCTATTGTCTCCCAGCATAAATATGTTGCACCTTGTTTTGGTAGAACAATCTAAACCTTCCTTTGATATCTAACAATCAATCCATCCAGGATTACTGTCAACAGGGCTACAGCTAAAACAGGTCATATGACCTCCTCCACTTGCCCTAAATTTAAATCTCTCGTCCCAAAATGTCGTAATCTTGTAAACCACATAATGGCAGCACAAATCAGAGTTAATATTTCACATCACTGCAATTAAAACAAGTCTAGAAATCAAATATTTCAAATCATTCACATGGTTAAATTTGCACAAAATACAAATTTTAACAATTATTTATAGTTTTTTAAAACATAATTTATTGTGGCAAAATTTGACACACATGCTGTGTGTGAATGTGGCTGAATGTGAGTTCCATTTTCAGCATTTGCAATTCCTGGTCAAGAACGTTGGCTGTTCAAACACACTATGGACTTGAGCACATAAGTTATGTAGAAGTGCATGGTTTTTGGTATGCTGCATGATCACAGTTTTCACTTTTCCAATTAAGTATTAAGCTGACAACGAATCTTCCTGTTCTTGTTGACACAACAAATTTCACGGCATTTGGTTTTAAAAGGAGCAGGGACGTCTCTCCAAATAATTTCTGAATTGCATAGTGCTTTGGAGGATGTGACAAGTTCTTTCTTTCTACTTTCCTGCTATTCCTATTGTAAGGGTCACAATAACAGTCTGAAATATTTCAGAATTGGCTCTCTCTGTGCTACCCAGTGTATCAGATCTTTTTCAAGCATTTTGGCCACATGCTATGTGATAAAATGAGTGAAAAATTATAAGACCCAAGTATATGCAGGACAAAACATGATTGCAGACAGAAAATGTCAGTGTCACTGTATGCAAGGAGCTTTTTTTAACTGCTGTTTTCCAAGCTTTCAACTCTATAAAGAAAATCACTGTATATTCCTCGTAATTATAATTGTACATCCACTGTAATTAACTAGGTCATTGTAGTTAAGAGGAACATTTACTGAACCACAAAGTACATTGACTCATATAAGCAGGAGATATTTTTCCTCAGTTTGTTTACCCTCAATTCATGAGATTTACATGGGGTACCATTGACAGCAGACATGATACTCTAACGAATAGTACTTTTTGTTCATACATGAACTGATCTTGAGAAACTCCGTCGTATCACAAACCCAGTACTGTGAGTCTCTCCAACAATTCTTGGGTTATCAGACAAAGTCAAAAGAATAGGAAAGGTGAATTCCTTTCCTGTTGGCAATCTGAACTGTCTTTGACTTGGAAGAGCAGCAGAGAGCAAAGAAAATAGAGAAGAATTTCATATGTGTGAAGTTCATGCAAAAACATCTATATTTTGTAAAAGGGGGTCTGGGATGTGAGGTACGGGTTTGAGGTGCATGACAAGTCGCAAATAGGCCAAAAAATGTTAAAGTTAATTATAATTATGTGTAATTGTAATTGAAATGAGATATTAACAGTGAGCTTTTCTTTGTTAGTGATCCAGTTTGTTGTCATTGGTTTTCAAAATATTTTGCCGCACTGATTAGCATTAATAAACTGTATACACATTGGTAAAATGGATTTTTTTTCTTTGACTATTTATATTACAATAAAGCTGTAAAGTATCAGATGGCTTTGGAAACAAGTGTTAATTCTGGTAGATTTTGGTACTGGATAAAAGTTGAAATTCTCTCCGTCACTGATGATTTGTTATCAATCTTTCATTTTTTATTAACAGGAATTGGATAAAGTTGAAGAATCTGTGAAAGAAGCTGCCTCAATCATCGACTCATTAATAAAGCAGCGGAGCCCTGCCCTAATTGGGCATTTCCTTGTGGTCTGATTGTCGTTAGGAACTTCTCTGGGCACAGGTGTTGTGATGTCTGAATACTGTGAAAGAATATACTGCCCTCTAATGATAGCTGTGAAAAACTGCAAGTATCATCTCATCAATTTTTTAATCAGGAAGATAAACAGGACATGAAATTTAGTTGAACATGTCAATATTTCTATCAAAAATTATGCCCCAGACTTGCTAAGGTCAAAATTAGGAGAAAATTACTGCAGTTGCTGGAATCTGTACTGAAAACAAAAAATGCTGGAGATCACAGTGGGTCAGGCAGCATTGATGGAGAGACAGCAAGCTAACGTTTCAAGTCTGGATGACTCTTCATCAGACTGGGATGTTGAAGCAGCTCTGATGAAGACTCATCTAGACTTGAAACATTAGCTTGCTGTCTCTCTGTGGATGCTGCCTGGCCCGCTGTGATCTCCAGCATTTTTCATTTTCAGTGCCAGATCTACTTTAACTGGTATTGTCCATCTTGCTCTTTCAGAAAGTCTCATCACTGGTGGAGAGAATCAGTTGCAATTCTACTGTCCCTATTCCAATACAAAGTTATTCAACTTTATTACAACAGAAATTCTGTTCCACATCATCAGGGAAAGGCCTTTTACCCACCAGCTATTTAAAATGGCTTGAAGTATAGCTGAACTGTACCTTTATATTAATGCAAAACAAAATCCTGAAGAGAGTCTCGTTTAGGGGACCTATCATTTTGATTTGAAATATTGAATTTTGTTTGTAAATCATAGTCTGGTAATCATTCCTTCACATGATTATGGTGAGGTATTTTCAAGATAATTACCAGGAGCACTAAGTTTTTCTTTCCTTTTAACATTGCTGTTTTAATTAGAAAAATAAAAACAATTAGAAAATAAAATTGTTATACATTAAAAGTCTCTGATTCACTGATTTGCACCACTATTAACAGTACTTGTCAATGAAAAGAGAAAACTAGTCTCAAGAGTCACATTCAGAGCTGCCCTGAATCGCTACTTTGGTTAAAAATCACACAATATCAGGTATAGTCCAACAGGTTTATTTGGAACCACTAGCTTTCAGAGCGCTGCTCCTTCATCAGGTGGTATTTTGGTGACTGCATTAAATCTTGGTCAAAGTTAAAAAAAACCACACAACACCAGATTATAGTCCAACAGGTTTATTTGAAAGCACTAGCTTTCAGAGCACTGCTCCTTCATCAGCTGGTTGTGAAGAGTAAGACCATAACATACAGAATTTATAGCAAAAGATTAGTGTCATGCATATATTGCTATAAATTCTGTGTCTTATGGTCATATTCTCCACAACCACCTGATGATGGAGCAGTATTCCAAAAGCTAGTACTTCCAAACAAACCTTTTGGACTATAACTTGGTGTTGTGTGATTTTTAACTTTGTCCACCCCAATCCAATACTAGCTCTTCCGCATTAAATCTTGGTGTCACTTGGCTTGTACACCTTCATTATTTGTATTGCTGGGGAACTATGTCAAAAGAAAATTTGCTACTTCATTTCTCATAGAGTCATACAGCACAGAAACAGACCCTTCAGTCCAATCAGTCCATGCCGAACATAATCCCAAACTAAGCTAATCCCACCTGCCTGCTCCCGACCCATATCCCTCCAAATCTTTCATGGACTTATCCAAATGTATTTTAAATGTCATAATTATGCCCACATTCACTGCTTCCTCAGGAAGTTCATTCCACACACCCAACACCCTCCGTGTAAAATATTTGCCCCCATATCGTTTTTAAAAATCTCTCTCATCTCATCTTAAAAATGTGCCCTCTAGTCTTGAAATCCTCCATTTTAGGAAAAAGGTAACTACCATTAACTCTAGCAATACCCCTCATGATTTTATGAACTTCTGTCAGGTCACCTCTCCTATGGTCTAGTGAACAAAGTCCCAACCTATCCAGTCTTTCTTGAAAACTCAAACCTTCCATACCTGGCAATTTCCTGGTAAATTTCATCTGAAACCTCTCCAGCTTATTAGTATTCATCCTATAACAGGGTGAACAGAACTGCACAGATCTTGTTGTTCCCTCTGCACCGTTTCACCCTAATTGATACCACTGCCACTCTGCTACTGCTTAACTCAGTCATACTTTAAACATATATGCACATCCCATCTGGTTGTTTTTGCTTATTTTGATTTTATTAAAATGGACAACAGTTAACAGGAAAAGAGTCAACAAGAGATCCAGAAAGTAGCAAAATAGTTTTTAGGGACAAATTCAGATAATACCAAAACTAATATAGAGGTGCCCTATTCCATATGCTGCATTTTCAGCAGTTGCCACTGCTGGTTAGATTGTGATGGGGGCTGCTCTTATCAATTAGGTGGCAGTTCTGGTAGTCACTGGCAAAATGTAACCCAGTGTCTCACCAACTGTGAGGGCAGAGCTGCCTCCCACTTTCAGTCCAAATGGCAGGACATTGCAAGTTCTGAGAAAGTTCAGCCGACAGTTTCAAACATTTCTAACTATCTTAAATTCCTAGACTGTACTGCCACCTGCAGGATTTACTGGTGTGGTCTTAATCACAATTTTTTTGACTAGTTGGATCGCAAC
Organism: Chiloscyllium plagiosum; assembly: GCF_004010195.1. Lineage (NCBI taxonomy): Eukaryota > Metazoa > Chordata > Chondrichthyes > Orectolobiformes > Hemiscylliidae > Chiloscyllium > Chiloscyllium plagiosum. The sequence goes on from NC_057714.1 coordinate 32,476,634, forward strand.
ATGGAAAACCTAATTTATAAATTTGGTTTGGAATATTTATTTTGTTTTGAGTTATATTTTACCGTGTGCCCAAGTTGTCATGGTGATGATATGTGACTGAGCAAATATAAGGTGAGGTACTGTTGATAAAAAGGTGAATTGCGATTGTAAAATTAGATAGAAGGGAGCTATCCAGACAGATTCTTCTCTTATTTACGCCGTTCTTCATCCTTCTTCTCTTTCTACCCTGCAGCTACTTGTTGTAAAGCTGATCAATCAACCAGTCCAGACTTCTTCCAGAGCAGTCAAGGTGTTTGAATATAATTTCAGATGAGAAGTGGAGTGGATTTTGACTAGAGTTTCCACATCCATGTGCTTGCTGCCAAACTCCTATCATAATCTACTTCCACATCACTGCTACCCCTCTGCTGTGGAACAGATTGGTGATAGTCAGTGACACATTGTAAGATCATTGATACAACATATGTCATCCTGCTTAAGATGGCTAACAAACTACATTCCAAGTCTTCATTGTCATGCACTTCTTTAAAAACTTGCTTAGAGCTCCATGGACTCTCACTGTGGCAACCTCCATACAATTTCCTCCACCACCAAACTGCTTGTGATCAGAGTAAACTCCTCAATCCTTTCTACTTTTGTTGAGTGTTTGTGTAGCACATCTTTTTAGAACCTGGCCAAATTTCTAATGCACTGGCAGTACTTTCTTTCTTAACAGTAGTTCCCAGGGTTCAGTATCTGTGTCCAACTGAACAGAACTTGGAGAGAGTTACAGGCCAGGCCATTATTGCTGTACCTACCACAATTTCCTGCTCACAGTCACTTGTGAGTTTTGAATCAGCTGATGAAAACTCAAGAGAACCCACCAAAGCATTTACACTGGTGCATGGCTGCACATGCAGCCTCAGAAGGAGTAAGGTCCTCTGAGGAATTGGTCTGATGGACATCCTTCAACACATGAGGGGCATGGATAGAGTGAATAGCCAAAGTCTTTTTCCCAGGATGGGCAAGTCCAAAACGAGAGGGCATAGGTTTTAGTGAGAGAGGAAAGATTTAAGAGAGACCTAAAGTCCAACCTTTTCACAAAGAAGGTGGTACATGTACAGGTTGATCTGCTATAATGCGTGTTTTGTCAGTGCAAATTGGCTATAACGCAATTGACGAGTTGTGGATGTTGTTTGGATAATGCAAACTTTCTACTGACTGGGTATAGCAGTTTTCTACAGCGTGAAAAACACAATTTTCTATAACATGAGGTAACAGAGGAAAACAACTGTCGCATTATAGCTGAACGACTTGTATGGAATGAGCTGCCAGAGGATATGGTGGAGGCTGGTACAATTGCAACATTTGATAGGCATCTGGATGGGTATATGAATAGGAAGGGATTGAAGAGAAATGGGCCCAATGCTGTTAAATGGGACTAGAGTAATTTGGAATGTCTGATTGGCATAGACAGGTTGGATGGAAGGGTCCCTTTCTGTGCTGTACAGCTGTCTGGCTCTACATACCAGACTTATGAACAGTCTGGAAAGATACAAAAGAGATATGATTTAGTTAAATTCACAATCTTGACAATCACTATATTTAATCTTATCATAGTTCATTCAATAATGAAGTCAACAAATGTGTGTCAGAGACACTTGTAAATCTGTCACCAACGATTTACAAGCTTTTGGACCAGATCTTTCGCTCCACCAGGACCAGGACCAGGAGGTGGGCTGATGTGGAATTTCACGCCACTAGTCTGGATGCCAGTTTCCTGAACACATCTCCCCATCCTGAGCTACCTTCTCAGGGATGGAATGGGATCCAGCTGCACTGCTCATCTGTAAGCAATGGGTTATCTAAGGGTCTATTGAAAGAATCGACTGGGACTTTTTGGTCTGTTTTCAGGTTCCTGGAGCCAGCAGAGGATGGTTAGCTGGCCAGAAATAGACTCCCAGCAGCATACTGAGAGCACAAAGTTCACAATGTCAGAGAGAGGGCATTTCCGTTTTACAGCACCTTCTCCGACACCCACCTGCATTGACATCCTGCTGCTGCTTTCAAGCTGGAATTGCACAACATGGATGACAAACTTGCTGCCTGACTGTTAAATGCACTCTACAGAGAAAATGAGGTTGACTGATTGCTTCATAAGCTGAACCGCATTTAAACCTGATGACAGGGTGCAAGCATCCAAAGGAAAAGTCCAGCTGATGCCAATCTGTCTATGGCTGAAAGTGATTAATGATGTGCATTTACCTCCAGAGTATCTTCCTAATTCAGGTAGACTACTTGTAATCACCCACATCCTTCTCCCTTATATTTTACTCTCACTTCTGCAAACAATGCAAAACCCCAACCAGACTGAGTAAGCATCAAACCTAAGAATACGGTGTGAGGATGACTGAGATACATATATCCAATGCATAAGGATTGGGATGAGTATCAGCACTGGATGGATAAATACATTGGTGTCTAAGTGCAATGAAAATGGAGCCTGGAGGCTGCTCTCGGTGAATGGATGGGGAGTGATGTGATAGAGAAGTTCTTGCAAAGCAAAGCAGAATGTTGGAGATGGATGTTTAAGATATAGGATTAGGTGATTCAGAAAATGGCCTCATTGTTGCTAAACTGGTTGATCATAATATTGCTTTTGACATTGCATTGATGACTGCAGCCCTGCTGCACATTTCCTCAACCTTCACACCTCACTTTCCTGGTGAGACCAGCAGGATTCTCTTACTTGTTTCTTGACTGAGGTGTATAATTCCACTTCTTCTAACTTTGTGGATTGTTCCTTTGAAAATAGTTGAGATAAGACCATGTCATTGTGCATCATACTTACTGTGGAACTTGAGATCGTTATAATGAATTGGTTCAGTTTGGTTGAGGTTACTCACTCTGATTTGTTCATTTAACTTTCGATATTACCACATAATTTCAGTCTCCTCACTGCACTTTTGTGGAATCATAGAGATTATCACGAGCAAATGTAAAGGGTGCTGGCGGTCTGCATTCATAAATTGGCCAACACTATTGTGAGGACAGACATCTCCTAAACTCCCAGCAAATTTAATGGAATTGGCCCACCTCTCAGAGGTAACATGAATCATAGTCTGAATGTGAAAATCTATTAAAGATAGGTTCAAAAGGGTATGTTCCTAATGAAAATGCATGCTCTCCATCCCTCCAAAATGGCCCCTCATGTCCGTGTGCAACCCAGGCCCCTGCACCCACTCCAATGGCTACTCATGTCTCATTTCTTCTCTTTTGGATGCCAGTTGGAAGAAGCAGTAAGGGTGGGGAGAGCACAAAATGTACTCTGGGTGAGGGCTTTCAATGTACTTCACTAAGACTGTATCATTCACTGAACTGACAACATCCTAAAGGATATGGCGACTAGACAGGGTCTGTAGCAAGTGGCGAGGGAAGAATTTACTTGATCTCATCCCAACAATCTATCTGAAGCAAATGCACCTATATTAATAAGAGTTTCTACCTCAAAGTCACTGTCGAGATGAAGTCCCATTTTCACATTGACAAATATCTCCCGTTTTGTTGCATGGCACTACCAGTGTGCGAAATGGGATAGAGTTTGAACAGAGCTAGGAACTTAAAGCTGGGCATCTGTGAGGTGCTATGAACATGTAGAAGCAGCAGAACTGTATTTAACCACAATTTGTAACCTCATGATGTGACATAACACCTACTGTAACATTGCAGTCAAGACTGGGAATCAACTGTGGATTAATGAATGAGGGCATGATGTAACTGACATCAGATTTTCAACCATGTGAAGCTGTAATATAGGATTGCTTGCATGCCAAACAGTGGAGGTCACATCCAATAGGCAGAGATAAGCAAGCCTATAACCAAGGGATCAGATTTATGCCTTGTAGTCCTGCCACATTCAGCGAAACATTTGTAATAATCTTCGTCTAGGATAGCAGAGTGGATGATTCATCTGGACCTCCATCAGAGTTTGCCAGCATCACAGGTGCCAGTTTTCAACCAATTCAATTTGCTCCACATGATGTCAAGAAATGTCAAGGTACTGCATACTGCAAAGGATATAGGTCTTGATAACATGCAAGCAGTTATGCTGAAGACTACTGCTCCAGAATGAGTGGGTGCATCTAGCCAAAACTGATCCATGCCTGTAAAAACATTGGCATCTACCCAGCAATGTGAAAAGTTGTCCAGGAATGTCATACACGCAAAAAGCAGAACAAATCCAATCTGGTCAACTCATCTCCTATCAGCTTGCTCTTGGCCATCACCCAAGTGATAAAGGGGGTCATCAACTGTTCTGTCAGGTGACATTTGCTCAGCAGTAGCCTGATCACTAACATGGAGTTTTGGTCATTATAGCCTTGGTTCAAAGAGCTGGACTCCAGAGTGAGATGAGAGAGACTGCCCTGATCATCAAGGCAGCATTCCCCTGAGTCGTGGCGTCAAGGAGCCCTGGCAGAACTGCAGTTGGAAACAGGGGAAAACCCTCTACTGTTTGGAGTCATACTTAGCACAGGTAGATGATTCTGGTTGTTGGAAGCAAGTCATCTCAGTCCCATGACATCTTGCAGAAGTTCCACAGGGTAGTATCCTAGGCCCAATAATCTGCAGCTGTTTTATTATTGACCTTCCCTCCTTCATAAAGTCAGAGGTGGGGCTATATACTGATGATTGTGCAATGTTAAGCACTATTTGCATCTCTTCAAATGCTGAGTCAGGCTAGTGTATCAAGATGTGGACTATATCCAGGCCTGGGCTGACAAGTGGTATGTAACTTTCATGCCGGATAAATGCCAGGCAATGACCATTGTCACAAAACTAGTCCTTTTTTTTTCTAAAAGCTGTTCCTTGGCTCAAGGAGACTGTGTTCTTGATTTTTTCAGAGGGGCAATAAACCGGGCCAGGCTCCAATCAGTCTGCTTTGGTGCAGAGATGAAAAGGATTTTGAGAGGCCTTTTGTTTCTATGTAAACAGATGAGACTTCAGGCCAAAGTGGTCATGTTTTAAAAGTGACATGTAGAATGAAAGGGGAGTGGTCAGCCCTCTAGCTGAGCTGAGTAGTTTAGTTCAGCCTTGAACTGGTTGGAGTTCAACAGGGAGCTGTGTGGAAACTTTCTCTCTCTTTCTGCCCTTCAACTTCAACCTGTAAGCATGTTTTCCATTTATACTGGTTTTTAAAGGGAGTTTGCTAATTGGGACTGTTATGTATATTCAGAACAGCATAATTAAGTCTAGTTGGATAGGCTGAGTTCTGTAGGCGTTCTTTATTCTGTTCTTTGTGTTTCACTGTGTAATTTTGTGAATAAATTTTTGTCTGTTTCAAAATCTAGTAGTCAACCTCACTAACTTCATCTGGGTAATTTTCACTGTACACTTACTGAAACAAATTGCAAAGTTATGGTCTGAGCTACCTGCTTAAGAATGTTTTGAATGGTCTAGCTTAGTCCTTAATACCATCTCCAACAAGAGAGAATTCAACCAATGCTCATTGGTATGCAAAAGTATTATCATCATTGAACACACCACTACCAAATCCTAAAACTTACCATTTACCAAAAACTGAACTAGATGAGCCATATCAATACTGTGGCTGCAAGTGCAGGTCAGAGGCTGGGAGTCTGCATCAAGGAACTCACTTTCCGAATCCCCACTTCCCTGGCCAACAGCAGTCAAGAAGCTTGATACCATCCAGGATAAGGCAGCCTGCTTGATTGGCCCCACATCAATAAGCATCCACTCTATCCCATCACCAATGCTCAGTCACAACAATGTGTACTGTCTGCAAATTGCAGTGCATAAATTTAAAGATCTTTAGACAGCATCTTCCAAACCCATGACCACTAACACCCAGAAGGAAAAGTGAAGCAGATACATGGGAACACCATCACCTGCAAGTTCCCCTGCAAGCTACTCACCATGTTGACTTGGAAATATTTAGCCGTTCCTTCATTGTTGCTAGGTCAAAATCCTGGAATTCTTTCCATTGTGGAACTACCTGTAACAAATGGATTGCAATGGTTCAAGAAGGTTGATTGCTGCCATCTTCTCAAGGGCAGCTGGGGATAGGTAATAAATGTTGACCCAGCTATCAATGTCCACATCCCAAGAATAAATAAAAAGAATACATGACGTGACCGCATGTGGAAATGCTATCTATTGGCATGGATGATCTGAGGGACAGTTAGAGGTGAATAGACGGGCATAAGCTGATATGGAAGGGGCACAGAGTGATGAGGGTTGAGGGGATATGAATGATGTGGGCTAGAGGGACTAATATTGAATAGAACAATTGGGCAATGTCCCAGGGCACCAAAGTGGATCTTCTAACCAGTCTGCCTTTGCTACTTAGCTTCTGTGCCCACCTCTGATTTGTGTCTGAGCTAATGGTTTACACACTTCCTCCCCTTTCCTCAAAAGGGAAATCAAACCTTTCCAAGGATTTTCCTGAGGTGGACAAGTGAGCTGGGACATGTTCCGTCTCCTGCTACCCACCTCTAATTGGAGTGTCCACTCCCTAGACTGTGTACAATGATAGAAAGGAATTATCATCGATTGCTAATCTGTGGCATAAAGCAGAGCTATTCACAGAGGAGCTTGACAGAGAGATTAGCGGCAAATAAATATTGTGAGGATCTTTAAATTTTCCCAAACATTACTCCTCTTCCTATCTTAAAAAATATTTGAAAACTCACCTCATCACTTCCCTCCTCCAAAAGGATCAATTATCCATTACAAATATTGCAATGGGGCTTTCACTAATTGGAAAATCAAGTTTAGGATCATGTGGCACCACCCAAAATTGTTGAGGGAATCAAATTTTGGTCAGACTCTTTCTTGCCATTTGGAAAAGGCTTGGAAGAAGGGATTAATGGAGTGTGAGTAGGTATGGGCTTTGCCTCTGGTCAGCTTGCTACAGATGCCCACCTCCCTGGTGCCAGTCGTAGTCTCCCCACTGGTGTCTGTAATGCAAGTGATTACAAGGCCATTAAGCACAGAAAATATATTTACGAAAAAGACGCATAAAATTCTACATTTTAAAGGCATCACGTAGTATGTGGAGAAAATGGAAATATAGCACTGAGATATAAGAGCAGCCATGATCATATTGAATGGTAGGGCAAGCTGAAAGGGCTGAATGGCCTACTCTTACTCCAAGGTTCCATATTTTTAGACTGATATTTATCCACTACAATGTGATCTTGCTCCCAACCTGGGTCAAAAGAGGCAACCTTACATGAGAGGTCACAAAATCTTAACTTCTGAGATGTTGAAGAGCTCACCGACAGCAAATGACAAAGTTGTTGTCCACTGTATCACAGCCTAGCCATTATGAGATCATGGAGGTTGACATCTCTAAAGGACAAACATTTCATCCAATCCACAGGCACGATTGCAAGCCTGCCCAAACACTCTGTCAGCCTGACCCCCTATGGAGCCTCCATTGTCCTCAAGCTGGGGGCTACAATATCCTGCACTCCTGACTCTGGATCGTACTGATAAATGCAATGAATTTCCATTCCTGCTCACCTCTTCCTGCAGTTATTACCCATGCATGGAATGTGCCAACGTATAATATGAAAATCCCCTGCATGGTTATGCTGTCTTTGACCAGCAGGAGGGGTGAGAATACCAACCAAGAGGAAAATCTATCCAAATTGTTCCTCGTCACCTGGTTTGATTTAATAAAATGCATGTGTCTGTGAATATTCCATGTCCGAAGGGGAAATGTATTTTACTGAATTGTTCTATAATTTATTACCAAGGGAAGAATAGATGGAAACTTATGTTGCAGTTCAGAAGTACAGTACCTTTACAGTATTGCACTTGGTAACATAGATTACCCAGCTCACACATAACTGCCATTTGAGATATATTTTAAGAATTTGCTTCTGTGGTATCTATGTGACATAACTAAGCACTAATAGTGGGATTGTATTTATTAGAGTTTAGAAGGTTGAGGAGAGATGTAATAGGAACTTACAAGATAATGCATGGCTTAGAAAGGATGAACGCTGGGAAGTTGTTTCCGTTAGGCGGGAAGACTGGGACCTGTGGGCACAGCCTTAAAATTAGATGGGGTCAATTTAGAACAGAAATGAGGAGACATTCCTTCAGCCAGAGAGTGGTGGGCCTGTGGAATTCATTGCCACGGAGCGCAGTGGAGGCCAGGACTTTGGGTGTCTTCAGGGCAGAGATTGATAAATTCTTGCACTCGCAAGGAATTAAGGGCTAGGGAGAGAATGCAGGTAAGTGATGTTGAAATGCCCAACAGCCATGATTAAATGGTGGAGTGGACTTGATGGGCCGAATAGCCTTGCTTCCACTCCTATGTCTTATGGTGTTATAGTCTAACAGTTCCAATTGATGGTATTGGCCTCAAAACTGTTTGGATCGTGATCCTGAGCATTATGCTGTGATTGACCCTGATGGAGTCTTTCAGCAGTGACCCTGCCAGAGTTTCAAATTCAGTCACCCCACAATGATGCAGATACCTACAATGATCACTTCAGATGCTAAAACTGCTGTGTTGCTGTACCCTTTTGTGGGATTTCATTGGATTCCCGTTCCTTTCCACATATCCTGGTTCAAATGTTCTCTCTCACTTGAGCAAGAGGGAGAATATCTGGAAAACTCCAGGTGATAAATGGGATCATGGTGGTATTCTTGAAGGGGATTAGTACACCCCAGGTGCTCCTCAATTCAGTTACCACACCTGGATGGTGAAACTTTAATTGTAGCCTAGTGGTATTACCGCTAGACTGGTAACTCAGAGACCGAGATATTATTTGAATTCCAACTCAACAGATAGTAAAATACGAATTCAATAATAATCTGGAAATGAGAGACGAATAATGACCATCAAACCATTTTCAATTGTCAGGAAAAACCCATCTATTAGTTTTTAAATTCTATTAGTTTTAAAATAGTGATGGAAAAGGATAGACCTGCTGTAAAAGTTGAAATTCTAAATTGGAGGAAGGCCAAGAACTTTCAAAAGTTGATCGGGGGTAGATGTTCACAGGTAAAGGGACAGCTGGAAAACGGGAAGCCTTTAAAAACAAGATAACGATAGAGTAGAGACAGTATGTACCTTTTAGGGTGAAAGGCAAGACTGATAGGTGCAGGGAATGCTGGATGACTAGAGAAATTGAACATTTATTCAAGAATAAGAAGGAAGCAAATGTCAGGTAAAGACAGCAGGGATTAAATGAATACTTAGAAGTGTATATGGGCAGTACGAGTACACTTAAGAGGGAAATCAGGATGGCAGAAAGGGGATAGGAGATAGCTTTGGCAAATAGGATTAAGGCAAATTCAAAGGGATTCTACAATTACATTAAGGACAAAAGAGTAACTAGGGTGAGAATAGGGCCTCCCAAAACAATGTTGATAGTTCCTTGGTCACCAAATTCTGACAACTGCCTGGTATGTGAAATTGTCGAGCGCCCCTTTTAAAATCTCATGCTGACTCTAATCAGTGTTGCTTATCCTGGAGTTCCATTAACTTGAATTTTGCCAAGGCTCCTTCATATGAAACTCAATCAAATGCTGCATTAATGTCAAGGGCAATTCATTCTCACTTCATCTCAGGAATTTAGATATTTTATCCTTGTTTAATTTTGTAATGTGGTCTAGAGCTGATTGACCTTGGCAGAACTGACTGTATGAGTCTATCCATCTAACCTGTTGAATCCCTTCCTGGCCCCGATAAAAAGCCAACTCAGCAAATAACTTTGGATGAAGCTTTCGTAGACAATGAGCCAAGGACCTGTCTTTGGACAAAGGCACACATGAATTAATGAATGACCCTTGATAACTTCAGTTTCCCATGTTCTTTGCCTCCTAACATATTTGAACTGCAAACATGGATATACAACTCTCTATTCTTCCATTCAGACGACTGATAAAATAGTGTTAAACTGTGCAGATCCCTGTGGAACATCACTTGTCACATTCCACTATAGGTCCTTCACATTCCAAACTAACATATCAATCTATGTTGCAGAATCCATGCAATTCTGTGGTCTTTCATTTTAATTAATAATCGCTTATGATGGTTATGATTATCTCTTTACTCTCAAGTGCCCTCTTCCTTCCATATAAATAGCATTTTTTTGTCCATACTCCACTTTCTCATTAATGGGGGTCAGTTAGCTAAACAATTGTTTTACAATGCAGACTGACGCCAACAGTCATCGGTTCAATACCTGCACCAAGAGAGGTTACGATGAAGTGTTCTCCTTCTTAACCTCTTCCCTCACCTGCAGCATGGTGAGTCTCAGGTTAAACCACCAACAGTCTCTTTCTCATGAGAGAGCAGCCCTCAATTTGGTAAGATGGCAACTTTACCTTGTTAATATGTATCTAATATCTGACCTCGACTGTACAAATCCATGCTGAATCTCATTCATCAGCTGTTACTTGTTCAAGTGATCAGATTTTTTTTGTCTGGAATTCGTCATGCTGTTCTGTCACAGATTGGATAGAAAACCCCATGACATGTCAGGGTAATCACCTTTCTTGATGACCTCCTATACCTGAAAGCTCATATAACACCGATGAAAATATATTGTGCATTTCAGGCTTCTACAAGTTCATGACTGCAATGTATTTTGGAACATGGGGGCAAAGTCTCAGGATAAAACACAGTTGTATAGAACTGAGATGAGAAGTTTGTTCACTCCAAAGGTTATGAATCTTTAGAGTGCAGAAGAATGTTGTGGATGCTTCATCACTGAACCTTTTTTACTTGAACTCTGGACAGATTTTCTTTCTCTCCAGAGTTCAAGGGGCATGTGGAGAGATAGGTAAGTGGGGTTTGAAACAAGGATCTGTCATGTTCAATGGGCTATGCCTTCTCTTACTTCTCTTTCTTATGTTTATACCAGGGCTCACCATCATTGATTCAGGGGTAAAAAAGGGGCAATGGGTGATCTCCTCAGTATCAGTTCAAGTAAATCTCACACCATTACCAGTGGTGATGCTTCAACATAGCACTTGTTCTGGTTTGCATTTCCCTCCCAAAACCATGTTGATAGTTCCTTGGTCACCAAATTCCGACCACTGCCTGGTATGTGAAATTGTGTAGCACCCCTTTTAAATTCTCATGCTTTTGCACTCCTAAAAATTACCTGATACAAATTTAAAGTAGTTATTCCTCTCTGCCCCAGTCGTCAATATTATACTGATTCCCACGGGTTCCTTCTGGGCTGCACATTAAGGTTCTAATTTAAGTTGGAATATGAATAAGAATTATTTGCAGCAGCTGTGGGTTTAGCCAAAGCAATTGGCTGTTTTAGTATTTGTCTGAAACTATGGAAGCAGCTTTTAGTTCGTAAAATGGAGCCTTTTGCAATAATTTGTGCTCGTGAGTGATTAAATTACTGGTTACATGTGAAAACTGGAAATAAGCCATGAAATAGATAAAGTTGAAGAAAATCATAAGGATCCTTTTTAGTGATCTATATACCACTCATAACAACTCATCCGTGTTGTATTTTCCAGATGTATTCTAAATTATTCCATAGGTTACACCTCCACGATCCTACCCAGATATCCATTCAGATTTTGTTCCTCACATATTGTTTTCTTGCCATTTTTCTCTTTCCTTTCTCTGGGTACTTCAGTGGCATTTAAGCACAATAGCACCAGTCCTCTCCAGTGCTTCCACCATGTAGTTCCTAGTTTTGCATTTACAGACAAACATAGATCTGTCCTCTTTTGATGCCTGTCCCCTTACAGCTATGACAGTGATCATTTGACCTGCTTTTTTAAAAATCTTCTCTCTAACTTGTTGCTAAGGTCATATTGATAACATTATCAGCTCAATCTACATGGTCTAGGGTTCAAATCTGGAACTTCACCATTTATGTAGCTCAGCTATTCACTGAAATCATTGTGACTAATGCTGCAGATATACATGCAGAGCATTGCCTTGAAATATTATCTCTGTTTCTTCCAGCAAAAGTGCTGTCTGAACTGCTGAGAATTTGGAGCAGTTTCATTTTTTACATCAGATTTGATGGTAATATTGATGTCAAAACAGACAGACACGGGATCTGAATTTGAATTAGTAAATGTGAGACAATAAAGTAAGACATGAAGGTGGATGACAACTCACCATCCCTAAGTCAGAAGTGTATTTCTCTGTACTTCTCTGTCAGTGCTCATGGCATTATCAGAATTCCTTTATTCCCTCAAGCCATAAACTAGCTTTCTAGTGTCTTTCAACCTCTTATGTGTTGTTTCATATTTAATCATAATCAGCTGACCAGTCTTGAGCCAAATAAAAAGAAAAATATGTGGATGTGGGAGAACAGCATTATTTAGATTTGTGGATTTAGAGAAAGCATTCCATTGTTTTTACATTTGACGGATAAAAATAGAGCCTTTGTACTTCTAGCAAAGTGACAGTTGTGTTAGTGAACCATTAAATTACTGCTACATGTGAAATTGAGCAAAATAAACCAGATTATGAAATAGATAAATGGAAGGAAGAAAGCCATAAAACTCTTCTTTGCTGACCTATACAGAAATAACATCCAGTCCCCATCGTAGTTTCCAGATGTGTTATAAATTATTCCAAGAGTTTTACCTCCACAATCCTAGCCAGAGGCACATTCTACAATTTGATCAATTTTTGGGGTGGTAATTGACTTTGTGCTGTTGTATAACATGGATGATATCAAAGTCGTGGCCTGTTTTATGTTCCTTCTGATTTTAATTTCTATTGACTTTTATTAATGTATTCTGTCAATAATTTACTCAGGATATGTCAGAAGAGTGAGAAAACCTTTGGCAAAATGTTGTGACTTGTCTTATATCACCCTAGAGAAACTGATGTCAGTTTGGAACCTCAGGTGGGCTGCACATCTGCTGACCAGGTGTATCTGCACCTCCATACAAAAGAGAAATAAAAAAGCACAAAACAGGAACACCAAAGTTTCATCTACATTTACCTCATTTGACTAATCAAACTTTTCAGTGAAGCGCGGAAACCCTACTCATATAAGACCATTTCAGGATTTTTAGTGCATGGAACTGACGTATCTGTGTATCATATGAATTTCCATTTATTCTAGTAAAGCCCCTCTAAAGTTTTATTCCCATTCCTTATCTACAGAAACCAGGATATCTTCAGAGAGGCAAATTCCAGATTCTACTCTCCTGTTCTTCCAATCATTAGGTTTGTCACCAGCTACAAAATGGAAATGTGTTGCTGGAAAAGCGCAGCAGGTCAGGCAGCATCTAGGGAACAGGAGAATCGACGTTTCGGGCATTAGCCCTTCTTCAGGAATGGGCTAATGCCCGAAACGTCGATTCTCCTGTTCCCTAGATGCTGCCTGACCTGCTGCGCTTTTCCAGCAACACATTTCCATCTCTGATCTCCAGCATCTGCAGACCTCACTTTCTCCACCAGCTACAAAATACCATGTACCATATCACAGGTGTGTGATGTATAAAAATGTTAATTCCATTTAGTTTTGGATTTTTCAATTTTGAACTATTGGCATAATTATAGATTTTCTGTGTATAGGAAGAGGTTTACTGATTAACTTGTAACATAACCTGCAGCCATGGCGATTTCTTTTAAAGCACAATATTAGAGAGAGACTTCCTGGAGTGTGAAGTGATTGCAATGAGGTCAGCCAGTAGCATATGAGTTCCCTGATTGGGACTATTAATCTGGTCCAATCAGTGAGCCCAGGCTGATATAAAAAATGAGTGGCAGAGCCTGGGTGTCCTTGGAGAAGGAGCACGCGGTCTCCACCAACACCCTGGAGTTGGAGGTGCATTATTTCACCCTCCAACTCTATTTTTATTTAATCCCTGCCCTCCCCTTCACTGTTTGATCACACAGCATTGCCCTTTTGTGAAGGGCACTGCTTGTCACTGGCCACTCGGGTGTTTCCTTTCTTCCTGGTGGTGGAAACTGAATAAAGATTCATGCACCTTGTATCTCTCACTGTGTCTCACACCTGCACACACACACCATGGGTGCTAGGAAAAAACAAAAAAAAACAAAAAAAAAGAGTGGCAGGGATGCTGATACTCTGGTGCCTGGCTCCGTATGAGGCAGTATTATAGTCAAGTTCTGTTCATATGTAAATGAAGGGTGACTTGGTGACATGATACCAGCCTCTATAGAGTTATTTCAGAGAGTAATGAGACTTTGTTTACACAGGAAGAGTTTATCAGTGAACAAACTAAACTGTTGTACTGTAGGCTTTTATTTTTCTCTCTTCTTTTCTCTTTCTTCGGTGGAAGGCAGTCGGAAATGGCTTTGTCAAGTCCAGAGTGTGGCAGTAGCTGGTGAGGTCAGAGCGGGACTCTAGCAACGGTGTTGGGGAGACGGCTGGAGGTGGGGAGGGGGAGTGGGTGGGATCTGGGGAGCCAGTATTAGCTGTTACATCGATGGAAGCAACATCGGCAAGGTGGAGGAGCGGTGTCTTGGCTGGCTGCTGTGATGACGATGGTGGCTCCATGTGGCCATTGCAGCTGTGTCTGATAGTGATCTGTTTTGGTATCTTCAGCGGCATGGCCCAGAATTCCATTGGACTGATCGGCAGTGTGAATGGACGGCTTCGACAATGAGATTGTTCCTTGGGATTGCTTCAGTGGAACCTTATGGCTGGGATTCCAGTAGCGTGGCACGGCACTCTTGCAGCGGTACTGTCTTTTCCCAAACCAAGGAGCCTGGAATTGAACTAAGATGGACGTTGTCTTAATTTTATTATTTTTTTATTTGCGCCTTCTGTTATTAATCCAGGCGTTGTGGTGTGGTGACTTAAAAACTTTTCACTGTACTTATTCTTGTAAAAAAATACAAGTGACAATAAATGACTATTCTATTCTACTTTACATAGCCTGAGATTGTTTTTTTATCCCCCTTATGATTGGGGGAAACACCAATAGCTCAAAAAATCAGCATTTTACTTTCATTTAAGGGAAGTTTGCAGAAGTCTTGGCTGAAGTTGGATATGTAAAACAGCTGCACCCGAGAAAGAGGGCTACTTTTAAGACTGTTAAGAAAAATGTTACCTCAGTGTATGGATTTAGTTTAGTTTAAAAGGTTCCAGCTCATTAGTATTTAGTTAAAATCCTGAAGGGATTATTTGAAGATGAGAAAATCTAAACTCATTCATATGAAGGTTCCAGGAAGAGGCTATCAAAATCTGAATATGTGGAATTCAAGCCACAGTTAAATGAATCCTGATAGATATGAGAAAAGTAAGAAATTCTGTGAAATGATTATTATAAAGGTGTTTTGTTGGGATTGATGGGTGTATATGTTTTCATGTACTTTGAAATCTTTAAATTTGTATTATATCATAATTACTTTTGAGTAAACTTCTGTTTTATTTTTAAACCCAAATCTGCAGAAGTGGAGTTTGTGTTTCAGTGAAAGTCCATCTCATTAAAAATGAAACAAAATGACCTTTTAAGCTACGTTTCGGTCTGGGATTTGATTTGACTGATAATAGCACCAGCCAGGATCATAACATGGGACATTTTTCACACTGCCAAACCCTTAATTCTGCAAGTCCCAGAACCAAACGCTCAGTGCAGATAAAGCCTGCTACTTTGAAATACTCCTAAATACCAGATCTGCCTATCGAATTTTTTTAAAAATCCAGTTGAGTGGAGAGAATTCTATCACATTCCTGAATTCAGCCTTTGTAGATAGTGAACAGAGTTTGAAGAGGTGCGTTTTTTGCTGTAGGATTCCTAGCCTCTGACTTACTTTTGTAACTATGTATCCATATAATTCTCCAATCCAGTTTTTGGTTAATGGTAATCCCTAGCATGTTGATTGTGTAGGTTTCAATGATGGTAATGCCATTGAATGTAAAAGGGTGGTGGTTGGATTCTCTTTTATTGGAAATGATCATTGCCCAGCAATTGTGTGGTGAAGTGTTACTTGCCATTTCACAGCCCAAGCCGGAAGATGTTCCAGGTTTTGCTGCATTTAAACTTCTTTACTGTCTTGCAAGTGATGAATGGTGCTGAACATTGCACAATCATCAGCAAATATCCCCAGTTCTGCTTTTATGATGAGGCAATATCATGTGTGATGCAGATTACAATGATTGGTCCTGCAGCGATGCCCTGTGGCTGAGATTATTGACATTCAACAATCTCAACTTAATTCTTTTGTGGTTTTTATTATGACTTTCCTCCTGATTCCCACTGACACTTTGCTAGAGCTCTTTGATGCTACACTCAGTCAAATTCTGCTGGATATCAAACACAGTCTTCCTTAATGCCTCTCTTGAGTTTCAACTCTTTTGTCCATGCTTCGAGCAAGAATGTAACAAGCTGACTGGAACTGGCACAACCCAAACTGAATGTCAGTGAGCAACCACCTGATGAAGGAGCAGCGCTCCGAAAGCTAGTGCTTCCAAATAAACCTGTTGGACTATAACCTGATTTTGTGTGATTTTTAACATTGTCAGTGAGCAAGTTATTATTGAGTAAGTGCCATTTGATAGCACTGACAATGATATCCTCCATCATGGGCTGATGATTGAGAGCAGACTGGTGTGGCAGTAGTTGATTGAGATTGCTTTATCATGCTTTTTACAGACAGGTCAGACCTGGGCTATACCATACCCGTATTTTTCCTGGTAGATGTCAGTGTTGAAACTGTAATGAAACAGCTTGGCTAGTGATGTGGATAGTTTTGGAGCACTAATGCCAGTGCTATTGCCAGGGCCCATTGCCTTTGTCAGGGCCCATTGCCTTTGCAGTCTTCAATACAGAGTCATTATAAGCAGCCTGGAACTAAATTAAAAAGCAGACCACAAAGATAATCTTGGAATTACTGCCTGAGCCACATGCAGAGTAAATAAGATCAGACAGCTAATTTTGTAGCTAAGAGATTAGTGTGGGAGAAATGGATTCCAATATATAAGGCACTGGCATTGGTACTGAGGGAAGAGAGAACCGTCACATTGGAATGGGCTTCATTCGATCCATACTGAAACCAGTATCTTGATCAATCATATAATTAGGGTAGTAGTTAGCATTTTAAACTGAGGGGGAGGGTTAAATTGAAGGGAAATTTACAAAAATCAAAAAGAAATGAGAGTGCCATGTTGCAGGGTAGTGAAGAGGCAAATGAAAATCAAAGTGTTATAGGAAGGAGTGGAAAATATATGCAGGAGCATGCAACAGAAGTTAAAACCAGATTAAGAAATAATGATAGAAAATTAAAAGTTAAGGCTCTTTATCGGAATACGTACAAAATTTGGGAAAAGACAGATGAGTTGACCGCACTCAATATTTAAGGGTTATTGGTGGTCTAGAGGAAAGAACAAAAAGTAAAAAATGAAGTGTAGATAACTTTGTTAATAATAAAAGGTATCAGTGCAGTGGTGAGCAGTGAAATTGATCAGGATGTTGAATCACTTGAGATGCAAATTTTGAATAACAAGGGAAAGACGTCACGGTGGATCTTGTCTATAGGCCTCAAAGTGTTTGTCACTGCAGGACAAATATTAAATCAGGAAACAATGAAGGTGTGTGAGAAGGGCAAACAACTTCCATGGGAGATTTTAACCTGCATATTGATTTAACAAATCAGGTGAGCAAGGTTAATATAGAAGATGAATTGATATGGTATCTCAGGGATTGTTTGTTAGAACAGTATGTTGCAGAACCTACACAAGAACAGCTTATCCACTAATGCGCAATGAGGGAGGATTATTATTGTAGTTAATGATTCTCTGATGATAGTGATTATAACATGGTAGAATTTCAAATTCAGTTTGAGGAAGATTAATTCAGATCTCAAACCAATGTCCTTGACTTAATTAAGGGTGATTACAGAGGTATGAAGAAAATGTTGACTAAAACAGGCTGGAAAAATAGAGAAAGGAGAATGTCAGTGGTTGATCAGCAGTAAGCATGTAAATGGCCACTTCATAATACTTAACAAAATATATATTCTGGTCAAAAAAAAGGACTCAGTGAGAAGGACAGCCAACCTGTGGTCAACAAAGGTGGGAGAGGAGAGTATCTAATCAAAACCATAATAATGGTGGCCGTACATTACAGAATCTTTTAGGAACCAACAATGGATTAATGCACAGCTGACAATAATGGAAAAAATTGACCATAAAATGAATTGACAAGAAATATAAAACTAAACACCAAACATTTCTACAGGTATATGAGAAAGAGAGTATATATGGGACGCTTAGAGGATGCAACTGGAAATTAATAATAGGGAATAGGGAAATGGCCTACTCTTGGGAAATAAGGCAGGGCAGGTGACTGAGGTGTCAGTGGGGGAGCACTTAGGGGCCAGTGACCATAATTCTATTAGATTTTAAATAATGATGGAAAAGGACAGACCAGATCTAAAAGGTGAAGTTCTAAATTGGAGAAAGGCCAATTTTGATGGTATTAGGCAATAACTTTCGAAAGCTGATTGAGGACAGATGTTCGCAGGTAAAGGGACTGCTGGAAAATGGGAAGTCTTCAGAAATGAGATAACGAGAATCCAGAGAAAGTATATTCCTGTTAGGGTGAAAGGAAAGGCTGGTAGGTATAGGGAATGCTGGATGACTAAAGAAATTGAGAGTCTGGTTAAGAAAAAGAAGGAAGCATATGTCAGGTA